>NC_083778.1:9438628-9451128 GCF_963514075.1 Conger conger | reverse complement strand
TCTGGAGCTGGTCTCTGGGATGAAAGGTCTTAGGTCACACAGCACTGCCCGCTGCCTCTGTGTTCTGGAACTCTTTAAGGTGGTTTCGACTTAAATCGTTCACCATTCAACCCTTTAATGTGTGAGGTCACAAATACGTGATTAGACTGTTCTTAAGTGATCCTTCTAAAGCTGATGTCACAATCACAGCTGGCCATTGTAAGCGATGGACTTCTAGAACACTGGATTAGAATTTTGAGAAAAACATTCCAAAACACCTGCTCTTCAGAGGGGTTAAGTGTTTAGGGTTTTCGGTGATGTCTGTCCAGACCTGCAAACAAACAGCCAAAGTGTACGCTTCACAAGAGGTCTGAAAATGCCTCTTCCCTGTTTTAAACCTGAGCTTTAATGTTCACATCTACTCGTAGCATTTCAATACTCTCGCTCCACGTGAACAGATTCATTTTCCGTACGTACGCAGGTTTTTATTTTCTGCTGTCATGGTCATTGTCTTTGTTTGTTTGTTTGTTTGTTTGTTTGTTACGTGTGATACTGTGTGACTCGGACTTTGAACCAATGAATTTGCTGCTAAGTCTTCTCTACACTTTGTTGACCAATGAGACGTCGTCCTGTCGTCCGGCTCAGAACACGTTTTTCTTTCCGGAGAGTTCTGTGTGTAGTACAGCACTGTAACCCTACAGAGTGAAGACGGGCTGAAACCTACTTGTGTGAAGTATGTGTGTTTTGCGCTAGTTTTCCATCATTTTGAAAACTGTGCGTGTGTTTTCAGTTTCGGTGGAAATATGACTGGTGTTTTTGCGGGTCTCGTGTGAGATGTCATGTGAAATAAATGTAATCTGCAAAAAGAAAAAGAACGTGTCGAATGTGAATCTCTTTTTCAGGGATATTAATATCAGGCAATTATTTAATTTAGTGTTATGATAGAATTGATATTCTCAGAGCCATATGGATTAGATTTAAAATGATGATGACTAAGCAACATGGAATACATGGAACGTATGTACGCATAGCTGGACAGACTGAATTGAGTTGATTTGGCTGCCGCCATTTTGGCATGCGTTTAAACAACCGATAATGCTGATTATTATTCTAAAATAATGATTTGTTTATATTCTTATGTGACAAGTCGTCTCTGTGGTGTGTGAAATTAAACAAAGGTGTGTCGAAGGAAAAAGGTAGAGCTTGTTTAAAAAAACTAGAGTTAAAGGAGAAAGTACAAAAGATTTTCATTTCAACAGAGGTCACTGATCTGTTAATGGTTAACGTCAGAGACCTGCAAATCAACTCTGTCCTTCAAGTGAATGAAAACAGGCAGGTCTCTGTAACGTTAATATAACTGACGTGATTTAGGGCCAGTTTCACAGACACAGATTAACCTTAGTTGAATTTTTGGTGGAGAATCTCCATTCAAACCAGAATTTAGTCTAGGGCTAGGCAGACTATGTTTCTGCAAGACTAGCTAAACCTTTTAGTCATAACGTACAGTACATGCCTCTTAGCTCTTTCAAACCAAAAAAAAAGTTAATGCTGTTCCCATGGATACACTGTTCCCATGGATACACTGTCACAGTTATGCCCAGAGTTCCTGAGATGTCTCCCTTGATGGGTTTCCATAGCATAATTAAAAATGATTGAAACTGTTTTATGGTTTAGTAGTAGTGCAATCCAATCAAGACCAGTTCCCTATACACGCAATGCATGCATATCACCACTAGATGGCATGCTTACACAAAACAGTGCAGGCGTGGCTGTGGGCAAACCTGTTCACTGATTTTCAGGGAGCTTCAGTATTGAAGAATTTACTTTGAGTCTCTGATTAGGTAAACGGTCTATGTACCTTGTGGCCAAACCTGGTAGCTGACTGTAAGGGAACTACGAAGCAGCCCTCCAGGACTGGAGCAAGATCAGAACGTGCTGTGCCCCTCCAGGTCTGGAGTTGAACCGGCAGGAACTACGGTCCTCCAGGACTGGACTATTCTGAGGTATGTAGGGATGAGATGAGCGGAGGGAAGGAGGGTGTGTTTGTTTTGTGAGTTGGGATTGCGCACAGTCTCTCAATTCCTCACACATGGCTTCCCACAATGCACCCCTCCACCAGAACACTGGTGACTGAAGCACAGATCCTGTAGACTCACCAGATACCCAACTCTTCTGTCCTCTCTGCTTTTGAACCCAAGAGGTTCCAGTGAGTTCTGGTGTTATAGTATAGTACATACTTAAGTATTATTCAATAAATATGATTTAAAAAATATCCAAAATGTGTTCAAACAATCCAGCTGACACAGTGGGCAGTGCCTGAATTTATCACACTTGCTGAACATTGTCTGAGAATTAACTGGACGTGTTGTAATCCAAACAAGTCTCACATTTTAGAAATAAACGCTCAGGAACTGGGTTTGATGGACCGACCAAGCACACACAAAGGCCTATTTAACTTTTGGTATGGGTAAAGAGGAAAGCTAAGTAAACACACGAGTACTGTACCCTGTGCACTGTGCGTAAGCCGTTGCTCCAGGCAACCCTGTAACTAAGTACTGTAAGCGAGAGTATATATTTACGAGCATCTCCTATTGCATTTCCCGGATGCTGGTTTTTTCGCACACGCCTGTATTTCCTTGAGGCCCGTATTGTACTCGTAAAGCATCACGGCGCAGGTCTTGGATCAGGGTAGCGCTTGCGGCTAGTCACGGCTAAGATCGGGTTTCAGCCGGGAGAAACCTGACCCAGGGTCAGCGCTCTTTCTCAGAGGCGCACCGTTAACACGGGACCCGTCCATCGATCGGTTAATCGATCAATTAGCTGAGTCACTCAGAGACGTGTCTGCGCTGTTGCCTCCTCGCAGACTTGCCGCTCAATTACAGACTCATTATGAGCCCTTTCAGTGGCGTCCCGAGGGGCCAGCTTGGGGGAAGTTGGGGGTGAAAACTGCCAATTTGGCACAGAAAAAGAAAGCCATTGTTCTACACACATGCAAGCACAGCTTAACCCTTTACGGTGTGAGGTCACAATGTGACTAGAATGCTCTTAGCTGAGCATTCTAATGCTGATATAACAATCACGTCTGGTACTTGAAAAAGAAGTTCTAGAACACTGACTTCTGAAAACACCTTCTCTTGAAAGGGTTAACAGGCTGTACACTGCAGTTTCAGCCTAAAATTGTGAGTGAAATGGATGTGTTTAATAGATGGTACAGATACATCTTGCATTAACTACTGTTATTGCAGGGGTACATAACCCTGGTCATGATAGCCAAAGGATGTACAGGTTTTTGTTGTTACTCTGCACTTAATTGATCAATTGAAGCAGTTAATTACACGGTTAACTCACCTCACCTGGTTTCTTGGGTCTGAGCTTGCTGGTTTTGTGAAAGCAAAAACTAGCTTTTGAGAACAATGGTCCATTAAGACCTTGCAGCTCTCCAGGAACGAATCTCGGACGTCTGAACTTTTGGGATACTCTGTGGGTGAGAGGATGGGTCTGGGAGTGGCAAAAGTTTAAGAGGGAAATAGAGAGGCAACATCTTTGTAAATAACTCTCTCTATCTGTACTTTTAACCATTTAAGGAGTAAGGTCAGAACCATGCTATTTGAATGCTCTGAACTGAACATTCCATTGCTGATGTAACAATCACTCCTGGTGAATGAAGGTTCTAGAACAGGGATCTAGAATTTTTAAACAACATTCTGAGAAGATGTCTCTCCAGTGTTAAAGTAGAATTCATTTTAGCCTCCGTGCTAATTTTCAGCCATTTGTTTTATTTTGTCAGAGGAAGTGCACTTAATTGGGACTGGAGAGAAGATAAATAACAGTAACCGAAGAGCGGATAATGGTGTCTAATCAGGAGGGTAATGAGTGAGGATCAATATCAAACACGGGCACAATTTAGAACATTTTATTTCTGTACTTAATCCATTAATGTAGACTCAAAAAAATTGTTTTGAACAGCTAATTTCTTCCTGGGGGCACAAAGCACCCCACACCATAAAACTCTCAATGAGATCGGGGAATAAAAACAGCAAGGGCAAGGGCAATACCTATTGAAATATACAGTGATACAGCTGAAATGGTTACATAAGCCAGACACCAGTTTAATCGGTGGGTCGGTCCACTAACGATATTTACAAGATGACACAACCGGAGGCCCTGATCAAATGTGCCAGACTGTACAGGAGATCCCCTGATGAGGGTGCTGGGTCTACGCCGATGAAAGAATGTGTTATTAAAATTATAAATAATAAATATATGATTATAGAATGTGTGCCTTGGACTGTGAGTTTTGTTGAAAATCTAAGAGCCAGTCCTGTGTCTGTGGGGCCTGTAGCGTAGTGGTTAAGGTGAATGACTGGGACAGACAAGGTCGGTGGTTCTAATCCCGGTGTATCCACAATAAGATCCGCACAGCCGTCGGGCCCTTGAGCAAGGCCCTTAACCCTGCATTGCTCCAGGGGAGGATTGTCTCCTGCTTAGTCTAATCAACTGTACGTCGCTCTGGATAAGAGCGTCTGCCAAATGCCAATTATGTAATGTGATGTAATGCCTAAGCCAGGTCTTGAAAATGGGCCCCAAAATGAGAAATAATAATAGCAATGATTCTTAAATGGGGCCATTAACCATAGCCCTTTAGCTCCTGTGTGGGAACTGATCCCAGATCTGCTCTTTTGCTCTGAACACAAGATCTGCCCCCACTTGATCAAACATTACATTACATTATTGGCATTTAGCAGACGCTCTTATCCAGAGCGACTTACAGTTGATTAGATTAAGCAGGAGACAATCCAAAGACAGCATTTTTGTATAAAACGTAAAACTTCACACATATTTAGTGCCGAACTGCCAGGGCTTCACTAAACTAAGAATGCAGTTTCAAAGGGAGTTTGAAATTCTTGTGGCTAAGGCACATGACTAGGACCCGGAAGGTTGGCGGTTCAAGCCTCAGTGTAGCCACGATCCGTACAGCTATTGGGGCCCTTGAACAAGGCCCTTAACCCCACATTGCTCCAGGGAGGGACTGTCCCCTACTGATTTCTGCCTGCGTTTCTTCTCCAATATGAACGCAAGCTCGGGTAACGTGTGCTGTTTAGGAAGATGGAAAATAGAGCCGGACTATATTTGGCACAGCGTCCAACGCCGTTGACTGTGTGGCTTCCGGATCGTGTGTAGGCCTGTATGGCCGCATCTGAAAACGTCGGTTTTATTAAAGAGACACCATGACGTTCGTGGTCAGACACGATTGTCTCTGGAGGGTTTGTGTTTCTGATTTTCCTTTGATGGGGAAAAAAAACCCCACATTGGCTGAAGAATAGGGGAAATAAATCATTTACAATATTAACTTCATACAACGGTAAAAAAAAAAAATAAAAAAAAAAAAAGAATCTGTTCCCCTTATTATTGCTGTGTAATAATAGTAGAATAACTAATGATAGACGAATAAAAGTAATAACCTACAAATAATACTGCTCCTATTACTGCTGCTGCTGCTACTACTACTACTACTAATAATAATAATAATAATAAGAAAAATAATAATAATAATAATAATAATAAAAAGCTAACAACAGTAGAAACAGCATTTATTGTCGTTATCATGCGTACAATAAGTATATAATAACAATAATAATGCATAAATGATTACTAATAATATTAATAATTATAAAAGTAATATTAATATTAACATTAATATTAATAATAATAATATGGAATCGTGGGGCATTTGATCTTCTTGAGGTATTTCATGAAACAGGTTGAAAAAGTTTGTCTGGAAAGTTTTGCATATATTATAAATACATAATATTTTGGTGGGAAAAAATTATTTCGTCGATTGAATTTCCCCGAATGTTACGCAATACTGTTGGCTGACTCAGTATTCCCGCTCTGCTCGGAAAATCTCACGTGAATGCGCTCCAAATATTTTTTAGATGGTGTCAACAGCAAGCATTTGCCATCCGCGTACAGCAAGGCTGGGTTTGTTGTGAACTGACATCAGCCCCTCCTTTCCGCTCAGTCTGCTCCGCGCAGTGCAATAGTGAGCGATCGCGGCGCAGCTCAACTTCTTGGCGTTAAATCGTAGTGGGTTGGGCAAAAAATTTCACAATGAACTACGGCTTCTTCAACATGGCGTCGATAGGAGATTTCGACTCTCTTAACACCAGTATCCCGGCCACCAAAGTTGAAATCACTGTATCATGCAGGTAAGGAAATGGCTTCGTTAAATCTATTTCTGGATTTTGCCATTCGAGCTTTCTGGGTGGGAGTGAATATGTGCTCTATTACGTGCTGGAAGCACCCGTACGGTGTCCCAACTCTGAAACTCTGTACATTTCCATGTTATGATTCCATGGGTGTTGTGTAGTATACACATGAATGCAATTTAAGTACTTTTTGAAACAAAAATGTTGCAGACGGTCGCGTAAATGTAAACATTGTTTTGTGGAAAAACGGAACGGTTGTTTTTAAGACAAACAAAAATTGATTTCTGTTTTGTTTTGAAGTCGACGTACTATATTCCAAACTTGGCATGCGAGTGTATTCATGTGACGTTGTCATTCTTGGGATTCGTCAACCTGTTGTCATTATAATCAATGCAAATTACCTCGCATAGTCGACATGACATGTGTGTCTTGATTCTGTTCATATTTTCTCAATATTTAGATTTTAATTTTCACGAATTTCGTATGTTTCGTATTTTGGTGTACGTTGTTGAATTGTGGTCTACTTTTTTTGGCTCGGTGCCATGGTTCTGAAAAGTTTATGTAACATTGGTTTTTTGGTTTGTTTTAATATAAGAAGCGACCACATGGCGTCTAAATTATACTGAACGTGGATGAAAAGCCCCGGAAATGTAATATCAAGCTATTATGTCTTTCGGGAAACCAATGTACTGTGGAGATGTGTAAAAAATATTTCTATTTGACAGCCTTGGCTTGTGTCGAACATGTCCTTATAATTGCTGCGTTGAAGTTAATTAGCCTACTGTCACTGATGAAGCTGGTTAATCTGGTCTTCATCCATATTTATAGAGTGGCATCGTGGCCGAATATTAAATGCACACAGTAATTCATTTTGATTGGCGTTTGAACTGTAAGTGTACTGTAGAATTTTTGCCCTGGGACCGGTTGATGGGCGCGCCGTGTGCAAGTGGCCGTTTTATGCATTTTGACAGCGGGGCTGCACTGGGGAAATTCGCGGAGGTTCCGGTGATTCACGGGCGTGTTTTATCTGATGCCCTCGGAGACCCGTGTCTCCCAGTCCGAGGCAGCTGACGTGCGGCACGGCAGCACCCTGCAGATCGCAGCGCAGCTAGGTAACGCAGTGGGGCGTCGGGAGTAATATAAGTAGCCGTACCCGCTGATTTGTCTACGATTACCGAAATTATTTGATGACAACAATTATTTTACGGTTTATGCGTACACCCATATAGAACCAGCGCCGACTCCATGGAATTTCCGGGCAGTGCACTGAAGTGTGTAAACACCAATCCGCCTCTCCTTGAGAGAGCAAGAAAAGAAAACTCTTATTGCTTAATTACGGTTCCCCTTGAAGAGAGACTGTGTACCGAGGAGTAACAGTGGGGGGGGGGGGGGGGCATGCAGCAGGGGAGTGAATCACTGCGCCCCAGAGCATACTGGGAACGTTTCTACTTTGAGGAATTCCCTCACATTCCCGCCCGATGTGCGAAAATGTCAGGTGCTCACTGAGGGGGGCTCACAGTCACCTTGCTTACTGTATGTGGTGGTCTTTTCCACTGGGGGGGGGCGGCACTGTCACTGGTTACAGTCTGGTCTGGTGGTCAACATGTGACCGTTTTACGGGGTCACCATGGTTACTGCCTGGGGTCTAGCAGTGAGTGGGCTACAGGATTGTCCTACAGTCTGGTGAGATGCATGTCTCAGGAGAGAAAGAACAGCCATATCCCTACATCGGTGATGTAATGTGGACATTTCCAGTTAATTATTAGAGAATTCAGTGACTGATATTTTCGGTGTTCGTCTGGTAGTGAACCTGGGTGAAATGCGTAATTGTTTTGGATTGGAATACTTTTCTGCGCTCGATTGAACTTGCCAGGAGCAACTGAGCCAACCAAGAGGACCAGAAGGCAGGGCGTTGACCTTTTAGATAGTATTAATAAGTATTAATAAACTCCAGTACACACTCAATAAAGCACGGAAAGCTCAGGAAAGCGTAGAAAAGTTGGGCAATTTGTGAGGATTTTGATGTTGTACATTCAGAGTACTTTAAGGTGTCATTTTGATCAAGGAAGATCTGCCCTACTTTCAGTTTTGCTGTTTAAGGATGTGAACGGTTTAAAGCTCGATATCTCAAAACTAATCAAAAACGCAGGTAGGACCTTATAATTCAAAGGTCACAAGGTGTTTGAATCCAAAACAATGAGGTATTGACAGGGCTGCTCCCTGTTTACCGTGGGGAACGTGTGTGTGAGCCGCATGAAGCGGGCGAACAGCGGGTCGCTTGTTCGTGAAGAGGGTGGAATCCTCCTCCTTTCATAACCCCCTTATTAAAGGAGTCTTTGTTTCGGCAGTCCAGCTCCTGGGCGCTTTCTGATGACATCACAGCATCCGTGCGGCCATAGGCCGCGTCTCATAGCTACTGTGTCTTCAAAACGTGTTGTCTACTCAGCACACTGCCTGCTTATTTTAGCGTGCGGTGCGTTCCCAACTGCAGACCGCGTATACGCTGGATGAGAAAGGTGTTAGGTCAGTGACATTTTCTCCAAAGGTAGTGCACTTAAATATCCATATTTCTGAGGTTCGCTGAGTGAATTCAGGGAGCAGACTTTTCAGGAAGTAAGCCGTACTTTTTAGGAGTTCCCGCGGAGAGGAAGAGGCGGAGCCTTCTCAGGGACCAATCGCAGTCCGGTAAATCAGAGGAAGAGGCGGAGCCTTCTCAGGGACCAATCGCAGTCCAATAAATCAGAGGAAGAGGCTTCTACACTTCAGCAGTACCGCTGGAAAACAGCATGGAGGATATATCAGACGGTCAGCAGCAGAAGTTTGAGGACAGGAGTAGTTAGGTGGTTGGTTCAGGCACAGCACCACTCAGCGAAACCCTGGAAATGTGGGTATGATCTGGAGATTTCACTAAATCCAGAGAAACCTTCACCAACTTCACTATCTCGTGCTGAGTACTCTGTGTACGCACTTGCTGCTGCACTGGGCAAGGAAGCTGCCTTTGTTATGGCAGTCCAGTGCATTGGGCAGCCTGTAGTGTAGTGGTTAAGGTACATCACCTTACATACAATCCTTAATCACTCCCTACTCCCCAGCTAGACCACTCCGGTCTGCCAGCTCTGGTCGCCTTATGGTTCCCTCACTACGAACGCCTACCGGTCGAGCTGCACGTTCACGCCTGTGTTCCGTTCTGGTTCCTCAGTGGTGGAATGACTTGCCTACCACTGTCAGGACAGCAGAATCCCTCCCCCTATTTCGACACAGACTAAAAACACACCTTAGTCCTCCCTCCTGATTTCCCCCGCCCCCCTTTCTGATATCCCTATCCCTCTTGTCTAACCCCCAAAAAAATAAAATAATAATAATAACTGCACTTATGATGGCTATATGTTTAGAACAACACTTCATGTGTATTTTACTAGTTATGGATGTGATGCTTTGACTTGTGGAAGAACCTATGCACTTTTAAATCGCTTTGGATTAAAAGCGTCTGCCAAATGACTAAAATGTAAATGTAATGACTGGGACCTGCCTGATGCCATAATAAGATCCGCTCAGCCATTGGGCCCTTGAGCAAGGCCCTTAACCCTGCATTGCTCCAAGGGGGGGAATGTCTAATAATTGTAGTCCAATCAACTCTAATAACAGTCGCTTTGGCTAAAAGCGTCAGCTAAATAACATGTAATGGTCGCTTTCTGATGATGTCACACCCACCGGCCTGGCCATAGACCAGTGGTATCCAATCATATGCCACAGAGGACCGAAAGTATGCAGGTTTTCATTCCAACCAATCACTTCTCCTGCTAACTTATTAACTGATATCTGCACCACCTGATTTCACTAGTTAACACGCCTTCAACCAGGAGGGAACTAATTAGTGAAATCAGGCGGCGTAGTGTCGTGATTGGTTGGAATGAAACCTGCATAGTTGATCTGCGCCAAACCCAATTTACTGGAGACTTTATATGTCACTGTGGCATATAAAACATACTTGATAGGCTTTTACCGACCCAATCAAGTTAAAAGCACTTCAATGTGATTGATTAATGCTTCGGCCCGTCGACGGGAGATGATAGAAAGCAGCCTATGCGGCAGAAGAAGTCTCTGGAACCAGAGTAGGACAGCTGCACCGATAGAAACAGGGGCGTGTTCCTCCTAATTGCATCTTTGCGTCAACGGAAAAGACGTCTTCCGGGTCCTTGTAAACATAGTTTTTATAGCTTCTCTAGTGTTTACTCTTGCTATTTGTGTTGTGTTTTGTACTTGTTTTTATTTGTGTACTGGACAGTGCTTGGGAAAAGTAAAATGCGTTGTTATTATTTATTGTTATTATTTATTATTATTATTATTATCGTTATTGTCGTTATTATTATTATCGCACAAGTCTTGTTTGTGGCAGGAAGGTCGTAGGTCCTCAGTAGTTGGGCCCAGATCTGATGAGCTGTAACTGGATTGGGGAAGCCCTGTAAAGGTGTGTCTTGGCCGTGGGAGGAGAGAGGAACAACATCTGTGCTTCCTCCGGTGGTCCTGTTTCTGCCGGGGGCGGTTTGGCGTTCCTCTCCTGCGGCTCTCCACTGGAACGGGAGTGACCGGAGCTGAAGTGACTGTGATTGGGGCATTAATAATTCACCCCGCGCCCGGAGGAGGGCAGGGAAGATGTGTGTGTGTGTGTGTGTGTGTGTGTTTTTCCCAGCTCCGGCTGGAGGAATAAATCGGTTGGAGTTTGGGCTTAGGCTGGAGTGTGTGTGTGGGGTTTGTGTCTGTGTGTGTGCCTGTGTGCGTGGCTGTGAATGTGTGTGTGTGTGTGTCTGCATGCCTATGTGCGTGTGCGTGTGTGTGTGTGCCTGCCTATGCGCGTGTGTGTGTCTGTGTGTGTGTGCCTGCCTATGTGCGTGTGTGTGTCTGTGTGTGTGTGTGTGCGCGTATGTGCGCAAGTGTCACCAGCACTGACAGGGTTTGTGCCCCACGATTTCTCCACAATGAAGAAGGAAGTTACCCACAGTTTAGCTCCACAAAGGCCAGGGGTCAAACCGCTGCTCATCTACAGGTCATGTGCAAAGGCATGTTGCCATGGAGCTGGAACATATTTCACAATAAAAGCCCTGTAATTATTCACATTCGTGCGTTTAGATTCATTTATGTGCAATTACGGATTTCGTGATGAGACGTCATGGAGAATTACAGTTCAGCTACAGATGCTGAAGGACAATGCGAGAACGCCTACAACTGTTCTCTGATGTACTGTAGATATTCCGGTGGGGCGGTGCGGCGGATACCCGCTTTAATTAACTCCTGTAATTTAATTAATGCGCGGCTAAATTACAGTGTTTTAAAAGACTTTATTCGCTGAGGTGCTCTTGAACTCCCGTTCCGGTGTCGGAGGAGTCTCTGGCCGGAGGCGATGCATGCTGGGATGCTCGGAGGCTGAAAGCCGGTGCCGCGTCCTCCGCGAAACGTTCTCGCGGAGTTACTGGGGTGTTTCGTGTTATGTCTTGTTTCTGAGTTAGCTGGGTAACTGCGTTGAGGAAAACCCGGAACCCTTGCAAAAACTGGAACGTGTACTGAAGTTAAAAGGGCTGTTCCCGGGTTTTGCTCAGTGCGGCTAACTCTAAGGTGGACATGTTGCCATGTAGTAGCAATGCCATAACTGACAGAATATTCCAGCAACACTGTCAGAAGGTTTTGCGTTAGATTACATTACATTACATTATTGGCATTTGGCAGACGCTCTTATCCAGAGCGACGTACAGTTGATTAGACTAAGCAGGAGACAATCCTCCCCTGGAGCAGTGCAGGGTTAAGGGCCTTGCTCAAGGGCCCAATGGCTGTGCGGATCTTATTGCGGCTACACCGGGATTAGAACCACTGACCTTGCGTGTCCCAGTCCTTTACCTTAACCACTACGCTACAGGCCGCCCTGGGCCAGTGACCTGGATGACAGTAGCTCTTCAGGAGCTGGGTTGGAGACCACTGTTGTACGCAGATGGATATCACTGTGGTTCCCCCAAACGTTTCTCCTTTCACTCTAGTGTTTGATTGGGACCGCTGAGACGGCTACAGCGACCTGGGTTTCCGCTCATGGAGATTCTCTGTTTAATGGAGCAGAATTAAGCTTATGCCTGCAGGAATGTGGCAGACTGAGCCTGCACTACACACTGGAACAGAGCCTTAACAGATACCAGACCATGGGGCCCATCCACACACTGGAACAGAGCTTTTAACAGATACCAGACCGTGGGGCCCATCCACACACTGGAACAGAGCCTTAACAGATACCAGACTGTGGGGCCCATCCACACACTGGAACAGAGCCTT
>NC_083778.1:9428628-9433628 GCF_963514075.1 Conger conger | reverse complement strand
ATTTCAGTGGAATGGCCCTGCTCTGACCTGGACTCTCCTAGATGATTGTGTGTGGGGAATTCCCATCATGCTCTTGGTTGGAGTTTATTCAGCAGCTGAAGGTTCAGTGAAGCCAGTACATTGCATCACATTCTGCCTTTCCACACACTGTTTACATAGGGCACCTTTCACACACTGTTCATAGAGGGCACCTTTCACGCACTGTTTGTAGAGCTCACATTTATACAGGCAATGCAGGCTAATCACCTTCCAAGCATATTATGGCAGTTTCCCCACTTGGCAGTGGAACCTGCAACCAGTTCTCTAACCACAGTACAACGGTGAACGCAGTTGTCCGATTCGTACAATTCTTTCTACACAGTCCATCTATTACAGTCCATCACAGTTGTATAGCTGAAGCATTTATCCAAAGTGATCTACAGTTGATTAGACTAAGCAGGAGACAATCCTCCCCTGGAGCAATGCAGGGTTAAGGGCCTTGCTCAAGGGCCCAACGGCTGTGCGGATCTTATTGTGGCCACACCGGAACCGCCAAAGCTTCCAGGTCCCGGTCACGTACCTTAGCCACTAGGCTAAAGGCCGCCCCCCTTTTCCCAGTCGTAGATGTTTACAGTGTCTGACACGCTAAGCGGCGTGTTCACCGTTGTCCATGTAGCGTGTTTAAAGACTCCCCTCTGAGTCGTGCGTCATTTCAGAGTGCGAGTGGGTCAGGTGACACCGGTGGCTGTGAGTCACCTCGTTATGATGCGAGCGATAGGTCACTATCTTCCAGTAACTTTCCCAGGGCGCTCAGTGTTTTTCCAGAGCGTCTTTCCGGGTTTTTTCCAGCGACGGGACGTTTAATTTGTGGCACGCGCGTGGGGGCGGGGGGGGGGGGGGGGGGGGGAGGGGTTGGGTTGGATCGTGCTTTTACAACCCGTGGATTTAAGACGTGGCGTGCGGTTGTGGGAGAGTTGCCGTGGATACCTGCGGTGAGGTCGTTTCCACCCGCGTGTGAGGATGGGGGGAGGGGGTGGGGGGTGAGAGGAAGAGAGGAAGAGAGGGAGGGGGCAGAGGGAGGGGGGAGGGAGAGAGGGTCATATCTGGTTCAGTAAGACGCTGCGTCCGTCTCGGTGGTGAAATGATCCAGGTCATGGGACAGGAAGTCGGAGAGCCGTAAAGAACTGTCTGAGGCCCCCCCCCCCTCCACAATCTCACCACAGCTCCTCTGCGCCTCCTCTCTCTTCCTCCTTTCTCTACCCCCCCTCAGTCTTCACTCCTCTTCCTGCATTCTTCATCTTCTTCATTTTCATGCTTATTGTGCCCTGTCTTGTCTCTCTCTCTTGCTCTCTGTCACTCCCTCACTTCCTCACTCCCTCTCCCTCGCTCTCTCGGGCACTCTGAAGGACGCCCACTGTAGCTCTGCCGTTGTGTCGGGGTTTCCTCTTTTAGAGTCTGTTTGTTTCCACGGCAACTCACCGCTGTCACCTGTAGGCTTGGGCGCCGAGACTCAGTCGCTAAGGGTTTGAAGAGCAGATCTTTCAGAGCGGTTTTTTAAAGATTGTTCTGGAAGTCCGTGTTTGGGTTGTGTTCAGTGTAGGAGAGACGAAGTCCGTGTTTGTGTTGTGTTCAGTGTAGGAGAGATGAAGCCGTGTTTGTGTTGTGTTCAGTATAGGAGAGACGAAGTCTGTGTTTGTGTTGTGTTCAGTGTAGGAGAGATGAAGTCTGTGTTTGTGTTGTGTTCAGTGTAGGAGAGATGAAGTCTGTGTTTGTGTTGTGTTCAGTGTAGGAGAGATGAAGTCTGTGTTTGTGTTGTGTTCAGTGTAGGAGAGATTAAGTCTGTGTTTGTGTTGTGTTCAGTGGAGCAGAGATGAAGTCTGTGTTTGTGTTGTGTTCAGTGTAGGAGAGATGAAGCCGTGTTTGTGTTGTGTTCAGTGTAGGAGAGACAAAGTCCGTGTTTGTGTTGTGTTCAGAGTAGGAGAGACGAAGTCCGTGTTTGTGTTGTGTTCAGAGTAGGAGAGACGAAGTCCGTGTTTGTGTTGTGTTCAGTGTAGGAGAGACGAAGTCTGGCCGAAGTTTTCAAAAAGTTGTTTACACTGATTAGAGACTGTTGGCTCTGTCACTTCCCGAGAACCAGGGAAAGGGAGTTCTTCTCTTTCTTTCTCATCCCTTCATCCTCTCCTCCCCACCCCATCCTCCTGGCAGGGATCTTCAATCTAATTTGAAGGTTGTTTTGCGTGAAATGCCCGCTCTCCCGGTAGCCTGGTAGCAGATGGCTAATTTTCAAAACTCCCATCATTCTCCATGTTGTGATTGAGGGGGGAGTGTGTGCTTGGGCGTTTATGTCCACGCGTGTCTCAGTAACACTTTTATATTAAGGTTAAATAAATTGGTATTAACTAATGTAGCTTTTAACTAACTAGCTACTGAGAAGTTAAGCTGCAAAGTGACAGCTTTGTTTATGTTTTTGTACATGTTGACTACATTCGTTAACACCAATTCATATTGAAAGGATGAGGCTAATGTATAATTACACATGTCACTCATATTAGTTAGTAGTTGACAAATACAGTACTGTGCAGAAGTCTCAGGCACCTGAGATTATATATATGTTTATTGTTCATTGTTATATGTTATTATTTGTGTGTGTTAGTATAAAAGAACACATTTGAGATTTCCAAATATTCATTTTCCAACAGATTTAATTTTTGTATTTAATTTTTTTAAGTAACATATTACTGTAAGCAATTGACTACTTTTTACATAAAAAAAACTTGATCAATGCTGTCTGAGATCAGAAGCAAGGAGTGAACTAAAGTCTGCAGAAGAACTTTGGCAAGTTCTCCAACATGCTTGGAACAACCTTCCTGTTGATTGTCTTATAGAACTGCAGGACAGCGTTGGCTATCATCGAGAAGTGAGGCAGTTTTAACGCCGAAGGGTGGTCACAAAAAATATTGATTGGATTCAGTTTTTAACTATTCTGCCAAAGTACTAAAATGTAATGTAAAATGTATAGTACGTTTATTTAGGACCTTTCATTGAATTATTTTTGAAAGAATCTTATCTGTACAGAGTGTTATACAGGTGCCTAAGGCTTTTGCACAGTACTGTACATCAATGAAAAGTGAGTTAAATGCTTAATTCATGTATTTGGACATCAATTAATGAAAGTTATCGACTTCACCAGGTTTTGCCAAGTCATATACCTGTATAGTAAACTATGGTTTTTCTTTGGGCGTGTTTCCTGTGAGAGGATTCCGTGTGTGTGTGTCTGTGTGTGTCTGTGTGTGTGTGTGTATGTGTGTGTGAGAGTGTGCGTGCTTGTACAGTGTGTGTAGTGTGTGTGTGTGCGTGTATATAGTATGTGTAGTGTGTGTGTGTGTGTGTGTGTGTGTGTGTGTGTGTGTGTGTGTGTGTGTGCGTGCGTGCGCGCGCGCATGTGTGTGTGGGTCGCATTCTCTCTGGAGCTGTTCCAGGCCTGAGTGGACCTGAGTGATTAAGTGTGATGTCATTTCCTGCCTGCTGCATCCTAATGCACCTAAATCATGTTTATGATCACATGACATCACAGACTGGGTGTGGCATGTCTGCTGCAGTCTTTCTCTGTCTCTCCATCTCTCTTTACCTCTCACTCCCTCTCTGCCTCTCTCCCTTGCTCTTTCTCTCTCCCTCTCTGCCTCTCTGCCCCTCTCTCTCTCTCAATTCAATTCAATTCAATGGTGCTATATTGGCATGACAAAAACATTTAACATTTTAGTATTGCCAAAGCTTTTTGGCAGTGTACAAAGTACAAATAACAACAACAAAAGCAATAAAAACAACCTGTAACATTGTTGTCAAGTTTTAATGTGTATGTGTGTGTGTGTGTGTGTGTGTGTGAGAGAGTGTGTGTGTGTGTGTGAGTGGGTGTGTGTGAATGTGTGTGTGTGTGTGTGTGTGTGTGTGTGTGTGAGGGTGTGTGTGTGTGTGTGTGTGAGGGTGTGTGTGTGTGTGTGTGAGGGTGTGTGTGTGTGTGTGTGTGTGTGTGTGTGAGGGTGTGTGTGTGTGTGTGTGAGGGTGTGTGTGTGTGTGTGTGTGTGTGTGTGTGAGGGTGTGTGTGTGTGTGTGTGAGGGTGTGTGTGTGTGTGTGTGTGTGTGTGTGTGAGGGTGTGTGTGTGTGTGTGAGGGTGTGTGAGGGTGTGTGTGTGAGGGTGTGTGTGTGTGTGTGTGTGTGTGTCTCTCATTCACTGTCCCTCAGGCTGTGGCAACTGAACACATATTTTGCTGCTATTTTTGCAGTCTTTCCATCCCCTCGGACTAATTGCAATTGGTTAATTTCAGGCAGTTTATCTCTCTCTCTCTCCCTTTCCCTCTCCCTCCCTGTCTCTCTCCCTCTCCCTCTCTGCCTCTTTCCCTCTCTCTCTCACTTTCTCTCTCCCTCTCCCTCTCTCTCTCTTCCTCTCTCTCTCCCTCTGCCTCTCTCTCTGTCTCTCTCACTCTCTCTCTCTCTCTCTCTCTCTCTCTCTCTCTCTCTCTCTCCTCAAATTCAAATTCAAGTGGCTTTATTGGCATGACCAATCCATTTACAGTGTTGCCAAAGCATTGTTGTATTAAAATAAAAATATAATAACAACAGTAGTGATTTAAAAAAAAAAAAAAATCATAATAATGACAGTGAAGACAAAACAATAACAACCAGCAGACAACAGGAACAGACAGATATGAACACACATAGGGTGGAGATCCAGTAGATTTGGAACTACACGCTGTCCCTCGCACCATGGCAGTCTTTGACAAACTGGCCCGCCAGAGGAGCTGTTTGCCCCTCTCCCAGTATTATAGTCAGTTTATCTGTGTTGCTTAAGGAGTCTAAATCAGGTATTCTTTTTGAAAGTTTTTTGAAAAAGTGGTTCTTTTGTGAATTTATCACAATGGAGGAGAAAGTGCATCTCTGTCTCAACCTCACCAGTCGTGCAGTGACCACAAATGCGTCGGTCTCTTGGCAGCCATGACTTTTTTGTCTCAATTGCTAGGCTGTG
>NC_083778.1:9298628-9421128 GCF_963514075.1 Conger conger | reverse complement strand
CCTGGTGCAATTGAGCCAAATCAAGAGGACCGGAAATTGGGGTGTGCAGTTTTTGAGAGTATCGGTTCCAATACACCAGACAAGCTCAGTAAAGCATCGGAAAGTCTGTGAATCCAAAACAATAAGTTATTTGAGCCAGGTCTGGTTTCAAACAACCTTGTCTGCGGTATATCACACGGAGAAACTTGACGAAGAACTCACTTATTGCAGTCGAACACTTAAATATTCACTGTGCGGTTAGTGATTCAGTTGCTACGCATTTTATTACCTTTGTAGAAAATTAAAATATGTAGTTATTTGTGCATATTATTGTTTTATTGTTATTGTCTTTTCAACAGTCCGATATTAACATGAATTTTAGTGTTGGTTGATGGTAGTGGCATTCTAATGATAAAATCTTTGCATCCCAAATGGGGATAATAATACGATAATGCTTGCGCCATAATTTGTATGAAATGTTTGTGATGGACCTGAAAATGATGCGTTTCGTCAGTAATTTGTCTGTTCTTGCCCTTCTGTCATTTCTTAGTTTGGAAGAACTGAAGTGATTGACAACACCCTGAACCCGGATTTTGTGCGGAAATTTATGCTGGACTATTTCTTTGAGGAGCGACAGAACCTGCGATTCGACCTGTAAGTAATGTGTGTGTGTGTGTGTGTGTGTGTGTCTGTGCGTATGTGTGTGTGTGTATGTGTGTGTGTGTGTGTGTCTGTGCGTATGTGTGTGTGTGCGTGTGTGTGTGCGTGTGTCTGCGCGTATGTGTGTGTGTGTGTCTGTGCGTGTCTGTGTGTGAGTGTGTCTGTGTGTGTGTGTGTGTGTGTATGTGTGTGTGTGTGTGTGTGTCTGTGCGTATGTGTGTGTGTGTGTCTGTGTGTGTCTGTGTGTGAGTGTGTCTGTGTGTGTGTGTGTGTGTGTATGTGTGTGTGTGTGTGTGTGTCTGTGCGTATGTGTGTGTGTGTGTCTGTGCGTGTTTGTCCATGTGTGCGTCTGTGTGTGTGTGTATAGACACAAACGTTTCCAGTTTCTTCTGTGTATGTGTATTTGAGTGTCGTGTGCATGTGTGCTTGACTGTCATGTACATATCTGCATATGAATGTCTTGTGTATAGGTATGTGCATGAATGTCTGTGTGTTGTGTGCAGTGTGTGTGCACATCCATATATAAGTGTCTCGTGTGTGTGCATATGCGCGTGCAAGTGTGTGTGTGTGTGTGTGTGTCCCTGGGGGTCAGGTGACCACGGTCACATGGTCACTATCCACCCCCATAAGACTAGAGAGAGAAACCAAACAGCCTCCCTAGTGCAGCTCCCCCCCGTCGCCATGGTGACCGCTAAAATTAAAAACTGATTGTTTTACATCTGCTGAACGATTAATCCCTGTTCTTTTGTGGAGGAAACGGTTTTGTGAGAAGCAACAAGTCCGAGAGGGAGAGAAACACAGACATTTGGAGAAAAACCGTCCGAACGGTGAAGAGGGCATTGCCCTCGTTTATTCTTTCATTTTTCAGTCTCAGAAGCAGGCGGCTTCACTGAGCTCCTGTTTTCACCAAATATAATCTGCGCCTTACATCGCATTATCTACAATCTACACAGCATGGCCTGCATTTTACACAACATAATCTACACCTTCCGCAATATGACCTGCGCCTCGCTCAGCATGACCTGCGCCTCAGACAACATAGCCTACAATTTACACAACATAATCTACACTTTACATCCATAACATAGTCTACATGGTCTGAGGTATAGAATTGCATTTGTGGTGGCGTGTGCCTTTGACAGAAAGTATTTTTTTTTACATTCGAGAATGTGCAAAGGTTACTGCGCTTATTTCTTCGTTGATGTTCTCATCATTTTCGCTGTATCCCGGAGGATTGTCAGCGCAGGGACGTGATCACATCTTGTTCTCCGAATTCACACAAGATAACGGCGTGAATTAGGTTAGAGTTCCCCCCACAATCCTCAGCAGATGTGTTGCTCCGGGAAGAGTGCTGTGTGTGGTTTGGTAAGCTCGGTTGTGAGTGTGTGTATGTGTCACATACTTGTGTGTGTGTACAATACACAATATACTTGTGTATGTATCGTATACTTGTCTAAATATTAATTCGTCTACTTGTGGGCAAGTGTGTGTGCGTGGGTGACCGTGTTTGTGCATGTGTAAGCTTGTGTGTGAGTGTTTTTTGTATGTCAACACGTGTACGAGTGAGTGCATTTGTGTGTGTGCATACTTGTGCATGTTTGTGCATGCAAGAGCCGGGCTTTTGTGCGAGTGTGTTTATGTGTGTACATATATATATATCGATATATATATATATCTTGATATGCAGTGCATTTATAGTGTTTTTTTATCACTGGTGAACAATGCTGGGTATGTGAGCTAAGAATAGCGCTGGAGAGGGAGTGTAAATGGACTTGCACTGTTAACCACCTCTCTCCCACTGAGTCGTGTGTGTGGGCGAGTGTCGAGTCGTATTAAGATCCTCGGGAGAAGGCAGAGGTCTGCCGCTGTCACAGGGGCGAGCGGCCTCTCTCTCGCTCGCTCGGTTGCCCTCGGAGACCGGCAAACCACGCTCCCCTCGCACCGCCGCAGATTAGCGGTTAGCATCCAGGTTAGCGGTTAGCGGTTAGCATCCAGGTTAGCGGTTAGCGGTTAGCATCCAGGCTGACGCAGAGTGGCTCTTTCGCGCTCGCTAATCTCGCGCGCGGATAAGCGCCGGGGATTCGCTGTACTGGCGCGCTACGCCCCCGTCTCCTCGCGGGGTCGCGTCGGAGTGTGCGGTACGTGACTTGTTTCGGGATTCCGATGTTGCGGGCAGGTTTTTTCCACTCGTCCTAGCTTTGGTTCGATCGGGGTGCTGGAAGTCAAGTGTTGCAGGAAAGGCTGTTGTCAAACGTGGGAGGGAATCTGACTGTGCACACTACCTCTCACAGATCTGTGTTTGTGTGCACTACCTGTCTCAGATTGTCATTAGTGCACACTACCTCTCACAAATCTCTGTTTGTGTACACAACCTGTCTCAGATCGTCATTAGTGCGCAGTACCTCTCAAGGCCCGGACACACCAAACCGACAGTCGGCTGTCGGACGTCGGTGGCGCCCTGTCGGCCGAGTCTTTCCGGTGTGTCGGAGTGTTTTGGAGGACTCCGACGCCGATTCAACAACCGGAGCCGTCGATGAGAGAGAGCTCTCTGATTGGCTGTCCAGCTAGCGAATCAGTGCACGAGAAGAGAAACGGAAGCAACGAAAGCAAGCAAACGAGGAAGTCAAGAGGACACAGACAAGTTACTATCACTACCAGACATAATTTTCGATTAGTATTACTAAATAGCGAGAGAACAAGGAAATTGCTGCAAACTGTTTGTTGTGAGCGAGACAATGGCTGCTTCTAGGTCCAACGCAATGCAAACGCATTCCCCGGTCTTCCGGTTTCCAACTCTCCTGGTGTGGAGAGTTATTACCTCTCACGCAGGCGCAGAACGTACGTGCAACTCAGCCGTCGGCGGACCGTCGTTGCGGTGTGTTCGGCACAGCCAACATTAACAACGCGTATCGACGCGAGGCGATCTTTGTCGGCGCTCCGCGGCCGACTGTCGGTTTGGTGTGTCCGGGCCTTTACAGATCTGTGTTTGTGTACACAACCTGCCTCAGATCGTCATTAGTGCACACTACCTCTCACAGATCTGTGATAGTGTATCTCACAGATATATATAAAAACTGGTGCGCAGTGATTGAACGTTTCCAGTCCCTCAGGGGTCGACCAATGAGTAATCACTCCTTGTACATTTTCTTTCATAACTTTGCCCCCGATTCAGATGGGAAAATTAATGAAATTGCAACGCGAAGCCGAAGCTTCTAGCTACAAACTCCGTTCAAGGGGGCCGCCATACAAACAACTCAATTCGGGAGGTATGCCCGGTAGTGCGTCTATATATACATTGACGGGGATTCCAGAAGAGGCGCAGACACAAATATTTTCCTTAATTGTCTTTTGCTATTTCGCCCATCTGCCTGACCTGCCTTGCCGTGCGCTACCGGGGTCGGAATGCTGCTCGTGCTGCACGCTAGCCTGCTTCGGCGCTCCGGGTCTCGCTAGAAGCGGGTTAGCGTAGCCACCTGAGAGACTCGCCCGACTCGCTCAAGTCCAAGGGGGGGGGGGGGGGTTATTTCGCGAAGCTGGCTAACTCACAAAGATCGACTCCTGCACCGAGTAAAACCTGGAACCTCCTCAAATACGGAACACGGACTGAAGTGAAAGTAGCTGTCCCGGGTTTTACTTGCCTGAGAAGCCAACTTCGTGAATCGTCCCCCCGGACAGGGTTAGCGTTGCAGTTAGCGTTAGGGTTAGCGTTACAGTTAGCGATAGGGTTAGGTTAGTGTTACAGTTAGCGTTAGGGTTCGCGTTACAGTTAGCGATAGGGTTAGGTTAGCCTTCCAGTTAGCACATATATCAATGACTACAGAGTCCTGTCAAGGAGTCTACTTCAACAGGCAGAGAGTTTTAATTCCACACATCCATGACCCCAGACAGAGAACTGCACTGACAACCATAACTACAGACCAGGAACTAGAAGTCCTGACATCCCCATCTACTGACAGGGTACTGTATGAACTTCTGACCTGATTGTTTTTAACCCGTTGATTTTTCTCTCCTTTCCCAGTTACGATGTTGACTGCAACAGTGCCAACCTGTCGAAGCATGTAAGTTTCATCCGGAATCTTCTTGTGTTTCTTTTTGGTCTGTGGTCCGGACGTCTACGGAGCGTGACTCTGTCTTTCGGGCACTGTCCTGTGGGCTACTGATCACGTGTTTTGTCACAGTACCTTGCGCTTATTCACACGGAACGGAACAGAACACATTACATTACATTACATTATTGGCATTTGACGCTCTTATCCAGAACAAAGTACAGTTGATGAGACTAAGCAGGAGACAATCCTCCCCTGGAGCAATGCAGGGTTAAGGGCCTTGCTCAAGGGCCCAACGGCTTTGTGGCTACACCGGGATTAGAACCACCAACCATGCGTGTCCCAGTCCTTTACCTTAACCACTACGCTACAGGCCGCCCTCTCCACACCTCTCGTCTCTTAGTGTCGCGGAAAGCGCTCACCCCAAGGATGACTTCAGCATTTAACTGAAAAAACACAAGAACAAGTCAATCTGAACAAGTATTTTAGACTCATAGGGCGGCCTGTAGCGTAGTGGTTAAGGTGAATGACTGGGACACGCAAGGTCAGGGGTTCTAATCCTGGTGTAGCCACAATAAGATCCGCACAGCCGTTGGGCCCTTGAGCAAGGCCCTTAACCCTGCATTGCTCCAGGGGAGGATTGTCTCCTGCTTAGTCTTATCAACTGTACGTCGCTCTGGATAAGAGCATCTGCCAAATGCCAATAATGTAATGTAATATTTAGGCCGTTACATTTTATAATCATTAAGACAAAATGATTGCCGGTGAGAAGAGACAGTTTACCTCATTTCAAGATTTGTCAGTGGGGTGATTATACTTCTGAAAAGGATGTGCTCATGTTTCCTTGCTCCAGTGAAAGTTTGGGAGCCTCCTAACTTCTACCTCTAGCTCCGAGAAGGAGCATCGAACAGGTTGGAATGCCCTTAAAGACGGCGGACCTCGATCGATTTCTGGGGTCAGGCAAAGGGAAAGGAAATATTGAGGGGTGGAAGTAACATCGGAAAGAGCCCGATGTTCACTCATTTCAAGATTAAAACACTTAAGACGTAGACTTAAGACTTTTTCGCAGTGTCGCTGCTTTTTATGAAGCGGCGAAGCTGCAGTTAATACCCGGGTAATTCAAAAGCGGCCTTGTTGTCCGCGGTCAGTGTGACTCGGCAGAATGCGCACTTCCTGGCGGCGGTGAAAAGCAATTAGTCCTCAAAATAAAAATGTTCTGCCGAAGAGGACAGTTTTAATGATCTCACTTGTCTGTAATTAGATCGAGGTTTGTGACCGGGTAAGTTTTTGATTAAAAAAATCAAATAAAAAGTTTTCTTTCTCCATGTTTTTCGGCCCAATTTGGTGGTGCGGGCAGTGTACCGAGAACTTTGATAGCTATTGCGCTACAAACTATTTGAAAGAGAGGCCGTGATCTTCCTGCTCGCTGCTGGAGAGATGGCCGTTGCTACGGGCAGCAGGGCGGTTTGTTTGTGTCCGCCGCGCTCAGATCTTTGTGTTTCATCCCGTTCGAGCGGTCGGGGGGGATGCGGGACGTGGCGGCGTTTGTTCTTCTTTACGTCTCTAAACAATGTCACTGCCGTCTATAATATAATAGACGTGTTTTGAGCCGGTGTGGAACTATATTTCCTCCTGCATTGTTGTTCTAGAATAGTTTTTCTTTGCCAAAGAAATGTTTCCTTGCCAAAAATAAGACCTGTTTGTCTGCATAACTGGAACTCGAGAACGCGTGGCAAACGGGCGACGGCACAGCCAATCCTCGGACTGGTTTCCCATGATGCAAAGCGCCTATCTTTCCTGTCCGGTGGAACGGCTTGGCACAGGAGACTGCTGTCGACGTTGCCAATGTGATTGCTGGTGTTGCAACTCTGTCCGCTTTTTGAAAACCCCTGCGACCTTTGGTTGCGACAAGGAGCTATTTTCCGGCACATCTGGCGATATTTTAATGACTTCACATGTCCACCAATGACCGCCTGTTGTGTGAGACCTTAACATGTCAGGTGAAAAGAACTGACCTGACTCAGTTCCCTGGAGGACTTGATCTGCATGTTGGGTCAAGTGGACAAAGTGTGACACTTCTCCAGACTTTTAAACCCGGATCCTGACCCACGGTTAGGATGCGATACGGAAAGCCGATCAGTGTAAACAGCGGCGGGAAATCGGATACTTTTTTTGGGGGTGGTTTCGGAGATTTGTCCGTAGCCTGCTTAGCGATGGGAGGCCGGTTGGGGGGTGAGGGGCGGGGGGCAGAGGGGCGAACGCATTTTGGCGTAACGCCCCGGTCTCATCGTCGCCCGGCGATTACGGGGAACGGGAGCTCTGTTTACCCTGCCATTGTGCGGCGGAGAATAGCGCGGCTTTTTGGCAGCGGGCACGGGGGGCGGAGCCTTCTCGCAAGCCTAAAGAGGAAACGAGTCTCGCGGAGTTAAAAGCTCTATCTCTTTCTGTCGCCGTTTAAATGCGAATGGTTGGGTTTCCATTGCGAGCGGAATGTCCCTTTCTTGTCTGTTTGAGCTCCGGCTTTGGCGCGGACGTGCTAAAGCCGTCCTTTTGTCTTCGTGTTTGCGCGTCTTACGTAATGCACCAGCGAGGCGCATGGCTGTTCCTTCAGGCTCGTTTTGGAATATTAAACTAACGAACAACATGTGGGTTTTTACTGGAATATTTGATCAAAACCGGCATGCTGGGAGTTATTGGTGAAGTAGGCAGGACCTGATGGGAAAATTTAACTCACAGACATGTGGCCCTTCAGTTTAGCCTGTTTTTCCTTCACACACGGCCCGGTGTTTGTTTTTTTCCGCTCCTGAAGACAATGTTTGCTTTCCCTTTCACAAACACAGACGCGCTATGTTCAGAACTCACTGAAGGTACCTTGCCAAGCTGTGCTTGTTGTGTACACTAGGGGCCTGGGATACGCAAAACTAATAGCGTTACGGACGATTGCTGCAAAACAAGTATCACGGCCAATCACTGGTCATGTTATTGGTTTTCTGTGCGCTAATATTCTGAGTAAATCAGGCCGGCGATGTTGAAAATGTGTTTTTATTTTTATTTAATACAAATAATTTCACCGATTGTGTTGCTCAAAGTTTAACACCATTTCCGCGTCTCCGGTGACCCCTGCTGGTGGACTGTTGCATGTTCGAGCCACATCGAAAAGGTCCTCCTCTGACTCCACGCTGTACAAGCTTGCCTGTAGTCTGCAGTGTGTCCACACTCCCCAAAAAAACGGCAGTGAGGTTCGCTGCATGATTGCAGCTCAGTCCAACGTTGCATGTCCCGACCACAATTCCCACCCAAATCAGTTGGACAATGCCAGATCACACCAAGAGAGGCATTGTCCAAGTTTACTGCCTCGGCCACCAACCCCCTGAAATGAGGATTTGGACGCGCTAAATCCCACCGTGCATGTCCCGACCACAATTCCTCATTTCAGGGGGTTAGTGGCCGAGGCAGTAAACCTGGGACAATGCCTCTCTTGGTACGATCTGGCATAACGTGTGAGGGTTTGCGTCCGATGATCAAATTTCGGCTCCCTCGGAGTGTTTATTACCTGGAGCTACGCAACAGTTCGGCCCAAACGGCTCATTAAGACATGAGCAGGAACCGGTCTGTAGACAAAAGAGCTTGGGAATTAATGCTGGGGGGTCGTTCAGTCGCCACGGTGTTCAACAACACAAACAGTGATTGGTTTTCAAAGAGGCGGCGACTGTATCAAGCATTGACAGAGGTTTAAAGTCCAGGGTCCAAGTAGAAGTCTTTTTTTTTCCACCCATGAATTCAGCCAGCTTATTTCACTCATTAGTTCTACCTCCTGGCTGAATAATTGTGCTAATTGACAAATACAGGTGATTGTAACAAAATACTAAGGAGGCCTTTTACGTTTTGAATCAGGATTTTTCCATCTCTGATCTTTGATTTAGCAGATACAGATTTTTATTCTTTTTAGGAAAAAGCTGTCTGTTTTACTGGTGATGTACAGACTAAAAATACCACCAACAATTTGCTTACATCAAACTTCGCTCATTATTAACAAGAGAACCTCAAATTACAATTCACACTTTCCGGATTAGTTGCTTTACCTCGTCCTGTCTGTTGCCAGTAAACATGGAAAAACCCCGTTTATTCACCCCAGCCCAAACAAATGGAACGGCTCACAGCAAACGTCTTAAATTGCCGCGCCTTTCCTCATTCCGGATCACTCTTATTTTATCCACTGTTCAGTTTTATACGACTACAGGTCCGTCTTGAAGACACAGATTAGGCCTAGTGATTCTCCATAAAAGACTCAATTTAGTCCAGGTCTATCGACTGATATGTTGAAATTATAGTGTATTTGACCTACCTTTATGGGTATTTACTTTTTTTTAATGCTTTTATCAGTCATTTTAAATATTTGAAATTGTTCTTCACTTGATCCCATTTGGCTTTCAACCCCATTTGATTGCAAGAATAAGCAGCTTGGCCGAAATGCACCACTTCTCCAAGTAAATGGTAAAAGGTTGGCATGTATATAGCGCCTTTATCCAAATTGATGCTTCTCATTCACCCATTCATACACACACTCACACACCGACGGCGATTGGCTGCCATGCAAGGCCCCGACCAGCTCGTCAGGAGCATTTGGGGGTTAGGCGTCTTGCTCAGGGGCACTTCGACACACCCAGGGCGGGGGATCGAACCGGCAACCCCCCGACTGCCAGACGACCGCTCTTACGGGCAGAGCCAATCTCACCCCAAGTGACTGTAATCACTGCACACCAGAAATCTTTAGAACTGCCTCTCCCAAAAAATTTAAGTGCTACCCTTCTCCATCTCCATTTAAAATATTGTTATAATCGCATATTAATTTTCCATCGCGCTGGATGTCCCTACTTCTGCCTGTTGTGTTGCCTGTTATGTTGTATTGGCCTGTATAGCGTTTTCCCAGCAGGGAGACCTGGCTGCGTCTCCCTCATATTCTGTCCGTACTCCTCTGATGAAAAACCCAGTAAAACACAATCAGCACAATAAGCAATCACGAACAGCGGGGAGTATTATTTCAGAGGGCCAGTAATGAGCTTGATAACTTTGCCCTTTATTGCACTTGGCCCCTTACTTTGTACCGTCGGGTTAAATTGTTTTTAAATGAAGGTAGAATCACCTTGTTTTCATTCCGTTGCGCACATAATCGCCTTAGAATCGCTAAGGCAGATGCTGAGAAACAAAACAAAACGCAGGCTTTTATCGGGAACAGACTTGGCTACCGCAATGCTCTTCTGTCTGGTCTACCCGAGAAATTTCGAGAAAAACCGCCGATAATTTAACAGGAGCAGCGTGTGTGCTGACCATGAACAGAAGTGTTAAAAGTCCTTCATTCGGTTGCCTGTTAGTTTGAGAATACATTCAGACGTTCTATTATCGGTTTTTAAATCGCTCTTCGGGCTCAAAGCCGAACACGCGTTGGACGTGCTTTTGAGGAACGTTCCTTCTAGAACGTTCTGGGCCTTTAGCGCTGGCCTTTTGCGTGAGCCCGGACCGAGGCCAACGGAGAGGCAGCCTTCGGTGGTTCTCGCCAGCGGATTTCAGGGCGCCACGATCTGTTGGCAATTCATAAAAAACACATTTTTGGCTAGCTTTTAGCTTTTTTTAAAATAAAACTATTTCTTAATTTTGTAGACTTTCATGATACCTTGATTCCAGCCAATGCTGTGATTCCCCTTTACTCGTTGTCTGTTGATCTTTCTCCGGTACTACAGTATATAAACAAAGGCTGTGGGTGTGCTGCTTGCTATGGGCAGTTAGTGCTGTTTAGAAACGAAGGGGAGATCGTGTTTTTACAGCCTACGTTTTCAGCGGGGGTTCCTGAGACCACTGAGAGTGCTGAGAAGGTGCTGCTGAGGACGCCTCACCCGGTTTGATAATGATTATAGATTTTTGGAAAACGTTTTGAATGTGTTTTTCAATATTCCCCCCTTTTAACTTGCGACGGGGGTCCCGTTTTGCGCGGGTGACCCTGGTTCAGAAGGAGGTCGAAGAGGTCTTTTTTACGACACATTTTTGTGCCCGTGCAATACTCTCTCTGCTCGTATGGCTTGATTTTAAACGCCCCCAGAAAACCCCCCCGTTGTGTTTAATGCAGCTCCGTTGTTTATACTGCAGGTTCTTGGCCAGATCCCCCGTGGAAAACAGATTCCTATCTCTGTAGGATTCACCTCCGTAAATAAGGGATTAACTCCTTATTCGCCCTCGTCGTTCCCACAGTTCTCACTGATGGTTTTATTTTCATCTGCGTGACAATCTGTTGCTCTCCAGAATTTCACAATAAAATATTCATGTAGTTGCAGGGTATCTCCTGTGTTATTGAGCGATAGATATCGGGCTCATATGTGGAATATGTATGGTAATTGTATATATATTATTTTCAATTGGTTTAGTGTGAAAAAAAGTATTGAAGATGCATTGCTTGTTGTGATTGGTGTAGACAGTTCTGGACGTTTAAAAGGCACAGGGGGACCGCAAGGTTTTGTCGAACTGCAGTCCTGGAGGGCCGCAGTGTCTGCAGGTTTAACTCCAGCCCTGTAGGGGGCACTGCAGGTTTAACTCCAGTCCTGGAGGGCTGCGGGGGCCATTATGATGCCATTCCAAAGTGCGGTACATTCTGTTTTTGCAACACATTGTCTAATCGATTACCGAAAAATCAATACATTGCAAAACAAGGCAGCAAAATTGTTTACGTTTGAGGCTGACTATCGGAGATCAATGCTTTTGTTAAACGGTGAAAGGATTATCACATTGAAGCAGAACCTGAAATGGGCCAGGGACAGGGGGACAGAATAGATTACCATCAGATAGATTCATTATAGAACGTGTGGCTGTAGGCAGCAGAAACTCTTACAAGTTACCCGGGTATAAATCCTGAACTCAAGTTACTTTCTGAATAAGCGTACCTAATTATAGCCTATTGTGCTAACATCAAGAGAGAATACTGAGGACCAGTTTCACGGAAACGGATTAAGCTTCGTCCTGGACTAAACGTGGTTTTGTTTGGAGAATCTCTATTCAAGATTGATTTTAGTCGGGTGTCTCGGTGGCGCAGCCTGTAGAGCACTGACCGCATGCTCATTGCGAGCCGCGACGTCAGCGGTTCGAATCCGACCGTCTGACATTTGTCCATGTCTTTCCCTCTCTCTCTCCCATTCTTCCTGTCTCTCTATACTCTACTGTCCAATAAAGCTGAAAAAGGCCGAAAAAAATATCTTTAAAAAAAAAAAAAGATTGAATTTAGTCGAGGACTTGGTTTAATCTGTGTCCGTGAAACTGGCCCTGGAGGTATTTTTAATGTGACAAAGAAATAAAGATTGATTGATCAAGTAGACAAGTTTTTGCTCTGAGTTGGTAGGTGGTGTGTCACTGCCATTTTGCCTTTTTTTTGCCATTTTAGATGCAGACAATCATTCCATAATTGTTTTGAATTCAAATGCTTTTCTGTGCTCAATTGATCTTGCCTAGTGCAATTAAGCCAACCAAGATGACCAGAATGCAGGGTTTGCACTTTTCAAGAGTATTTCATCGGTTCCAATACACCAGACGAGCCTAGGAGAGCGTAAAAAAAAAAGTGTGAGAATCCAAAACGATGACATATTTGACCCTGGTCTGCTTGGATGTAAGGGAGATGTGAAGAGGGTGGTGAGGCTGGTGTTTTTTCTGTTGCTACAGGACTTCCTGGGACAGGCGTTCTGCTCCCTGGGGGAGGTGGTCGGGTCCGTGGGAAGCAGGCTGGAGAAGCCCCTGGGGTGAGTACGCTATCCGCTAACCACTGAGCTACCCGCTAACCACTGAGCTACATGCTAACCACTGAGTTACCCGCTAACCACTGAGCTACCCGCTAACCACTGAGCTACCCGCTAACCACTGAGCTACATGCTAACCACTGAGTTACCCACTAACCACTGAGCTACATGCTAACCACTGAGTTACCCGCTAACCACTGAGTTACCCGCTAACCACTGAGCTACCCGCTAACCACTGAGCTACATGCTAACCACTGAGCTACCCGCTAACCACTGAGTTACCCGCTAACCACTGAGCTACCCGCTAACCACTGAGTTACCCGATAACCACTAAGCTACCTGCTAACCACTGAGGTACCTTTCTACTGCTAACTTTTCCATCAGTGGTGAAAAATCCCCTTCCTCACCACCCTCTTCCTCTCTGCTGTCAGTTAGCTAAAGGGGCTAACAGACGAGGGTTGATTTACACAGAATCCTCACGTAGTTCCATCCGCAACATTTATTTTCACCACAACCGTATTGGGAAAGGGCGTCGCTGAAATGTTCGAACGCAAAGGCAGAGATCGCGCTGAGCTGGTCTGTCTTGCAGGGAAAGTGATTTAGATATCACACCCGGCTCACACAAAATGTTCTCACAACGTTGCTGGAGTGTTCGGTCAGTGTTATAACACCGCAACATTGCGAGAACATTTTTATTGCTGTGATCTTCTGTGAATTATTCACTCTGAGCTTACTGTAGCATCTTTGCTGCAGTTTGAATCATGATGTGAAAATGTTATATTGTGCCATTCCGTGCGCTTCTTCAAACAGAAGATGCGGCTGTCAAGCCTTGTCATTTTTGCATTTTGTCATCTGTGTTTTATTACTTAGTTCAAGCAAAAATATGAAGAACGGTCCAATCTTGCATAAAGCGTTTGCTCTGTTATTTCACCATTGCTTTTCAGTGGTTGTTATAGAAATCTTGGCTGAGTTACTGTAGCAACAGTAACCATGGGGGACAGATCTCTGTGGAAAGGTCAATTAGAATTTCTTCTTCTTTCCGTCAGTTGACTATGTGAAAACCCCCCAAAAAACACAGCCACGAATGACTGGAAAAGGCTCATCTGGCAACCGCTGCTCATGTCCAGTGTGGCCAGTGTAAAAACTCAAGTCTGGCAACCGTGCTGCCCCTGCAAGCTGAAGTGACTTCCTCAGATCCAGACACTATTGATCAGGGTCGCTGGCGATTGGTGGGAATTTATAGGGGTTGGCAGTGATTGGTGAGTGGGAGGTTGTCCATCTCTATTTCTGTCATGATATCTCATTTTAGAATTACCTCTGCTTACTGTGATGATCGCCAGGCCAACAGGCGGCAGTATGGGTAGGCGGTTCCACGTCACAGTGTCTGCTGGGATTGTGAGGGAGGATGGGAGGTGTAGTTTTGCAGTGTCTGCTGGGACTGTGAGGGAGGAGGATGGGAGGTGTAGTTTTGCAGTGTCTGCTGGGATTGTAAGGGATGATGTGAGGTGTAGTTTTGCAGTGTCTGCTGGGATTGTGAGGGAGGATGGGAGGTGTAGTTTTGCAGTGTCTGCTGGGATTGTGAGGGAGGAGGATGGGAGGTGTAGTTTTGCAGTGTCTGCTGGGATTGTGAGGGAGGAGGATGGGAGGTGTAGTTTTGCAGTGTGCTGGGATTGTGAGGGAGGAGGATGGGAGGTGTAGTTTTGCAGTGTCTGCTGGGATTGTGAGGGAGGATGGGAGGTGTAGTTTTGCGGTGTCTGCTCGGATTGTGATGGAGGGGGATGGGAGGTGTAGTTTTTGCTGCCTGTCTGCAGTGCAGTATGTTCTGGTGAGGGTAACTGGGGGCAGAGAAGTCTTCAGACTGACAGCTCTCGTCCCGCCCACACACACACACACACACACACACACACACACACTCGCACAGACGCGCAAAGAGAAGGGGCCCTCAACGGCTGTCGCAAGTGCTAATTACCAGTAATTAGACAGATCAGTCAGCGGGCTGAATGGTTCTGGGGAAGTTCCATGGATGAAATGAGCTTGCTGAGATTTTTAAGAGATTGTTCGGGGCGGGCAGAAACATCTTTCTTTGTGGAAAGCGTGCTGGTAGCAGTTGGGCGTTTGTGAGGCCTGAACACCTGTAGGACTCAGTGTTTTTGGGATTCCCACCTGCCGGCGGGAGGCTAGTTTTGACTGTGCGAATAGCATTAAACTGTGCTTTTCTAATAAACACGCGACTTGTGTTCTTACACACACGTTTGTGCATATGCATATTCATCCATCCAGTCAAACCCGCTTGTTTCTGGTCAGGGTTGTGGGGGCTGGGGGCAGTTCCAAGTCCAAGAGTGATCACATGGATAAAACCTGAACCCCTGATATGTTAGTTGACCCTTTCCGACTTGCATACCACGGTTGGCAGCTAGAATACCTCCAATGCTGAAATAATTATACACAAGCGCAATTATAGCCTACAGCTAATTACAGCAGTGGGGTAGGTAGGGAAAGGTGCTGCCTGAAGAGATGAGTTTTCGGTCTGCGCTTGAAAATAGTCAAAGATTCACCGGAAGGTCATTCCGCCACCGTGGGGCCGGAACAGACGGCAGTCGTGAGCGAGAAGTGCAGGTGTGATGAGGGGGGAGTTGCCAGGTGTCCAGAAGTAGCGGAACGGAGAGGACTGGCTGGTAGAAACGGTCTGATTAGCGTTTGGATGTATGCAGGGGCTGACCCCTTAACTGCCTGGTATGTGAGCACCAAAGTGTTATGTTTGATGCGAGCCGTAACAGACAGCCGATGGAGGTCGGTGAGCAGGGGGGTGATATGAGAATGTCTGGGGACTTTGAATGGCGGACTGGCTGCGGCGTTCTGGATCAGTTGTAGGGGTCTGATGGCGGATGCTGGAAGGCCAGCCGGCAGAGAGTTGCAGTAGTCCAGACGGGACAATGAGCTGAGTTGAGGAGTGCAAATTGCCTGGTGCAAATGAGCCAACCAGGAGGAGAAGAAGGCGGGTTTTGCACTTTCTGAGAGCATTTCATAGGTTCCAGTGCACCAATATAAATCCAATTCCACCGCAAGCTCAGTAAAGCAAAGGAAAGTATTTGAATCGCGTAACTTATTTTACCGGAGTTTGCATGTTTTCCCCGTGTCTGTGTGGGTTACTCCGGTTTCCTCCCACAGTCCAAAGACATGCAGGTTAGGCTGATTGGAGACTGTAAATTGCACGTGGGTTGGGGTGTCTCGGTGGCGCAGCCTGTAGAGCACTGACCGCATGCTCATTGCGAGCCGCGGCGGTTTGAATCTGACCGTCTGACATTTGTCGCATGTCTTCCCCTCTCTCTCGCTCCCATTCTTCCTGTCTCTCTATACTATACTGTCCAATAAAGCTGAAAAAGGCCTAAAAAATATCTTAAAAAAAAAAATAATAATAAAATAAATAAATAAATTGCACATGGGTCTGAGTGTGTGAGTGAATGGTGTGTGTGCCCTGCGTTGGACTGGCGACCCGTCCAGGGTGTATTCCTGCCTTTCGCCCAATGCATGCTGGGATAGGCTCCAGCCCCCCTGCGACCCTGTTCAGGATAAGTGGGTTAAGATAATGAATGAATGAATTAACTTATTTTACCCAGGTCTGCTCCACATAGACGGACCCTGGCTGGGATTCGAACCCAGAACTTTCCGGTAAAGCGGGGTATGGCTCTATGTGGTGACTGAAGGGAGTTGGGGCTCTCGGCGTGGTGTTGGAGAAAGCCGTCGGCCTGTGAGTGGCGGTTCAGATGGGAAGCAGCGCTACGGTTTACCGTGCTGGTAAATCCCGCGCGGGGCTAACGAGGCGTAGCCAAGACCGACGGACATCGCGCATTTCAATTACCCCGACCTCGCTGGGCGGAGATTTAATTTAATCAGGAGAAAACGTCTGGATTGACCGGGTGGAATATTTCAACGTCGACGTCGATACGATTTATTGGGGCGGCATTAGCTCAGGAGCGACCGTCTGGAGAGTCGCCGGTTCGATCCCCCGCCCGCGAAGTGTGCCCACGGCAGCCTGTGTGTGTGTGTGTGTGTGAGTGTGTGTGAGTGTGTGTGAGTGTGTGTGAGTGTGTGTCTGTATGAGAGTGTGAGAGTGAGAGAGTGTGAGTGTGTGTGTGTGTGTGTGTGAGAGTGTGAGTGTGTGTGTGTGTGTGTGTGTGTGAGAGAGTGTGAGTGTGTGTGAGTGTGTGTGAGAGAGTGTGAGTGCATGTGTGTGTGTCTGTATGAGAGTGTGAGAGTGTGTGTGTGTGAGAGAGTGAGAGAGTGTGTGTGTGTGTGTGTGTGTGTGTGTGTGTGAGAGAGTGTGTGTGTGTGAGAGAGTGTGAGTGCGTGTGCGTGTGTCTGTATGAGAGTGTGAGAGTGTGTGTGTGAGAGTGAGAGAGTGTGAGTGTGTGTGTGTGTGTGTGTGTGAGAGAGTGTGAGTGTGTGTGTGATTGTGTGAGTGTGTGTATGAGTGTGAGAGTGTGTGTGTATGAGAGTGTGAGAGTGAGTGTGTGTGTATGTGAGTGTGAGAGTGTGTGTGTGATTGTGTGAGTGTGTGTGTGTGTGAGAGTGTGAGAGTGTGTGAATGCGTGTGTGAGTGTGTGTCTTTCTGTCTTTCTTTTTCGCTCTCTCTCTCTCTGTCTCTCTGAAGCCTGCCCTTATTTCAGAGAGTGCCCCCACCCCCCACTGATATCTTGGAAGATTAGAGAAACCACTCCAATTACCGATCGATTTCACTGCGCACGCAGTTTCCTGCTTGATCTGCAGTAAAATGGCACTTTGATAAATGGATCCTTCCACTGAAGTATTCCCACTGCGGATCCAGCCCTTCTGATAGAAACGCTAACATTCAGCGCCGGGTTTAAAGTGACTTCCGGAAACTTCCGTCTGCAGCTGAAAACTCCAGACAAAGTGAAAATGGATTTGTGGGCCAGATTTGATCGTCCCCGTACTTGAGCCTGTCCGAGACACAACAAAGAACCTTTAGATATTTGCGTTGACGCCTCCACATCAGCGTGAGTTCATCAAGTACCAAAATAAAGCATCTAAAATATTTACATTAATTCAAATGTCGTAGCAATGAACAAGTTTTTATTTAATGCTGTGAATTACAGGCTCGTCGCCATAGCAATTACGCTATTCCCCCCCCCACCCCCCCCCCCTTCAATGTACACTTGTAAAAATCCAGAGGGATTCTGAACCGATGTTGATGATTGGGGTACACTGCTGGGGTGCTCTGTTGCACCTGCAGCCTGGAAACGCTAACATTCAGCGCCGGGTTTAAAGTGACTTCCGGAAACTTCCGTGTGCAACTGAAAACTCCAGACAAAATGAAAACCCCGGCACTCTGCTCTCCGATCTGTTAATATGCCGATCTCAGATCTTCGAATGGGATCCTTTGAGTTGGTTTGTACCACGGCCAGGGCAGTGAGTTTGCATGCGTGTGATGTTATTCACCGTGTGGATAAAATTGAGGTCACACAGACCTTTTTAGGCCTAATTGCCTTTGAATTTTTTCGTCCCATCTTGCCTAGATGGGGTAATTGCCAAAATGGCCCTGCTTAATTACCCCACAGTGCCTGCAACTCTTTGCAATTCAATGCCCCTTGATTAGAGACCATGAGAATGGAGAGAGTGAGAGAGAGAGAGACGGGGGGGTGGTGGAGAGAGAGAGAGAGAGACGAGGGATGAGAGAGAGACAGAGGGGGGAGAGAGTGAGTGGGGGAGACAGATGGGGGGTGGCAGAGAGAGACAAGGGATGAGAGAGACAGAGAGGGGGTGGCAGAGAGAGAGAGAGAGAGACAAGGGGGAGAGGGAGGTGGAGAGAGAGAGACAGAGAGACATGGGGGGGTGGCAGAGAGAGAGAGAGACAGAGACAGAGGGGGGAGAGGGAGAGAGAGACAGAGGGGGGAGAGGGAGAGAGAGACAGAGGGGGGGGAGGGAGAGAGAGACAGAGAGACATAGGGGGGGTGGCAGAGAGAGAGAGAGAGAGAGAGACAGAGACAGAGGGGGGAGAGGGAGAGAGAGACAGAGGGGGGAGAGAGAGAGAGAGAGAGACAGAGGGGGGAGAGGGGGGCGGAGATAGAGTCAGAGACAGAGAGACATAGGGGGGGTGGCAGAGAGAGAGAGAGAGAGACAGAGAGACAGAGGGGAGAGAGAGAGAGAGACAGAGGGGGGAGAGGGAGGCGGAGATAGAGTCAGAGACAGAGGGGGGGTGGCAGAGAGAGAGAGAGACTGAGGGGGGAGACAGGGGGGGCGGAGGTGCTTTCTGGGTCAGTCTGGTTTTGGGAACGCGCCTGTGGTCCCACGGTGCGGTGCTACCCCAGTTACTGTGTGCCAGTTCTGCCCAAAAACCCCCGACACCGGGGGGAGAGACACGCTCTGAGGGAGCGTCCCAAATCGATGGAGGAACATAACATCGAGCTGGGCGGCCGGCCCGCAGACTACTCGTGCGCTCCAAGTTTGGGAGAAAATAAGAACGAGGGACTGAATTAAGCCATTCAGGAGCAGTGGAAACCACTGACATCGTATGAATTAGGGCAGTGATCGGTCCTCCAGGGTCGACAACTGCTGGTTTTCCACCCTTTACCTGGGAGTCAGGTGTGAAGGCTGTCTGGCCAATCGATAGCTCCAAAACCAGCCCTGAATTTGGATTCCGGGGCTGGGTTTGGATCCGTGGGCCAGATTTGATCATCCCTGTACTTGAGCCTTTCAGAGACACAACAAAGAACCTTTAGATATTTGCGTTGACACTTCCACATCAGCGTGTGTTCAAGTACCAAAATAAAACATCTAAAATATGTACATTAATTCAAACGTCATAGCCATGAACTAGTTTTTATTTAATGCTGTGAATTACAGGCTCGTCGCCATAGCAATTACGCTATCACCCCCCCCCCCCCGCCCCCCCGAATCTGATTCTGAACTGATGTTAATGATTGGGGTACACTGTTGGGGTGCTCTGTTGCACCTGCAGCCTGGAAGGTTCAAGCCCCGGTGTTGCCACGATAAGATCCGCACAGCCGTTGTGCCCTTGAGCAAGGCCCTTAACCCCGCATTGCTCCAGGGGAGGATTGTCTCCTGCTTAGTCTAGTCAACTGTAAGTGGTTTTGGATAAATAACAATACTACTGTAACTGCCAGAGCATGAAACCCTGGTCTTATGATGTGAGGGGCCTTTGTCACTGTGACGGACAGGCATTCTCGGGACTTCCAGCCAATCAGGGTTCCGGTTAGGACCTGGATGGGAGGCACCTGTTGCCCTGCCGTGCTCTCCAGCCAATCAGAGCCCTGAAACAAGCGACACTTCCCTGTTGTATTTGGACGAGGTGGCAACGGTTACTGAAAGGGGGGCGGTTGTCCTTTTCCGTTTGCGTTTGCTTTGGGGGCTTAACGGAAAAATTAAACCGAAGAGCAAAACGTCTCCGGTTGATCTAATTTGCCATTGTTCAGCCGCAGCCAGATTATTTCTGAGAGAGAGAGAGAGGGAGACAGAGAGACAGAGAGACAGAGAGACAGAGACAGACAGACAGACAGACAGACAGACAGACAGACAGACAGACAGACAGACAGACAGACAGAGTGTTATGGCACACTAAAAGAGACCCTGTACTGAACCACACTGAATGAATGCATGTGCACACCCACTGCCTGATCCTGGATCCCACACACACATACACGCACACACACACACACACAGACACGTGTCTAATTGATGTGGGATTAGGTGTCTTAGACGTGTACTTGTGTGATTGGATTGCCCAGTACACTCTCAGAAATAAAGATACTAACAATGCCTAAAAAGGTACAAATGCTTGTTGCAGGGGCGGTACCCTATCGGTACATGAAATTGTACCCTAGCCAGCAATGAAAAATTAATTGGTTTTTTGTGCTTGGAAAACAAACAAATTTCTACCCAAAGAGAACATGACTGTACTGTCAGGGTACATTTGATCCTCGAAGAGCGGAAATGCGCCTCCTCCGTGACTTTTGTTTCCGAGAGCGTACTTGCGCTCGGTTGGACGTCCCGCTGCGGAAGTTTCCCTGTAATCCGGAACGTTCCGGCGAGTCGGCCGCTGTCATCGGGTGACCGGTCGCGGCCGCCGTCTCCGCCCGACCCCCGCCGGCTCGGACCGGGCCGTTATTTAAGAACCGCCCTCGAGGGGAAACGTTTTTACCCCCCGCGGAGGCGTTTTCCCCGCCCGGCGTCGTGACTGGAAGGAGCCCCGGCCTGACCGGCCGTCGGCAAGCCGGCACGGGGCGCGGTCTTCCCGGGCCGTGAACGTCGGCGTGCCAAAACGGGGAATGAGCCGCCTCCGTCTGTCCTCGAAGCGAGTCTTCTCCCGTGAAAGCCGTTTCCGTGTCCGGTAATCTCGAAAATGGCTGCTCGTCGGTTTCCTGGATGCGAAAATGGAACGAGGTGCTTAGTCGGGGGAAGTTGAGTCAGAATCGCATGTGTGTGGAAGTGGTTCGTGAAATTGATTAAGTACTACCCCCCGCCCCCCCCGCCCGCGGCCTTGGGAAAAAGCACTCTCGTTCTGTTTTTGGCGGTTTTCCCATAATTCCTGGCGGGACGCCAGCGTGTAGCGGTAAAGCAGACGCCCGCGGGGTCCCACCGCACCCCTCCCCCTCCTCGAGACGCGCCGGCGTGACCGAGAAGGTGAAAATAGAATTTAGAATTATGCTTTGGGGAAAGCCTCTCTTGTGTTTTTTTTGGGGGTCGTGCGTGTCGTATTTTAGCGAGGACACGTCTGTCGTCGTCCTCACCAGCCCCGGTGCGATTATCGTTAAACGTGAAATCGTATCACGCCGCTGAAGAGGATTCACGCCCCTGCGCTTTAAACACTGGCTGTCACCTCGGGCGTCGAACCGCGTTCTACTGAGTGGAGTCCGAAAGCAGGGTTGTACCCTCACTGGTGTTCATGGTCGAAGGGAGTGTGGAGAATCTGTGTCTATAGAGGTGGGTGTGGGCTGAGACTACTCTGCTGGGAGAGAAAGAGGTGTAGGGCAGGTACTGGGAGCTGTGTCCTCTTAGAATGGAGGCATTAGGCCAAGGGGCTCTTTTCAATCACTTATTGTTCACCTCCTTGTTCCTTCCCTTGCTCCTTTTCTTGCTCCTAGCGACTGAGAAATTGAGAAAATTTGCTCCTTGCTCCTTCAAACGTCAGTTTTGTTTCACACTTCCTGTTCTGAGCCTCTTCCTGTTCCATTTCCTATCCGATTTCTTTTTCCTGTTCCCCTACTTCCTGTTTCACACTTCCTGTTCTGAGCCTCTTCCTGTTCCATTTCCTATCCGACTTCTTTTTCCTGTTCCCCTACTTCCTGTTTCCCGTTTCCCGTTCTGAGCCTCCGTGTTGCCCAGGGACCGGGTGACTGGAGGAGCAACCCGTCCCGCAGTTTTGCACACGACCGTAAATAACCGTCTTTCCTCATCCGCTCCACGCAGGGGGATTCCGGGGAGAAGGTGCGGGACGATTATCGTGAGAGCGGAGGAGATCAACAACTGCAGGGTACGTAAGAGTGTCCGTCACATCCTACGCACACTGTAACAACAACCCTGTCACCTGGGCCCGCCTCCCGGGCCTATTGGCTCATTCACCCCTGAGAAGTGATCTCCGTCAGCCATTTTGAGAGAACATTTACATTTCAGAGAACTGTTATTAGCTGCAATGGTGCATTTTGCTCCCCACCTCCCTCGTCGTTCAGATGTGCGGGGGCCTCCCTGCTCCCTGATAACTGACCTCCTCTCCTACACCCCCCCCCCTTTTTTCTTCCAGGAGCTGGTACTGATGCAGTTTTGCGGGAACAAACTGGACAAGAAAGACTTCTTCGGGAAATCCGACCCTTTCCTCGTCTTCTACCGGAGTAACGAGGACGGGACGTGAGTACCTGCATGCCAGCGGCTTTCCTCAGACTGCCCAACCCTGCTCCTGGAGATCTACTATCCTGTAGGTCTTCATTCCAACCCTAACAAAGCACACCTCATTCAACAGCTAGAGCAGGGCTGCCCAACCCTGCTCCTGGAGGTCTACTGTCCTGTAGGTCTTCATTCCAACCCTAACAAAGCACACCTCATTCAACAGCTAGAGCAGGGCTACCCAACCCTGTTCCTGGAGATCTACCGTCCTGTAGGTCTTCACTCCAACCCTAACAAAGCACACCTCATTCAACAGCTAGAGCAGGGCTGCCCAACCCTGTTCCTGGAGGTCTACTGTCCTGTAGGTCTTCACTCCAACCCTAACAAAGCACACCTCATTCAACAGCTAGAGCAGGGCTGCCCAACCTTGTCTGTGGAGTCAGGTGTGCCAAATTAGGGTTGAAATAAAGACAAACAGGATGGTAGATCTCCAGGAACAGGTTTGTGGACCATGTCTTTTGTCTTTTGCCTTATGTCTTTGAGGTGTTGAGTAGCCAGACTGTTACCTTCATTGACTGTCATTAGTAGACAGAATGTCAAATATTTATCATGAGAGGAATCTTTGCGCATTTCATATCGTCCCTTTTTTTACTCAATCTATTTTCGTCTGGCCTCCTGTGCCTGCCGCAGATGCAGGTTAAAGTATTTCCAGTAAACTGGAGAGATGTGCACACAAACAGCCTCAGAAAAGGCGGGCGGAATTTGCCGTCGTGCGTCATACCCGAACACGGAGCCGGTTCGTCACCCCCTCGTCCGTACCGGCTCAGATCCGAGGCTCAGGCGGAGAGCGCGGGACGATAAGACCGTTTATTGCTCCGTCAAGCTTCATATCGCTCCTCTGAAGCGCCGCGAATGTGCGGAGGGCGGCCTGTAGCGTAGTGGTTAAGGTAAAGGACTGGGAGACGCAAGGTCAGTGGTTCTAATCCCGGTGTAGGCACAATAAAATCCGCACAGCCGTCGGGCCCTTGAGCGAGGCCCTTAACCCTGCATTGCTCTCTTGCTTAGTCTAATCAACTGTACGTCACTCTGGATAAGAGCGTCTGCCAAATGCGTCTCCCATAATGTAATGTAATGTAAAATGGTGACAGTTTACTCACCGGGGAAGAAACACTCTCCCACTGAAATTCAGTTATTGCCGAACACCCCTCTCCCCCCATGATAATATAATTTTCTCCAGTAACAAGTCTCGCGTTGAGATTCATCTCAAGTTTGTTCGAAGCAGAATTAGGTCGTCGCCGTTGCGCGATCGTGTAGCTCTTGATGGCTAATTAGCGGCTCGCGGTCCCGTTCGCCTTTGACGTGCGCCCGGCTCTCCCCCCCCCCCCCCCCCCCCCCCCCCGTTGGCTTGACAGGTTCACGATCTGCCACAAGACGGAGGTGGTGAAGAACACGCTGAATCCCGTGTGGCAGGCCTTCAAGATCCCGGTCCGAGTTCTCTGCAACGGAGACTACGACAGGTGAGAGGGGAGGGGGTGGGACCTGAGGGGACAGTTTCAGGGGAGGGGGGGGGGAGCGTAGGATAGCGGTCGTCTGGCAGTCGGAGGGCTGCCGGTTTGGTGTGTCGAAGTGTCCTTGAGCCAGACGCCTAACCGCCTAACCTTGCATGGCAGCCGGTCGCTGTCGGTGTGTGAGGGTGTCTGTGAATGGATGAGTGAGAGGCGTCGATTGTAAAGTGTTTTGGATAAAAGCGATATATAAATGCAGTCCTTTCGCTGTTGTGGAGAGAGCAGGCGAGGGTTGTGGGAGAAAAATATAATGTAGTACAATGTAACCTAGGATATATGTATCCAGATATGTACAATGCATATAGTTAGAAAACTGCTTAAAAGAATAAATTGTGCCTGTGACAGATAACCAGCAAAAATGTAGGGGAGGGGTGAGTGCTCGGCCGCAGCTTCAGGAGATACGGCAGAACACTCTCCCATCGTCAGGCGCTTGTTATGTTAGAAAAGAATGAGGACCCAAGGTTGGTTCCTCCTTAACCAGCCTAAGGAGGAACCGCGGATGATAAATGTAAGCTTTGTAGTTTCTGTAGCAGTGTGTTAATTGACAAAACAAATGTTTCATGACTTAAAGAGCAGATGTGGGCCCAGGAGTACAACGCGTGATGGAAAAGTACAGAAACACTGTATGATGTAAGATGATTGGCTTTCACCATAATGTATTCATGTGATAACTTAGGATGTGTAATGGTCTAAGAATAGACTAAAATCTAGAGTGTATTCTCACATTGGTGTGATGCATTCTCCGTGCTTTGTTATAAGGTTAATAAAGTTCGTATTATTGAAGCTCTCCTTGCTGTGAAAGAACTGGGTTCTTTTATTATTTTTTTAAAGATATTTTTTAGGCCTTTTTCAGCTTTATTGGACAGTATATAGTATAGAGAGACAGGAAGAATGGGAGCGAGAGAGAGGGGAAGACACGCGACAAATGTCGGACGGTCGGATTCGAACCGCCGACGTCGCGGCTCGCAATGAGCATGTGGTCAGTGCTCTACAGGCTGCGCCACCGAGACACCAAACTGGGTTCTTTTAAACGGGAAAGGTTGTTTGCAAAACGTCGTCTCTCCTGGGAATTTCCCCTACAGGGTGTAGATGTGGGGGGAGACAGGGCTCATTCCCAATCGCTTATTTCACCCTTCCCTATTCTCGCCCTATCCACACCTGGCCGGGAAATCCATAGAGGATTCCGGTTAAGGGAATTCCAATCTGTTGAATGCCCCTTCAAGAAGGGCAGGAGCGGGGAGGCTCCCGAAGGTTTCTCGAGGAAGAAAACAGAAGCGCTTCCTTTGCCTTAGTATTTTTCGGTCGTTCTTGACGTATAAACGGTCGACCTGTGTACCCTCCTCACCGCGGCACACGTCTGCTGCGTCTGTAACTGGCACGGGTTCGAGCTGACTTCCGGAGGAGCGCGGATATTCACTTTTTCTTCCTCCATTCCCCCCCGCCTCTTCTCGCGGAAAGGAGGAAGGTGGAAAATAAGCCACCGGATTGAGCTTCTGCAGTGTTGAGGAGCAGGAGGAAGAGAGGGGGGGGTAGAGAGAGGGGGGGGGGGGGGGGGGGGGGGCGGGGAACTCCTCAGGTGCGGGAGCGTAGCTGAAGGCTCCGACAGGCGTGTCGGAGGATCTGACGGCCGGGAGAAGAGGCGCAGACAGCCGCGGAAGGTTCCGGGCGGAGCGAGACAGCCGCGGACGCGCCGCGGTTTTTGGCGGCTTTGATCGGCCGCTTTGTTTCCGCCGGCGCGCTCTCCGCCCGGCTGTCTGGTTGCCGTGGCGCGCGTAGCGCCCGTGAGGCACCGCGTCGGGGAGCGGAATACAAATCGGGCCGCTTGGCTTCCCCCCCCCGAAACGAACGGCACCCCGTACCGCCCCCCCCCCCCCTCCCGGCTTCTCCGACCCCGGCTCCCAGCCTCCCTCGGGATTGATCTAATAACTGCACTTAAGCGTGGGCCTGAGATTAAACCGATTTAATTTAATCTCTTAAAAGCGCTCGCCCCGACCCTCCCTCCCTCCCGGGAGCCTCCATGAAAGGCCGTGCCGTCCCGACCACAAATCTCAGAAGAAGAGGGAGATTCTCCACGGCGCGCTCTGTGCTGGGCTGAGGTTTTACGGGGGTTTTCGGTGCTTCCGACTCGCCGTTACAAACCCCCTTTTTTAGAAAAAGATAAAGGAAAAACCTGATTTCCACGCCGGAGCCGTTTGACCCGTTTCGCCGTTTCATTCAGCGTTCGTCGCCTTTATTGGCTTCAGGTCTTTATTTCCTCTCTGAGTTTGTCGCGTAAAACATTTCGGGCCTGATTTACTGAGGCCTTTAGCGTGTGCGAAACCTTTCGGGATTCGCAGAAACGCGTAACCGACGCGCCGATTATCGGCGGCGTTATTGATTCCGCGAAAGAAATACCGTGACTGGAAGTAGAAGGTGTCGTGGATTCCGTGTTTTGTCCTCTTCTGTGCGTTTCTTGACTTTCCCTGCTTTTTAACTGTGACTTTTCTGCAATTTTGGACCACAACTCCACCTCGTCGGGGCTGACAGTGTTATTTCTGTCGGCGAACAGATTAACAATATCGCCAAAGGCTGGGAGAGACGGACTGCTGCGGTGTTGACAGCCGTTGTGTACAGAAGCCAGATCGGGGGGGGCGGTGGGGAGTTCGGCGGTGTCAGTGACTGTCTGGACCGGGGCTGACTGGCAGGGCAGGGCCGCCGGCCCGGCCGAAAACGACCGGGAGAGGCGTGGGTGTGTTTACCGGCGCTGAATCCTACCCCGGCCCAGGCCTCAGCTCCGGGGACCTGAGAACACACGGAGGAGAGAAGAGACAGAGCCGCAGTATTGAGAGTATTGACTGCTCCTGAGACGCGGTCTGAGCTGAGTCGAGAGCCTTCCCTGCGATAAAGAGAGAGAGAGAGGGGTGGGGTTGTGCCCCGGGGAGAGAGATAAGGTTGTGGTGGCCGACCTCTCGGGAGGGGCGGATCGCAGCAGACAGGACTTGCGCCTCCCCTTTTGAGCTCGAACGTTCGCAGAGGGGAGAATGCTGGGAATCCGCTAATGACGTCACGTCGCGGCGCGGGCCGCCGTTTTGGCCTCGTTTCGTTAGGGCAGCCTCTAGCGTAGTGGTTAAGGTAAAGGACTGGGACACGCAAGGTCGGGGGTTCTAATCCCAGTGTAGCCACAATAAGATCCGCACAGCGGTTGGGCCCTTGAGCAAGGCCCTTAACCCTGCATTGCTCCAGGGGAGGATTGTCTCCTGCTTAGTCTAATCAACTGTACGTCGCTCTGGATAAGAGCGTCTGCCAAATGCCGTTAATGTAATGTAATGTAATGTAATGTTATGTAATGTAATGTAATGTAATGTTGTATCGACGGCTTCTCCTCTCATCAGGCAGGGCATGTTGATCGGCACAAAATGGCGGCCACGACCCAGAGCGTGCTGTATCTCTGTTCGAAATGCAGAGTGTCCCCCCGTGTGAGATGGTGTTGGGGACCATTTCCCCCCACCCCAGGGGCCACAGACAGTGTAGCTGTTCACTACGGTTGTTTCCTCACAGGAAAGGGCTCCTCCACCCCGTAGTTTAGTCTCAGTGGCTGCTTCACTAAGATGGCCGCTCTCCTGTCAGAGCCACTCTTTGCTGGCCCTGTAAAGGCCACACAGAGGTCCTACAGGGATCGGCCGATACGGAGGCAAATAGCTTCACATTAGAGCTGACAGTCTGCACTTTGAGTTTGTCTACATTGTTTTGTTTTGCATCCAATGTGCTGGTTTATGGTAAATGGTTGGCATTTATGTCGTGCCTTTATCCAAAGCGCTGTACAATCGATGCTTCTCATTCACCCATTCATACACGCACTCGCACAACAAAGGCGATTGGCTGCCATGCAAGGCGCCGACCAGCTCGTTAGGAGCATTTGGGGGTTAGATGTCTTGCTCAGGGACACTTCGACACACCCAGGGTGGGATCGAACCGGCAACCCACCGACTGCCAGACGACTGCTCTTACCTCCTGAGCCAATAACAAAAATGTTGTCACTGTCCCAGTACTGTTGCATTTAACTATGCACACACACACACACACACACACACAGTGGTCACCTTATTAGGTACACCTCTCTTGTACCGAGTAGGACCTGTATTTTAGCCTGAATTCATTGCATGGACTCAAGAAGGTGCCGGTATCATGCTGGACCACGATGTCTGCCACCAACAATCACCATGGCCAACCAAAGTTACTTAGATAGCTTAGATCACCATTCTCATGTTTGGTCAAACAACAGCTGAAACTCTTTGCCATGCCTCCATGCTTTATACTGGATATATTGAGTAGCCGCTTGATTCGCTGGCAAGAGGAGCAGGCTATTTGCGTTAGCAAGCAGGTGTACTGAATAAAGTGGCCACTATGTGTGTGAATAGCATAGCACTTTATCGTGTAACCTGCTGGGTACCATAAGGTTCTAATGCAGTTCTTAACCTTATTGGAGGTACTGAACCCTGCAAGCTTCATTAGTGCATTCACCGAACCCTTCGTAATTGGAAAAATAAAATATGATTTCGTCAAAACATAGGTATATATTTTATGACCCCTGCCAAACCCCTGAGACTGTCCCAACGAACCCCTGGGGTTCGATCGAACCCAGGTTAAGAACCACTGCTCTAATGGCTCTAGGCTGCTAATAGACTGCACTGTATTCTTGCGTATTCCTCTTCCTTTGGAGAGAAACAATCTGAGCAGTGATCTTGGAAAAATATGTCTGGTCGGGGACAGAATATCACGTTGAAATGATGTTTTTCTTCTTCCCCTACAGAGCTATCAAGGTGGAGGTTTACGACTGGGAGAGAAATGGCAGGTAGGGGGCGCTCTTCTCCTCTCACCAACTGCAGTGTGACAGACAGGACTGACATCTAGCGCAGGGCTGCCCTACCCTACTGTTCCTGGAGATCTACCGTTCTGTGGGTCTTCGCTCCAACCCTAACAAAGCACACCTCATTCAACAGCTAGAGCAGGGCTGCCCAACCCTGTTCCTGGAGATCTACCGTCCTGAAGGTTTTCACTCCAACCCTAACAAAGTGCACCTCATTCAGCAGTTCGATGGAGATTTTTGAGCTGCTAATTCGCTGAATCGGGTGTGCCAAATTAGGGTTAAAAGATAACCTAGAGGACAGTAGATGTCCAGGAACAGGGTTGAGCAGCCATTTTCTAGCATGATGAGCCATGTTCTAGCACTTCTCACACCCTCCCTCCTCCTTCCTGTTTGAGTTACCACGGTAATGGTAACGTTAGCGTTAGGGGCTGCTAAAGGGGAAAACCTAACAGCAGGGGAAAAAAACAAAAGGTGAATGACTTACAGTCAGAGGCGAAGGGAATCCTTTGTCATCCAAAAAGTGAAGTTTGCTTTTCATTTTCTTTCTGCTTAAGGGGCACTAAATAATCTAAGCTGACAGAACGTGGACACTGGGCTCACACCTGTAACTAAGGCATTCGTAACGAGTTTCCGTTTTGACGGGCAACTTCAAAAATCCAGTAAAAAGCCCAATCGTTACGCACCGCTGTGTCAGCTTTGATTTACACGACCGTTTGATGTACATCCGGCTCCGGCAGTTGCCTGAAAAAGCCGATAAACCCCGTTTTTGCATTGCGCTGGTCATACGTTGCTAGCTAATCTGCTTCTGGCCTACTTCATTTGCATTTTCTGATTGGTTGAAATGTAAGTGCCTGAGATTTGGGGGGGGGGGCACAGTTTTAGTTGTGATTTGTTGTAAGCTGCAAGTGTAAAAATGTACAGGGAGGGATTTTTTTTTGGGGGGGGGGGGGGGGTAGCGTCCCGTCCTGGACCTGTCAGATTGGAAGGTGTCGGATCCGGAACGTTCTTATCGACCGCTTATTAATTTGACTTGCTACAGGTCCAGCGACGGCGTAACTGTAAGGTAAGGAGCCGTCTTCTTATCTGAGCGTATGACCGCGGTAAGAACCGAGCCGTGAAGAGTTCGCACGGGAATTGGAAAGGTGAGGGCTTTTCGGGAAAGCGGACCCGGCTTCGAATCGCGTTCGTTTTGGATTCGAATACCCTTCCGCGTCTGACTCGGTTGCCTGGCGTATCGAAAACGAAATTCGATTGTCTCAGTAAGGAGTCGCCCGCCTGCTACAGCTCCCGGGCTCGAATGCGCCGGGCAAGATCAATAGAAAAAGGGTATTTCGATCCAAAACAAATACGAATTGACACCCCAGGTCTGGTCAGAAGCGAGAGCCCTGCTCATATTTTGAGCGGCAGTAGGCCCCAGCGGTTTGGTCAGTAGGCCAGGTGGACACAGTTACAAATTGGTGGAAAGGCTGAACCTCCGAGCAAGAGAAGGCGCTTCAAAATGAGCCAAAAGAATGAAGAATATGGAGGAGATCGTCACACCGAAAAGAGACGGCGATTTGGACCTTGTCCACCATGGACCATTGGATTCGTGTGCACTCAGCAGACCTGAGGCTAGTGTGTAATTGTTTTGGATTCAAATGTTTTTCTGCGCTTTACTGAGCTTGTCTGGTGTATCGGAACCAATGAAATACTCTCGAAAAGTGCAGACCCCGCCTTCCGGTCCTCTTGGCTGGTTCAGTTGAACACAGGAAAGAATTTTCGTCCAAAACAATGACATATTTGACCCCATGTCTGGTATTCGCCGACCGCTGCACTAAAATTGGAATTTGCTCCCTCGCCTTCCCAAAATCCTGTGATAGAATTGAGAAAGCCTGAGCACCCTGACACTTCCTGTCTTAAAAAAGAAAAAAATACTTCAGCCAATCAGAATGCTTGAACAGGACATACTAGTACTAACAACCAATTGGCACAGTACCAGTAACAATGAACCGATCCTAGGCACCTAAAGGGAAGAATTCATCTTAACATAGCTGGAGCGTGTATCGCAAAGCGGGATTACTGAGCTAGCTGGATGAGTGCATCAAGTAAAGCCCGGAACCATTGAACAAAATCTGGAACACGGAGTGAATTTAAAAGGCGCTGCTCCGGGTTTTACTCAGAGCTGTTACCCGGCTAGCTTAGCAACCCCGCTTCGTGCTGCGGGGCCCCTGTGCTCAGATCCGATTGTGGCCAAATCAGTCGAGCTTGATCATCCTTCAAATCATGCAGAACACAGTTCTACTCCCGAGTTAATTGGGGTCTCTGAATAATGACATCATAAAAGTAATAATTGAATTGTCCCTGATTCCCGAATGAAGCATTTTCAGTTCTGATATGAGACGACTAGAATTTGTGAGGAGGCCATTTAGATAAATGCATACAAACTACAGTGGCCCAAATGGCCCAAAAAAACAGAGGTCCACCTTAATGCATTGTTGACCAGGGCAGTCTGATTTCCTGTTTTGTTTATGATCATGTGCTAATGCATATTCCTTCTAGCCTGGGAGGCCCAAGCCTGATTCATAATTTGTCACACAACGCATTCTTCAGGTGTTGTGTGACAGAAATGAAAGTGTCGCACAACGTTTTGTTTTTGTAATTCGGTGAAATCTTTGTGGGGGAGCGTTCTGTTGTCTCTATGGTAACGACCCCAAACTGCGACAGTTTGTTTTAAAAACACGGCAGTGGGAGCCATGGTGGCGCACAGCTAAAGTAACGGACCTTGATGCAGGTATCAGTTCGTTGCAGTTGCACACCGAGGACCGGGGTTTGATTCCCGGTCCTGCCAAAAGCTGAGTTTGGCCGGCTCTCGTGGAGCGGCATAATTGGCTCGCTGCTCCGAGGGAGGGACTCAGCTGGGACTAGTAGGGATCGCCGCGTGCAGGCACCCCGGTGCGCCTCGGAATCACGGTCGCGGGCTGTGAGACGAGACGCCTTGAAGAAGACGTGTTGTTCTCCCTCTGGGCCGTCGAAGGTACGGGGTCGTAAGTGGTGTATCCCCCAGCTAACACTAATTGGATTTGATAGGGTACAATTGGCTACCAAACTGGTTGAAAAATGTGAAAAAATCCGGCAGTCCCCGGAGCCGTAGCCAATCCCTGACGATGTTTTTCAGCGTTCAATCTGGCTGTCCAATCGGCAGCCCCGTAACTAAACTCTACAGTTGTGCGACTTTGAGGACAAAGTGTCGTGCGACATTTCTACAAAGCATGAATCAGACCCGACACTGTGCGCCTGAGAGTGCTGTGTTTCTGACGCTTGGTAAAGGAAGGTGTGTTATTCACGTGTCTGTTCTCAGCCATGACTTCATCGGAGAGTTCTCCACCAGCTACCGAGAGCTGTCCCGCGGACAGTCGCAATTCAACGTGTACGAGGTGAGAGGGGAGGAGCAGGAAATCGTGCACAGACACCCGCACGCACGCGACTATGAGTCTACATTCACACACTCAAACGCATGCCATCTATGTATATACCCACTCACATACCATCTATATACGCACACATGCCATCTACGTACACACACACACACACACACACCCACACACACCATCTATACACACACAGACCCACACACGCACACACCATCTATACACACACAGACCCACACACACACCAACCAGACAAACACAGACCCACACACAATCACACACACCATCTACATACACACACTCACCCTCATACCGTCTACATACAGTGCAAGCGTACGCATTCACACAGGTGCGATTTTGGAGGAGACCGCGCGGGCAGAGGCGCAGTCGAGCAGTTAGCGTAGCGAGGGACGTCACTGTTAAAATCGCATGTCGGCACGCGGGCCCAGACAGGCGACCGCGCGCGTTCCCTTAGCGCCCGCAGCACCCTCCGCTTTCAACCGCTTAGTTTGTGAAAGGAGGGAGGCGACCGGCTCTGAACACACCGCGCACGTGCGTTTGTTTTTTTGCGTCTTTCGGAGTTTGTGCTCATTCGTGTCCGTGCCGGGTATGTATGCGCATGTTTTTGTCTGTTTTACGCGCATGCCTGTGTGTGTCTGTGTGCCCGTGTGTGTCTGTGTGCCCGTTTCGTGTCTGTGAGCCCGTTTCGCGTCTGTGTGCCCATGCTTGTCTGCGAGCGCTTACTGCGAACGTCTGCGCACGCTTGCAGGCTTGCATGCGTGCGCGACTGCATGAGCATGCATGTGTGTGCGCTAGGTAGTTGATTATAGTTAGTTTACTAGATCATTACAAGTTTGTGCATGTGCGCGCCCATTCTGTGCAGCCTGTGTAGATGGGTGAGTATTCACGGTCTGGCACTCGGCTGTAACTGTAGCTTTACTTTCTGAAGGCAGGTGTTCCTTTTCCTGCTGTCCAGTGGAAGGTCACCTCTGAATCTGAATACCCCCTGTGGTGGAAGCAGGGCACTATGGGCCATCTGTTGCCATCCTTCTGTGTCTGCCCCCCCTCCCCACCCCCTCCAAAAGTGTCAATTTACCCCTGAACTGCCTTCCTAGTTGGCCTAATGTCTCCTTGGCTTTAATCCAAAAAGGGAAGATTAACATTTATTTATTTATTTATTTATTTATTTATTCATTCTTTGCGGCTCGTATTCCTGGAGCTGAAGTCTTCTGAATGATAAAAGCTTATCATTATCTGGCCCTGTTAATTTAATCTTGTTTCTTAAAGTGACAATACCCATTTTTTTTCAGAATAGAAAGGGGGTTAGTGGGCAGAATAGAAAGGGGGTTAGTGGGCAGAATAGAAAGGGGGTTAGTGGGCAGAATAGAAAGGGGGTTAGTGGGAAGAATAGAAAGGGGGTTAGTGGGCAGAATAGAAAGGGGGTTAGTGAGCAGGCTTTGCACCAAGCCTGTTTCAAGATGGGGGGAAAATGTTTAATTTCTGCATGCTAGCTGAGCTGCAGGGAAGGACTTGTCCCATCCCAGTCTATTGAAGAGCTGCTTGTTTGTTTGTTTGTGTCATATGTGAAAAACACAAATGACAAAGCGGTATTAAACTATCCATGCTTTTCCACAGGTGATAAATCCCAAGAAGAAGGCAAAGAAGAAAAAATACCTAAATTCTGGAACGGTGAGTAGGCCCATCATCTTTATTTTCCCAGGGACAGCCGGGAGATTCCCTTCGTGTAACCAGACATGCAGGGCCGCAGTGTCTGCTGGTATTTGTGGTTTCCTTTCAATCAGCAGCCAATTAAGGCCTTGAGAATAAGGTGTGTGTATCTCTCGTGCTGGAGGGACTAGTAGGGATTGGAGTTTGACACTCCTGATCTCGTTGAAATAAACACATGCTTTTTCAGTCCTCCGACACCAAGGGGGCGGTAGAGCCTTGGTTTGGAGTCACGAGTCAAGTGGCACTGTGTGGCAGATGTGTGAGAAGAATCGTGGTGTCTAAAACAATTTACTTGCCTATTATTTTGTATATAAGCTTGAGTACACAATATTTTGAGGACACATTAGCTGTGGTAAGAGCAGTCGGAGGGTTGCAGGTTCGATCCCGCCCTGGGTGTGTCAAAGTGTCCCTGAGCAAGACACCTAACCCCCAGCTGCTCCTGACGAGCTGGTCGGTGCCTTGCATAGCAGCCAGTCGCCGTTGGTGTGTGTGTATGAATGGGTGAATGAGAAGCATCAATAGCACAGCGCTTTGGATAAAAGCGCTATATAAATGGCAACCTTTTACCATTTACAATGGTTAGGAGGCTGTTTTGGACATGGGCAATTTTTGTTTATTGATGATTAATGTCTGATGACGACTCTGTGATGCGTTTATTTGACTATCCATAACCGAATGCTCTCTGAATGATTGGACAATCGCTGCTGGTTAGTTTAGACGACAGAAACAGATTTGGCACACGCGTAACTCCTGAAGTGTGGAAGTAAATAAAACAACTGAATGGTATGGAACTGCAAAATTTCTGCCAAGGATAAACATTATATCTATTGTTGTTTCGGGAGATAAGATGGTAAAGAAATGTATCATTTCTCTAATATAAGGCAAACAAATAAATTTGAAATCCCTGTGAATTGAATGAGACGTGTTTCTCTCTGAATAGAGCTTAAAGTACCTGCCAGGCAGATCATCCCTGATTTTGTTTCTTGTTTCTTGTTTCTTGTTTATTGTTATTGTGTTCTTTTCCTAAGAAGCTCAAGGTTTTCATGTGGATGGTGTAGCTCTCCTGTTCACTTTTAGCGCTCTGACGTACAATATTAATGATGATAATGTTTTTCTAGTTTTTGGCACAAGAGCTGTGTACTGAATACTGAATACTGTACCTGCGAAAAGGGTTTGTTTTGCGAGCGAGTCATGGTGTTCAGCCAGGGAATATTATTTTTGCTTCTGAACTCATACATAAGTGTGTGTGTCTGTCAATAAAGAATAAGAACGATGATTTGCGTAGTTAAGTGCACTGCAATTGTTCAGTAGAGATATTTTTTTAATTATTCTTTATATAGTCTGATGGAATATACTTTATAACGTTATCATCACTTAGCAACCGCTGTAAGTGACCATAAAGTACAGCCTAGTACTCCTCACTGGTCATGTGCATCTGCCATCACCTTTAATTGCATGCATGTTACTCCGCTTTGCATATTTCAAATAACCTCCCTGCCTGGCATCAACTGGCTGGATTAATTAGGCTGGGGTGACATTGGCTCAGGCAGTAAGAGCAGTCGTCTGGCAGTCGGAGGGTCCCCGGTTCGATCCCCCGCCCTGGGTGTGTCAAAGTGTCCCTGAGCAAGACACCTAACCCCCAATTGCTCCTGACGAGCTGGTCGGCGCCTTGCGTGGCAGCCAATCGCCGTCGGTGTGTGAGTGAGTGTATGAATGGGTGAATGGAGAAGCATCAATAAATGCAGACCATTACCATTTTAACTAGGGGTGCATATTTTCTTGTTTCGGCGATGCAAGGTGCAAACCTTATTACAGTCCGTTTGGTTTCCTCAAACGCTTGATAGACCAATAATGTTAAAAAACACTTTCGTCATTTGCGAATGTGGAATTGCAGAGAGAACCCGACAGGAATACCTGTACACTCACAGCCATTGCAATGACTTTTTCATTTTTATTATTCAAGTTACTTTTAAATAGCCTTCCCCAGATGTCATCCCTCAACCACCATAACGTAAACAGTCATTTGCCGTTGTTTACATTTGTTCTTTAACACGATGAGAGAAATGATTGTGTTGTGAAGCAGACTCCTTTTGATGGCAAACTGCCAATTTTCCATTGGCCGGATTTGAAGGCAGGCCCATCCCCTAACGGTTTGTTTTGTCAACAGGTGACGTTGCTGTCCTTCCTGGTTGAGACTGAGGTCACGTTCCTGGACTACTTGAAAGGGGGGTAAGTGTTAGACACGTGCGTTCTCTGAATTGGTGTGCTGCGGTATTATGCCTTGTAGCGCCTCAGAAACCGTCATGAAAGCTTCATAAAGCCTTCATAAGTGCTTATAACGAAACTTGACTGCGAGGTGAGTCATAACAGGCTAGGTGCCGTTGCTGAATAAACTGAGCCGCAGGCAGGCAGGGATCAGAGAGCCGAATCGTGATTTGATTGCTCGTGCCTGCCTTCCTCCCTTTCCGTCTCCGAGAGAGGGCCAGGGGGCTGGACTGAAGAGGAGTCGGGGTCTATATCGGGAGAGTTTGGATCCCGCAGGTAGTAATTACCTGGCGGTGACGGGCGAACCGAACCGTTCGTGATCCGCAGCGCGCTCTGCCTGGCTGGCGTACCCCAGGGGCCCCACATCGGTCCGTTCAGGCGTGACCGAGCACAAGCCCACTCTCTGCTCTCTCCACGCGAGAAAATAAACCAAAAAAACCAAACTAGAAAAGCCCAATCCGTAACTGTGCCTCTTTAGGGGAAACTAGTTTGGAACGTAAAAGTGACGGGGTAAAGTAAAGTGAATTTCGGTCTGTTTTAGAGAGGTGGTTTCACATCGCTGAAACTTCTGAAGCTTTGCCCTGTCAAACGATTTGTGCCAATTCATCAATCTGGTTAATGAAGCCCCTTCTGTTCGGGTGAGCAAGGAACAGCGAGGCTGTGAAAACGTCTTGGGGGAATCTAAGCTTTGTGCGTTTCGGTCACACACGTGTGTCCAAGAGGGCGTGAGTTTTGGCGATCGGGTCCCAAGGGTTGGGCAGTTTCTGCGATGTTGACGGCTCTCAAGATGGAGATACCGGAGCCTCTTTGCCAGCCCTCGAGTGTGCCCGCTTCAATAGATTTGAATATTTCAAAATGGCCGCTCTGACTGACGGACAGCTGTCAGCCTAAAAAGCCGCCTGACGGACCCTTTCACGGCCGTGACTGACGGGCGCCGCCGACTCTGAGAAGATACCGGTCTCTGGGCGAGACCGTTGTCGTGGTGAATAATAAAAGCATTCTGGGATATAAAAATCCTACACCTCTATGAAAGAGTTGGGTTGTTTTTTTCTTTTTTGGGGAAAGTCAGTGGCCAGTCTGCGCGGAGCTTATTTAACACGGAATTCCCGGAATGGGATGTGGGATGTTTGGGTGTCGGGTGGGGGTGATTGAATTACGTCCCTGCAGCGTGTGAATTTGGACTGTTGCCAACGGAGCCTTTGCGTGGAAACTATTTCCTGCTCACTCACTGACGGGAAGGATGTAAAATTAAATGATTCCCTCCTTTCTTTCTCTCTCTCTCTCACTCTCTCTCTCTCTCCCTCTTGTTTTCCTCCTCTGTACTTCCCTATATTGTTTTGTACAAGCTCTTCAGGGAGAAAGGCAAGGGGGGCTGAGAGAAATTTCTAGAAACTTATGTCTGAGAATATAATTTGATGTGTGTGTGTGTGTTTGTTGCTTCCTTCGCTTGCTTGTGTTTGCTTCTTCTTATTAGTATATCCACTGCAAGAACAGCGGCAATGTTTCAGCACGCACAGATATGCCCTGTGTCATTGTGGGCTTATTTGGAAAAATCCAATATGGCCACCAAGTCATGCAGAGCGGACATTTCCAGCCGCGGTGCGAATCTTATATCCCCGATATTTGCGGGAGACGGGTGCACGAGGGGAAGGCCAGTAACAGGCCAACGCAAAAAGAGGAGTGAAAAATGAACAGTGAGGCGAAGGGGAGAAATGTGGGCTTGGGTTTAATTGGGTTGTTCCTCATCATTCCACATAGTGGCGTTACTGCCCAGAGGGTAGCACAAGAGAAGTGTGTGTGTGTGTGTGTGTGTATGTATGTGTGTGTGTGTATGTGTGTGCGCGTGTGTGTGTGTGTGTGTGTGTGTGTGTGTGAGTGTGTGTGTGAGTGTGTGTGTGTGCGTGCGTGCGCGTGCGCGTGCGTGTGCGTGTGTGTGTGTGTGTGTGTGTGTGTGTGTGTGTGTAATAGTGTAGTACAATTATTTTCCTTCTTTTGTTTTTCAGAACACAGATAAACTTCACCGTTGCCATTGACTTCACCGCCTCCAATGGTGAGTGCTTTTGTTTATATATTTTTTTTAATAAATACATAATGAGGATTATTATAGAGTTCATATCCCTGCAGTTGGCAGATCTGGCATCATATTGCTATCGTTTATCATCTGTGCAGAACTGGGCCTGCAAATCAAGTGATAACAATTATTTTAGTAATGATCAGGTAAATGCTAATCTGCTCACAGTATTATTTTTCTGTAACATTCTGTATGCTAGCACTGAGCCAAAGCAACTGAGTCAATACTTTTGCCCACCAGGAAATCATAAAGGAAACATTTATTTGCTTTTTAAACATATTTCTGATGGTGTCTCTGTGGTTTAGGTAATGGTTTTTCTGCGATTGTTTTTGTAAGTTTGTGGGTGGATCCTTTGAAGTCTGTCCTTTGAAAACTGTAGGCAGAAAAAATAGCTAAAAGCCGTTTATCATTGTACAGAAATCGTGCAATTATCTTGAAATTCATCCCTTCCTGTGTTTTCAGAAATGTGTCTGCGGCTTTCTTTGCTGTTGGCACCTTTTAGCATTTAAGAATGCTACATTTTAGCATAAAATAAAAAACAGTGCACAGTCCCCTATGTCTTAGCATTACACAATACAACACTATGCAGTCTATTATAAACGTTATCATGACAAAATACTCTTATAGATGTTAGCATTGCAGAGTACAACAGCGCACCATCGATTTCTATCGCTTTTGTGTTCAAAGATGTGTACAGTGTTTGGTGTACAGCATTGGAAAGCATTCCTTACATCACATTCCATTTTATTCATCAGACGCTTGGTTTGTATCCAAAGTACATACCAAGGTCATTAAAACAAACTGCAGAGCAGATGAGGCATGATTCACAGAGAATCATTTGCACAGCCGTGAACATCGACTCCAGTACACACGGTAAATAGGCCAAGTCTCTGAGTAATTAGGTCGGTGACTACAGCACCCTGAAAAATGTGAACGCAACGTGAGTACGAATACGACTGCGATGAAACCACAAAGTACAAGAGAGGGGCTAAAAGATCGAGACGGTGAGAACAGGTCGGGGTACTCCCGCCGAGGAACGGTGCGGAGAGGCGGGTCTTCTGACCGCGCTGGGGAACGTGCGGTCGAGCGAGCGGTTCTGAGCGGTTCTGAGCGGTTCCGCCTCCCCGCAGGTCACCCAGCCCAGCCCACGTCGCTGCACTACATGAGCCCGTACCAGCTGAACGCCTACGCCATGGCGCTGAAGGCCGTGGGCGAGATCATCCAGGACTACGACACGGACAAGATGTTCCCCTCGCTGGGCTTCGGCGCCAAGCTGCCCCCGGACGGCCGCGTCTCGCACGAGTTCGCCCTGGTGAGTGCCCGCTAACGGCGCCCGCTAACGGCGCCCGCTAACGCCGCCCGCTAACGCCGCCCGCTAACGCCGCCCGCTAACGTCGCCCGCTAACGGCGCCCGCTAACGGCGCCCGCTAACGTCGCCCGCTAACGGCGCCTTTATCCGAAGTGCACGCGCTCACGCACCGAGGGCGATTGGCTGCCAGGCGAGGCACCGACCCGCTCGTCTGGAGCGTCTGGGGGTTAGGTGTTGGATGCTGAGGGACACTTTGACCACCACCACCTAGCGTGCACAAGGTCTCGTTAGCGCTACGACCACTAGGACCGGCTCTCAAGCTCTGTAGTCCTGAGCCCGGGCCAGGTGAGACCACACGGACTCCTGGTACAGAGAGAGACAGACAGAGAGAGAGAGAGAGAGAGAGAGAGAGAGAGAGAGAGAGAGAGAGAGACAGACAGACAGACAGAGACAGAGACAGAGAGAGAGAGAGAGAGAGAGAGAGAGAGAGAGAGACCATCCATCACAGAGCAACCCTCACTTCTCTCAGCAGGCCGGTCTCTCGGCAACGCTCGCTTCACGGAAAGTCCCGGAAGGCTGGCCGGCCTGGGAGCAGAGCTCAGTGTGAAGCCCGAGGGCCCTTTTACGCCTGTCTCTCCAGTGTGTGCTAATGAAGTCCTGTGACACACACACACACACACACACACACACACACACACACACACACACTCTCTCTCTGTCTCTCTCTCTCCTGCTCTCTCTCTCTCTCTGTCTCTCTCTCTCCTGCTCTCTCTCTCTCTCTCTCTCTCTCTCTCCTGCTCTCTCCCTCTCAATTCAGTTGGGGCTTTATTGGCATGACAAACAAAATAGTGTTGCCAAAGCAACGCAAACATGTAAAAACATAACAAAAACAAGAAATAAGTCATGAATTATTGATTGAAAGTCCATATAATTAATTTGATAAATAACATTTCTCTAGATATGTATAAATTACATTTTTCAAATATGAATACAAAGCAATAAGTAACAATGATGAATGACATATTGAAAGTATGTAGTAGTATGTAGTTGGTAAAAAAAAAAAGAAATAAATCTATAGGCTTAGGTGGCTAAGGTGCTTGACTGGGACCTGGAAGGTTGGTGGTTCAAGCCCCGGTGTAGCCACAGTAAGATCAGTGCAGCTGTTGGGCCCTTGAGCAAGGCCCTTAACCCCACATTGCTCCAGGGGAGAATTGCCTCCTGCATAGTCTTATCAACTGTACATTGCTTCAGCAAAATAACTGTAATGTAATAACCATGTTGTTGGGGAAAAATAACATTTCATAGGTGAGCATCGTCTGATGAAACAGATCCCAGTAAAAACTACGATCGCTATACTTTATTTATATTTATTTGCAAAGAAATGACAGAAAGTGAGAAAGTTTACCGGCTTTCTGATTTGAATCAGACACAGTAAGACTCTTATACACACTTCTCCAGAAGGGGGGGCTTCACCAAAACAAAAAGACATGAAGCTGGCCGCTAACATTTACCAGTATTTTGTCTTCTGAATACCCCTTGTTGACCTTGCTGTAAGACCGGAATGTGCTAGCTACCCCCTTCCAGGAGACGCAGAGACAATAAGGCTGTCTGTCTGCTGGGAGAGAGACAGAGAAAGACTCCTAGTAAGCGCTTCATTCAGAAAGTGGTCTAATGGTAATAAGGATTAAAAATAAAAGGTTATTTTTAACCACATGATCGTCTTCATGTTAACACACATTGTCAATTAAGAATCGATTAAGAAATGTTACCCTTACACATGTGTACACCTGAACAGATATTATATACGTATCTCTCTCTCTCTCTCTCCCTCTCTCTCTCTCTCCCTCTCTCCTGGCAGAACGGGAACCCCCAGAACCCGTACTGTGCGGGGATCGACGGGGTGATGGAGGCGTACTACCAGAGCCTGAAGAGTGTCCACCTGTACGGCCCCACCAACTTCTCCCCCGTCATCAACCACGTGGCCAGGTGAGGCGACCGCCCGGCGACCGCAGGGCGACCTCCCCCGAACGGGCCACGGCGACCGCAACGCCGCGATCCGTGGAGGTCCAACTGAAAAGCGCGAATGTGTCTGCAAATCCATGGTTCGTAGGGGGGGGGGGTCCCCCGAAAAGTGTGAACGTGACCGCAATCGGTGATTTGTGGGGGGGGGGTCCCCTGAACGGGCGAAGGAGACCACAAAGTCATGGTTTGTGGGGGTCCCCCCCTCCACAAGTGCGAACGCAACCGCTGGTGAACGTGACCTCCCGGCCTCCTGGGCCCAGGCGGCCATTTTGAATGAGTCAACAAGCGCAAGGGCCGAGATGTTACATTAGCTGAGCGTGAACCCTCTCTCTCTTTCATAGCTCTCTCTCTTTCTCTCTCTCTCTCTTGCTCTCCCTCCCTCCCTCCCTCTCCCTTCCTCTACTCGGGTGGAAGCAGAGCACTGAACGGGAAGCCACTGTAACATATTCATTTGTGTAAAGCTTTGCCAGTATATTCTAATAAACCCGTGCCAATAAAAGCATGCCTGAATCGGATTGAACGTAACTCTGCTTTTATGACCGAGGCACTCATTACTTGGGAGTATCAGTGAATTGGCAACAGACTGCGGGACCGCACTGATTTACATTCTCATAGCCCATCATATCGATGCTGTCTTTGGCAGCGCGCCAGCGCTTGACCTCCAGGCCCGCCCTGGCGGTTATGGGATTCGTAGTCTCCGGGCGAGCCAAGATGGCCGCCGCCCCGGACAAAATCGATGCTGGCCGTAATGGCCTGAGCGCGCGTATCGATCGCGCTCGTCCTTCCCGCTGTCGGAGGGGCCTGGCGGCGTTCGCGTAATTAATGCCTCTGCAGAAATCCCGCGCACGAGGCACGGACCGCGGGACGCCAACATCGCTGCGACCGCCAGGCTTAGAGAGAACAAAGCGTTTGTCTGGAAAACGCAGTCGTGTCGTAAAGATTCGATTTACTTGCACTGTTTGCCCGGGAGTGCCCGGCCTTTGTGTCTGAGGACGTGACGCCGCTAAGCCGACCGTTCGGGCTTTTCTCTGTGACCTAAAAGTTGATTCTGCGATCAGATGCTGTCAGAAGGGCTCTCCTTTTGTTCCAGGTGCAATTAATTAAACTGAAAGGACAGAAAAAAACAAAAAAAACCTTCTTCTCATGTGGCATCGGACTACCATTCCTAACGCGCGTCGTGCTTTCCAGCAGTGTCTCGCGAACAAAGGCGAGGCGCCTATAGATAAACGCGCGCGAACGCGCGTACGCCCACTCACGCCGCACCTCTGTCAGGCGAAAAAAACTCCCATAATCCAGTTCAGGTTGTTAGTTTTGCGTTCCTCCGAACACCTCGTGCCCACGCTCCCTGGCGAGAAGCGTTTATTTTAAAGCTCCCTCGTTGTAAGAAAAGAAAAAGAAGCGTCTTAAGCGTTCGTCCGACGCGCTCCAGCTGTCGGCGGTGTGTCGGTGTAAACGGGCAGAGGGCAGGGTGCTCGGCTGCCTCGAAAGCGGCGCCCCTGGCCGTTATCAGACCGCTCTCCCCGGCAGCTCTTGCCCCGGCGGAAGCCGCGGCCGCACTCTCGCATCGTAACAGGAAGTGGAAGCCGGTGGTTACGATTCGCGTTGTAACAGGACTCGCTCTGAAGCTTTTAATGATGCGGTCGGTACTTGCTCCAAAGCTTTTAATGATTCATCAGTACTGATTCCAAAGCTTTTAATGATTCATCAGTACTGATTCCAAAGCTTTGAATGATTCATCAGTTCTGATTCCAAAGCTTTTAATGATTCATCAGTACTGATTCCAAAGCTTTTTAGGATTCGGTCCGTACTCACTCCAAAGCTTTTAATCGTTCAGTTGGTACTCACTCCAAAGCTTTTCATGATTCAGTGAGTACTGATTCCTAAGCCTTTTAGGATTCAGTCGGTACTCATTCCAAAGCTTGTAATGATTCAGTCTGTACTGATTCCAAAGCCTTTTAGGATTCAGTCGGTAGTCACTCCAAAGCTTTTAATGATTCAGTCAGAACTGATTCCAAAGCTTTTAATGATTCAGTCTGTACTGATTCCAAAGCCTTTTAGGATTCAGTTGGTACTCACTCCAAAGCTTGTAATGATTCAGTCGGTACTCACTCCAAAGCTTGTAACGATTCAGTCGGCACTCTGTCCAAATCTTTTCATGATTCAGCCGGCACTCATTCCTAAGCGTCCTTGTTCGGTCGTACCCAGCCTCGCAGCGCCCGCACACGCGTGTGCCCATGTTCTGATGCGTGCCCTCTCCCACCCCGCCCAGGTACGCCGCGTCAGTGAAGGACGGCTCGCAGTACTTCGTCCTCCTCATCATCACCGACGGAGTCATCTCAGACATGGCCCAGACCAAGGAGGCCATCGTCAACGTAAGCGCTTACACCCCCCCGCACACGTACCTAACACGTTGGCACGTTAGAGCCTTTTGCTTCGCTGTTTGTTCCGTGTATACTGTATACGGTGTTGGGGAGAGCTCCAAGTGCTTCACTCTGAAAGTGCCTGTAGCAAAATTGCATTTTTGATGACTATATGTTTAGAACAACATTTCATCTGTATTTGACTAGCTAAGGATGTGATACTTTGACTTGTGGAAGAACCTATGCACTCTGCCAAATGACTAAAATGTAAATGAAATGTAAAATGTAGTAGAACTATTAGACGTTTCTAGAGAGGGGGCGTTGCAGGGAGAGGCTAGCTCAGTTGTGACGACAGTGCTTTCTGTTTGGTGAGGCAGGGGACGCAGAGTGGAGAACGCGTCAAAGAGATTTATTTTGACAAATTCATCTTTCAGCTGGACCGGCTGGAGAAGTGTAATTAACAAAAGGAAGAAAAGATTAAATCTGCTGGACTAATTTTGCTTTCCCCGGCTTGAAAAAAAGAAAAAGAAAAAAAAAAGCGACAATAATAGAGATTCAGCGTATTTATTTTTCAATCTTATTTTTCAATTATTACACGTTCACGCTGAAGACAGAGATAGAAGCGGTCTCTCTGTCCTTGGTTCTTTGATTGTTATGCACTCAGAGACTCTTTGAATCACTTGTGAATCACTAACTCTTTGAGTGCTGTGTGCTCTAATATGACTCTCACTGAATCTTTGAATCGTACAGAAATAAATCTCAGTTTCGGTACACTGATATAAATCACAGATAATCTTTGAGTGTTGTACACGTGCACTAAGATGAATCTTTCAGCGAATCTTTGAGTACCGTACGATCGAATCTGAATCTCTTCCCGTCAGTCAGTGTTAGTGTGATTTAAGTGAAAGATTCGCACCCAAAGCTGCCATGTCTGACGGTATGAGGCTAATTGTTTATATACGGTGGTCTGTCTAACCTCAGTCCAGTTTGACTTTAACTTCAGGTAACTGAACTCCTCCATTTTAAGTTTATTGCACAGAATTATGAGCGGGGTTGCATTCTTGCTCTGGGAAGGTGAGAGAGAGGGAGGGAGGGAGGACGTGCTTTTGTTTGACGTTTAATTCTTTATGCAGGCGGCCTGTCTTCCCATGTCAATCATTATTGTGGGCGTCGGCCCGGCAGAGTTTGATGGTAAGTCAACAGCTTGATACCAACAGAATGTTTACTGTGTGTGTGTGTGTGTGCTTTACCTAGCGCCTGTGTGTGTGTGTGTGACTGTGGTTTACCGAGCGCCTGTCTGTGTGAGTGAGTGAGTGTACGTGTGTGTGTGTGTGTGTGTGTGTGTGTGTTTGCTTTACCTAGGGCCTGTCTGTGTGAGTGACTGAGTGACTGAGTGAGTGTGTGCGTAATGTCTGTGTATACTGTGTGCTTGTGTGAAGTATAGTATGTGCTTGTGTGTGTGTGTGTATATGTGCGTGTGTGTTAATGCGTGTAGGAGGGAGGGAGGGAGGCAGAGACATAGGCAGAGAGAGGGAGGGGGGGAGAGGTAGAGAGGGGGAGAGGGAGGCAGAGATAGGGACTTAACGGCTGTGCCACATGGTGCAGATAACAGGGCTTACAGGGGATTAACGGGGCCTGTGGGTGAGGCTGTTTGGGGCTTTACCTGTGCAGGGCCCGTCAGTGATCCCCGTCTTTCTGCAGAGATTACCGCTGTGGCCTTAGAGCCCCAAACAACTGTGTGAATAAAGCACTCTCAATCCGCTCTCAACCATATCACCTGCCCAACACCTCTCCACACCCTGTCTGTTACACCCTCTCCTCTCCTCTCTCCTCTCCTCCTCTTTCTCCTCTCTCCTCTCCCTCCCTTCCCTCCTCTCCTCCTTTCTCTCTCTCTCTCTCCCTCTCCCTCTCCTCTCCTCCTCTCTCCTCTCCTCTCCTCTCCTCTCCTTTCCTTCTCTCTCCTCTCCTCTCCTCTCTCCTCCCTCTCCTCTCCCCGCCTCTCCCTCTCTCTCCTCTCCTCTCTCTCCTCCTCTCCCTCTCTCCTCCTCTCCCTCTCTCTCCTCTCCTCTCCTCTCTCTCTGTCTCCTCCTTTCTCCCCTCCTCTCTCCTCCCTCTCCTCTCCCCGCCTCTCCCTCTCTCTCCTCTCCCTCTCTCTCCTCTCCTCTCCCTCTCTCTCCTCCTTTCTCCCCTCCTCTCTCCTCTCCTCCTCTCTCCTCCTCTCCCCTCTCTCTCTCTCCTCTCCTCTCCTCTCCTCTCCCTCTCTCCTCCTCTCCTCTCATCCCCGTTCGGCCTTTCTTTCTCCTTTTATGTTACTCGCCCCGCCCATCTCCTGTCTCAGGTAGTTTTCTGTCTTTTGAAAAGGGGCGGGCGGGTGGGGGGGGTTTGATCAGTTTGGTGTTTCTCGATCGAACCCCGGTGACGTTCCCCCGAAACCGCGCGCTACCTCCCGGCCTGTGTGAGCACACACCACCCACACCCCCCCCGGCCCCCCCTCCAGCCCCGCCCGCGCGGTTACGCACCCTAAACCCGCCGTAGCGCCCGCGCTAATGACTGCGTCTGCGTGAGCCAGGCCTGGTCTCTGATGGAGGCGAGGGTAACGCGCAATCATCCCCCATCAGGCCCCGCTGCGCCCCGCCGAGCGGCCGCTCCCCATGCTAATGAGCGCAGGACGGCGCCCCGGGGGGGGGGGGCACGGGGGGGGCACGTTAAACACGGGGAGGACGGGAGAAAACCGGGGAGTTGAATAAATGGAATAAAACATTAACCACAGATGAGGCGTAGCACTGCGATTGGTGTGAGTACAGAATGGGGAAGAGGAGGGAGGAGTGTGTGTGTGTGTGTGTGTGTGTGATGTGTGTGTGTATGTGTATGTGTGTCTGTGTGTGTGTGTGTGTGTGTGTGAGTGTGAGTGTATGTGTGTCTGTGTGTGTGTGTGTGTGTGTGTGTGTGTGTGTGAGTGTGTGTGAGTGTGTGTGAGTGTGTGTGTGAGCGTGTGTGAGCGTGTGTGAGCGTGTGTGTGTGTGTGCGAGTGTGAATGAATGAATCAATCAATCAATCAGTCAATCAATGGTGAGATCTGTCAGTTAAAATCATACCACGGAAGTTCTGTTCTATGGTTTAGTCCAGTACATTAGTATATTTTGGTGTAGTATGGACATTAGTATTGTATGGCATAGTATATACACTGGTATAGTATGGTATAGTATGTACATTAGTATAGTATGGTATAGTATGTACATTAGTATAGTATGGTATAGTATGTACACTGGTATAGTATGGTATAGTATGTACATTAGTATAGTATGATATAGTATGTACACTGGTATAGTATGGTATAGTATGTGCACTGGTATAGTATGGTATAGTATGTACACTGGTATAGTATGGTATAGTATGTACATTGGTATAGTACGGTATAGTATGTACACTGGTATAGTATGGTATAGTATGTACATTAGTATAGTATGTACACTGGTATAGTATGGTATAGTATGTACACTGGTATAGTATGGTATAGTATGTACATTAGTATAGTATGGTATAGTATGTACATTAGTATAGTATGGTATAGTATGTACACTGGTATAGTATGGTATAGTATGTACACTGGTATAGTATGGTATAGTATGTACACTGGTATAGTATGGTAACTGTTCTCTCTCCTCAGCCATGGAGGAGCTGGACGGAGATGAGGTCCGCATCACATCCAGAGGACGCCCAGCAGAGAGGGACATTGTGCAGGTGTGTGGACCCCTTTTAACCCCGTGTCCGTGGCCCAGTGGTGTCCGCAGGTGGAGGAGAAGACATGGGGGCACCGCGTGAGGCTGCTACCCCGGTCTGACTCCCCCGTTCTGCTGCCCGGGCCCCGGGGTCCTGAACGGCCCCCCGAGGGTGACCCCCTGGGGCCGCTGCTCTGGGACCCCTCCCCAGGGCCCTGTTGCAAAGGGCGGAGGGGCTGAAAGGTTTCTTGTGTCCTTTGTCTCAGACAGGAAATGGGATTTTCCTGTAACTGTTTCCTGAGCGCTTGCATAAGGCTCCCTCCTCTTTAGTCTCTTTAGGGCTGTGGTGTCCGTTGGGGGGGGGGGGTTTAGAACTGTAACCGGCTCTCGGTCGACTTCCTCATCGTAAAAATGATTTAACCGCGGTCGTATTAAGTCGACTGCAACAGAACGGCGCCGCGGGTCTAATTGTTTTGCGGAACGGTAAGGCGACGGCAGGAGATATCGTCCGGCTGTGAAGGCCATCTGTATCGAAACTGACACGCTAAATCGGCCAAACAATCGGAGAACCGGCCATGTGTAGGGTGGGTTAGCATACCGCTGGTAAATACACATCCTCCTGGTGTGTGCGTGTGAGAGTGTGTGTGAGTGTGAGAGTGAGTGTGTGTGTGTGAGTGTCAGAGTGTGTGTGAGTGTGAGAGTGTGTGTGAGTGTGAGAGTGAGTGTGTGTGAGTGTGAGAGTGTGTGTGAGTGAGAGTGAGAGTGTGTGTGAGTGTGAGAGTGAGTGTGTGTGTGTATATATGTGTGTGTGTGTTTGTGAGTGTGTGTATGTGTGCGTGCATGCGAGTGTGTGTGTGTGTGTGAGAGTGTGTGTGAGTGTGTGTGTGTGTGTGAGTGTGTGTATATATGTGTGTGTGTGTGTTTGTGAGTGTGTGTGTGCGTGTGTGTTTGTGTGTATGCGTGTGTGTGTGTGTGTGTGTGTGCGTGCATGTTGCCAAAAGCCAGTCGTAGGAAGTGTGTGTAACAGTGAGAGTCATCCATTGATCTCCCTGCCGGTGGCTCATCTAACATGCGTCAGGGACGTTTCCCGGATAAATTGGAGATATTTCCATTTTGTGACGCAGTTCCAGAGTTGAAAAGGACAGGAGTAGTGGTGCACTACGTGCCGTAATGGGTCTTCCTGCCTTGGCGGCGTTTTAAAAACATTCCCCTTCTCTCAGCCACTCACTCACGCGGTTGATGCTGTTGTTTGGTGGTTGCCATGCTGTTGCTATGCCACCAGTGTGCCGCAGACAGAAACGTTTTCTGATAGGTTCACCCGGTCGCTAATGCGGTGTGGGATAGCCTCCTGTGACTGAAAGGTTTGAATATCTGACATAACACACTTCTTGGATGACGAAAACATTTTGCAGTTAAATTATTTCCAAAAAATTTATTTCATAGGCTAACTGGCCTCCCGCTTGGGTGATACACGGCGGCCATTTTGTGCCAGAATGCTCACCACACATCAGCTAAGGTGGAGAGGGAGAGCACAATGTTTTTGCCAGTTGAATCAATGAAATGAAAGGGGGATTAGAAGGTGGAATGAAAGGTGGCGGGAAGAAAGAGCCAGGTTTATTTAGCCAATTTATCCAGCACACCAGGGATCCCCCTACTCTTTGTGAAGAGTGTCATGGGATCTTTAATGGCCACAGTGAGTCAGCACCTCTGTTTTAATTTCTCTTCCAATGGAGGAATGAAGCTCAGGTCTTGTAGCGTAGTGGCTAAGGTGCATGACTGGGACCCGCAAGGTCGGTGGTTCTAATCCCGGTGTAGCCACAATAAGATCCGCACAGCCGTCGGGCCCTTGAGCAAGGCCCTTAACCCTGCATTGCTCCAGGGGAGGATCGTCTCCTGCTCAGTCTAATCAACTGTACGTCGCTCTGGACAAGAGCGCTTGCCAAATGCCGTTAATGTCATTGATGTAAAGGTCTTGAAAGCAATGCGTTCGTACAGTTTGACGACTCGAAACGTTTGAGTGTTGGAACGGGAGACGGACGGTGGGACGGACCCCCCGGGACCGACCCCCGGGCTTGGTCCCGCTGCCCCCCTCCCCGCCGTAACCCCCCTCTCCCCCCCCCCCCCCCCCCCCCCCCCCGTTTGTGTCTTCCAGTTCGTCCCGTTCCGAGACTACGTGGACCGGACGGGGAACAACGTCCTCAGCATGGCCCGGCTGGCCAAAGACGTGCTGGCAGAGATCCCCGATCAGTTCCTGTCCTACATGAGAACCAGGGGCTTCAAACCGCTGCCTGCGCCCCCGCCCTACACGCCCCCGGGACTGGTGCACACCACGCAGATCTGATCCACACACACACACACACACACACGCGTTAGGGTGACCAGACCAGGGGAGGGTGGGAATCGCGACAACTTCCGCTAGCGGTCTGAGACGTAAACGCGGACCGCGCGACGCGAACGATCGTTTTAAGTTATTCGTTTCATGTGTCGAAGGTGAGCCAACCGGGAAACGTGATTTACGCGCCGCGTTACTCCGTTTTCCGAAACGTAAATTTATGCCGGAGTCCCGAATGAAATAGGTTTTCATTTCGCCGACTTTGGCCGAGATGATAAATTTGCTGTCGGACTTTTCACCAGCTTTTACGAACGGCCCACTTCTGTATTAGTCAGTCTTTTAGCGCACTAAGTGTGTTTCCGTCAGCAGTGCGGACTGAATAATTGTTATAATAATAATAATAGTTATTATCAGTGTTATCATTATTACTCGCTTAATTGTAATTCATGAATCGGCCAATATTCATCGAGTTGCTTTACTGAGTTGAATAATGCTGCGGAAGACCTTTTTCTTTGAACTGAGACTCGACATTCAGCTTAATTGCGTAAGAGCAATTATGCTATTGATAGTTTTTGATGAAGGAAAAGCCTTAAAATCTATTCCGTCATCAAAACGTACCGTTCGCCTAATTGTCAGGGCGAATAGTGTCTGCATTGCACGCGTATCCGGACAGAGGGTATGTGCTAAAAAATTGGGGCTGTCCCGCTTTTTTTGGGGTACGTCTGGTCACCCTAACACGCACGCTCACGCACTTGTGGGAGTGGATTTGGGGTCGGGGAGCCCCACATGTGGAGAGTCAGAGTGGGCGGGGCCGTGCAGCCGTGACTCCGCCCCCCTGTTCCCACGGGCCTACGGGATGCTGCGGTCTGGCAGGCCCCGCCCTTCAACGGTCACCGTGCAACCAGGCCCGTTACCTCCCACTTCTACAAAACCCCTGCACTGTTGTACATAACTTTTCGAAATGCATTTATGCATTATTCTCTCACTCTCTCTCTCCTTTCTGTTTCCTCCTCTCCTCCCTTTCCCTGCCCCTCTCTCTCTCTCAATGTTTACATGTTTATGAGGATTTCTACCGTTGGAAACTTTTATAAGTCTGTTTGAAAACTTTAGACTAACCGTATTTCTGACGTTGCCATAGCAACCAGGGACAGGTGCAGTAGCTCTCTGCTCACGGACGGTCGTGTGCTGAACCGTGCGGTTCGTCACTTTACCGCGGTAAACTCCCCCCCCCCACACACACACACACACGCACCTCTCTCTGTCTTAAATGCCTTTGATAGATACAAAGGCTAGATGTGGTCGCAGGTTCCTCATTCTCATCTGAAGAAACAGACACTCAGCCTTAAACTTCACCTTCTCGACCGAACAGTAGCCACGCTCCGATGGGACTTGAAACGACGGGCCCAATTGTCAAAAACAACGCTTTCATTTATTTAACTCTAGCATTTTCTGTCCTCTTGTCTTAAGTGTAACCGATTGTAGTTTAATAACAGTGTTTTAATAAGCTCGTCACATTTGATTGTCGTTTTTATTGTTTTAATGTGAGTAGGCCTGAACGTACGAAGTTGCCAAAACGTCTCGCTGGTTCGGTATTCAGGTGCGGTCACGGCCTTTGGCGGAAGGTGCCGGAATCTCCCGAGCACTGGTGCGAAGTGAAACCCAAGAACCAAAAGGAAAAGGCAGGGAGCCGCGACCGCGGTCATCGTTATTATTTTTTACAATTTCCATATTCAGCTTTTTGTTGTTGTCGTACACGCCGAGGGTCGTAACCGCACAGCGTTTCATTTCAGAGGTCGAGAGACATATCTGGCCTGCCAGGCTCCCCTGTGTGCGTGTGTGAGTGTGTGTGAGAGAGAGAGAGAGAGAGAGTGAGAGTGTGTGTGTGTGAGAGTGTGTATGTGTGTGTGTGTGTGTGAGAGTGTGTGTGAGTGTGTCTGAGTGTGTGAGTGTGAGTGTGTGTGTGAGTGTGTGTGTGCGAGTGCGTGTGCGTGTGTGAGAGAGAGTGTGAGAGTGTGTCTGTGTGTGTGTGTGAGAGAGAGAGAGAGAGAGAGAGTGAGTGTGTGTGTGTGTGTGTGTGAGAGAGAGAGTTTGTGTGTGTGTGTGTGTGTGTGTGAGAGAGAGAGAGTTTGTGTGTGTGTGTGTGTGTGTGAGAGAGAGAGTTTGTGTGTGTGTGTGTGTGAGTGTGTGTGTGTACATATATAAGCTGAATGAGAAGCTGGCTACTGTTGCCTTGCAGTGAGTTTTTTTTGCTTGAAACTGCTCCTCTCGTTAACATTAGGCGACCTAAGATAAGATACCCTCTGGCAAGTTCATCAGCTCAAGCCTCAAGTTGCACACACACACACACACACACCTGTGAGAGCGTACGTCGGCAGCCGGCGCTAAGCAGACACGGCGGGGGTATCCGCGCGTGGACTAATGCAGACATCCCACCTCCCCCGGAAGCTTCGGGAAACTCCGGGCGTCTCCTGGGGTTTTCACATCTGCTCCCTAATTCCCAAGACGGGAAAACCACCAACCTCCACCGTAGGCGGGATTGAAGTTTAGAACCTGCCATGATCCCGTCATAGCCAGATGCAGACCCCCCCCCCCCCCCCAATCATTTTTGCTGGTGGGATGTCTGCTAGCAGAACCGGCCGCCATTAAAACATGTCTAAATGCGTACGGTTCGATTCTTTGACCCTAAAATTTTATTGCAAGGTATCGGTCTGCTTTGTTTTGTTTTGTTTTTTTTGTTTGCTTTTTTCCGCGGACGACTTTCGCGCATTTCGTCGGGGATTGTAGTTCGTCATTTTTTCTCCAAGCCCTATGACATGTGACCGCATGTGAGCCAATCAGGTTTCCTCTGACTGCCCATGTGACCTTGCGCAATGAGAATTTTGTTTACTGACGATATCCAAATAATCTACTGCTTGTCATGTCTTATATTAACGTGCACTAGGGTTCGCATGTGTTATTTTACAAGAGATGCACCAGTTTTGTTGCTCTTCTGGTGAAAAATGTGCATTTGTTTTATCAAAAAAATGGCCTTAAATGCTCACTGAATTCTTGGAATTGTGGAATGCCTTCAGTTGTTCAGTGAATCTCTCTCTCTCTTTTGTGTTGATGTTCAGTTACTTTTTAATGTATATTTCTTTTGCACAACCTCATGTATGTAAAAATAAATACTCTGTTGTACTTTTGAAAACAGTGCTTAATTGACAAAAGCATGACTGGAAGTATATATCAAATAATTGCCTGATTTGTCTGATAATCAATATTATAAATAACTTTTTTCTGTAACAAAATATCGATTTTTAAATAAACGTTCTTACTAAACACACACTTGTTCTTGGAGTTTGTCTCGGTTCTGTTCTTGAAGTGAAGCATTGCGTAGGCTGGGGCGGTGAGTCCCGCTGGGGGAAGGTCACGTGACTCTCTTCGTTTTAGGGCCGCTGGGGTTGAAGACTGCCGTTTGTAGCGGCGCTACTTGCTAATTTTAGAAAAGGAACACAGCCTGCCAGACGCTGAGGCATAGCTCGATCGGTTTTGAGCTCGAAAGTTCAACTCTGGGTGCTGTCGAGGTCAAGGAATTGACTTGGCGTCAGAGAAATGTTTTCGCTTTGGCGACAAATTGCAAGCTCTGGCTATATAAATGTGTAAATATTTGGAATATGGTGTTATGTAAGATGGCTTTGCTGTGCATTTACTGTGCGGTCATTTAATGCAGGGGAGGGGGCAGAATTGTTTAATATTTCCATATTTCTTTTTGTTGAATGTTTTAGACAATTTTCACCCTTTAAAGAGCAATTGCACTTACTGTTCCAGTGAGCTGCTGTTCGGTGGGCAGAAACACGTTGTTAATGAGAGAGGTCAGAGGAGAAGGGCCAGACTGGTCAAAGCAGACAGGAAGCTGACAGTAACGCAAATAACCACACCTTACAACAGCAGTATGCAGAAGAGCATCTCTGAACACACAACACGTCAAACCTCTAAGTGGATAGGCTACAGCAGCAGAAGGCCGTTAAGTCTAAAAAAGAAATAATAAATACCTAATAAAGTGCTCACTGTGTGTCTACTATATCATGAGTGTCATCTATGTAATGTATGTCCGGTTGACTGATCAATGGTTTTCACAGCAGTTATTTCAATACCACATTTAGGAACTGAAACTAGCCATTTTATATTTTCAGATAAAATAAACAAGTATAGCTCAGGCACCTTTTTTATTGTTAAAATGACTGTTGTTATTATGTATAGGTCGAATGGTTCCTCCACTCAGTTGCTGTGTAAATGCAGAGTTGATGTCAAGTGGTTCGATGGCGGCCAAGCGTCTGCCCCTGTACAGCTTCTACTTCGACGACGTGCCTGACAAACACTTTTTCGCTGTTAATTAAAACTTTCCCGGGCATTTTAATTGGCGCTTTCACGCTCAAAGTGCTTTCATGGAGTGAAACTGTTTCAAGACTTGAGCTGGGGCTGATCGGTACATTTTTTAAAACTCTCGAACGGACCTATTGGTCATTCGTGTTCTCTTTAATTGGGCCGTTAATTGGATGTTGGGCGCGTGCTGGCTTGCGGCGTTTTCTGTTTCGCGCTCCGCGGTCTGCCAGCTGAGGCGTGTTGGCGAACGCTTTGATGTGTGTCGGCGCGGGTTGGACAGCGTGGAAGAAAAATCTTTCATTTAAATCGTTGTGGAGAGGACCGCTGTGATGAGGCACTTTATTACATGTGACATGGAGAGAATGCACAATCCATTCAGCACAATGCCATTCATCCCTTAAGTGTACATAGCGTTCCACAGCTGTAACTTAACCACTACACAGGGGCGGCCTGTAGCGTAGTGGTTAAGGTAAAGGACTGGGACACGCAAGGTCGGTGGTTCTAATCCCCGGTGTAGCCACAATAAGATCCGCGCAGCCGTTGGGCCCTTGAGCGAGGCCCTTAACCCTGCATTGCTCCAGGGGAGGATTGTCTCCTGCTTAGTCTAATCAACTGTACGTCGCTCTGGATAAGAGCGTCTGCCAAATGCCAATAATGTAATGTAATGTAATAGTGTTCCACAACATGCTGTACTTCCATGCACCCGAGCGGCCAGGGAGAGTGGTTCCGAGCCGTCGGTCGTAACGGGTGCTCGTATATTCGGGGTGATGCGTGTGCTCACGGGGGGAGCTACAGGTCAGGGACGATGGTGTACATCACGCCAGGGCGGGAGGCGATTGCAACTCGCGTCCCAGAACGCCCGCCCCATCATCCGTTTGCAATTCCGCTCCAGCCGCTGAAAGGCGAATCGCCCTCGTTCTGCCGTTTCCTCGTTACAGGGCGCTTTAATTGGCTCCCGTGATTGAATCGGTTTAATTAAACGAACCGCTCCGATCGTTCTCCCCCGCGCTCGAAAAAAACAGCGTGGATTCGCTTGACGGTTCTTCTCTTAATTGGACGGCTAATGAGATGTTTGCCGCGGCATCTCCGGTCCTTGGAAGTGCGCGGCGGTTTACTCAAATGGTCTGAGGAAAGTGGCTGCCTTGAACCGCTTGAGTCGGGGAAACTTGATCCATTCGAGTGCGGGCTGGTCTTTAACCTTTTCTGCTTGAACCGTTTCGCAGTTCTCCTTTTACCGGAGATGAGCGTTCTATTTCAGGGAGAGAGATTGCTGGGGATGCAATTAGCAAAATTGCATTTAGGTTTTCCAGCATGGTAATAAATCCACCCACACTCTCTTAAGCCCCTCCACCCCTCCCTCTCTGACAGTCTTCCGCTCCTATACACTCTACGAAGGATATTCTTCCAAAAACAATTCAGAGTATACCCCGAACTGAGCCGAACTTGTCGCTGTGCCTTTACCAGGGAGTCAGGTGTGAGACAGTCTGGCCGGTTGGGAGCGCTAATTGTTCCGTTAAAGGAAAACCAGGGCCGGATTTGGATTCGAGGTCCAGATTCGATGATTGATGGTCTAAAGCAGGGGTCGGCAACCCTGGTCCTGGAGAGCCGCAGGGTGTGCTGGCTTTCGTCTCCACCTTAAAATAAGCAAGCAACTCAGACCCAAGAAACCAGGTGAGGTGAGTTAACTGTGTAATCAACGGCTTTCATTGATCAATTAATGCCAAGTAACAATGAAAGCCAGCACACCCTGCGGCTCTCCAGGACCAGGGTTGCCGACCCCTGGTCTAAAGCTTAACCACGTCGAGGCATCTTAGGGATACTCTAATCCTGGGAAGTCAAACTCCAGTCCTGGAGGGGCCGCAGTGTCTGCTGGTTTTCGGTGTGTTTCAGCACGAGAGATCCATTTCAAAGTCTTTCATTGGCTAAAGAGTCCACACACCTTGTTCTCAAGGCCTCAATTGGCTGCTGATTGAAAGGAAACCACAAATACCAGCAGACACTGCGGCCCTCCAGGACTGGAGTTCGACACCCCTGCTCCAATCTGACCCTCAAGGTCAGTAGTCCTGCTGGTTTTCTCTTCTACCTGATGTCACTGATTGGCCAGAGATTACACTCACCTGGTGTGTCAGGATTAAATCAGTCTCTGATTGGAGGAATGAAAACCGGCGGCGTTACTGGCCTCGAGGGATACACCCTGTAAACCGTGAGACATGGGAGGGTTGGAGGTAGGTCTTCTACCCCATTCTGACATTTGGTCTGGAAAACTGAACTGAAGCTGAACCTCTTGACCACGTCTGCATGCTTTTATGCATTTAGTTGCTGCCACACGATTGACTGATTGGGTATTTGCATTAACAAGCTGGTGTACAGGTCTACCTAATAAAGTGCTCACACAACGTTTTAACCCTTGTTCATCAGGCCAGGTATAAATTTGTACACATTTGTACATACGCATTATGCGTGGGGATGTGTACCTGTCTTCCCCAGTTATTGTATGTATTTATGTGTGTGTGTGTGTGTGTATGTATGTGTGTGTGTTCTTCTTTGTGCATGTATTAAGAACACAAAGCTCATCTGTGCCCATGCAGTATTTTAGTGTGAAAATGTCTATTTGTTTAAAGGAAGAAGCCAGATGAAGGTACAGGTGTAGATGGGAGATGAAGAGCAGAAAGATTGTGTTCTATTTCAAGGGTCCCCTGAGTACAGAGGAAGAAACCGTGCCACAACAGGCATAATTCTTCCAGAACATTCTCCCTGAAACTGATATGTTACATGAAGACAAAGAGGTTCTGAAATGACAAGCACAAAATAGCTCCAGACTTTCAAGGATGACTCTGATTGTGATGGCCTCCTTTTCTGTTATTGACACTTCTCTGGTCCTACTTGTTGGAGCGACAGACTCCAAATGCAAAATAAATACTTACAGACTGCATTGTATGTGTCCCAGATTCCAGGCAAATATTGCAGCATAGCAACAAAGGGAAAGGTTTTTCTTGAAGGGAACGACAAACAAACGCAATTCCTGGAATTTAACCTCAGCTACAATGACACATGCATGGATGATATTTGCTCAAATATCCAGTACTGCAGGCAGGGAAACTGTAAAGAGGTTGTGTTCATTCAAAATACGGACAGGGTATTGCTTGAAACTAATATCGATATTTCTGATAGCCTTAAACCGCTGCTTTGTTGAGAACTTCACTGCAGAACAAATATGCCTAGAAGCACTGTTCTAGATAATAGACTGTTCTCCTCGTTCTGTGTTCTTAGGTTCTTGTGTTCTCGGTGGGCTGAATGCCTTGTTCTCCTCGTTATGTGTTCTTAGGTTCTTGTGTTCTAGGTGGGCTGAATGCCTTATTCTCCTCGTTCTGTGTTCTTCTGTTCTTTTGTTCTAGGTGGGCTGAATGCCTTATTCTCCTCGTTCTGTGTTCTTCTGTTCTTTTGTTCTAGGTGAGCTGAATGCCTTATTCTCCTCGTTCTGTGTTCTTAGGTTCTTGTGTTCTAGGTGGGCTGAATGCCTTGTTCTCCTTGTTATGTGTTCTTCTGTTCTTGTGTTCTAGATGGGCTGAATGGATTGTTCCCCTGGTTGTGTTCTTCCGTTCTAATGTCCCGATGGGCCTGTACTGATTTTTACATGTTGCGGTTGGTTTTTCTTCCTGAGTAGATTACGTTACATTACATTACATTACATTAAAGGCATTTAGCAGACACTCTTATCCAGAGCGACGTACAATGAAGTGCAAATCAAACCCAGGGACAAGTGCCATGAGGACCCTAGAGGAAAGTACAGTTCCAAGTCCTAGCGTAACCACATAGATACAATTTGAACCCTTGAAGAGTACATCAACATGTACGTGTTTCAACAACATTGTGCTAACCCCCCCTTATTATTATTCCTTGTCCCCTTTCTGTCCCTGGCAGTGGCTCGGCGGAAGTATTCGTGAAGCGTCCGTGATCGGCGGAGAGACGGCAGGCGGATCCATCGATTCCCCTTAGCGCAGCGATCCGTCATCGACGGAGTCACACACAGACTCTTCCATGTGGAGAACCGCGGGAGTAATGACGTTCTAACGCCGTCTGCTTCTTCAGCTCTGCTCGGAGCTGAGAGATGGTTAAAACCGAGGCTCAGGGTACATTTGTAACGTACTGCTGGCAATCATTAGCCTTGCGCGGTATTAAACATTTAAGGCGAGCGCGATAAATAACGCGTGTATGAATATGCCTCTCGCTTGGCTTAACCGGGGCCCGGAACTCCCTCGGGTTGTATAAATCGTGTAAAATAATTTTAAGGAAGGTTTGTTGGCAGTGTAATTCAAAAATGAAAAGATACTTTTTCATAAATTACGTTCTGTGTTTAAGTATATTAGGACCAGGGTGTGCTTAACCCCTGCATTTCTAAAGCCGAATTCCTCAACTTGGGAATGTTTTTGTTTTTGCTGCGGTGCAAACATATTGGGGTCTTCTGGGGACTATGGGGTGTTCTGTTAATTGAGCGTCACTTCTCAATTGGTCTCAAAACGGGTCCGAACGCAGAGATTGTGTTGATTAGGGGGTGGCCTGTAGTGTAGTGGTTAAGGTAAATGACTGGGACACGCAAGGTCGGTGGTTCTAATCTTATTGTAGCCACAATAAGATCCGCACAGCTGTTGGCCAGACCTCCTCATGAATATTCACGTGGGGCTATAGAGCACGAGTGTGCACGAGTGTGCGCGAGTGTGCGCGAGTGTGTGCGAGTGTGGATGTGTTTGTGTGTGCACGTGAGTGTGTGTGTGTGTTTGTGAGCGCACGTGAGTCTGTGGGTTTGTGAGTGTATGTCTGAGTGCAAGTGAGTGTGTATGCGTTTGTGTGTGTATGTACGTGTGAGTGTGTGTGTGTGTGTGTGTTTGTGAGCGCACGTAAGTGTGTGTGCGTTTGTAAGCGCATGTGAGTCTGTGGGTTTGTGAGTGCACGTGAGTGTGTGTATGTCTGAGTGCAAGTGAGCGTGTATGCGTTTGTGAGTGCGTATGCATGTGTATGTACGTGTGTGTGTGTGTGTGTGTATGTGAGGGAGTGAAAGAGTTTATGTCCCAGCAATATACCTCAGGACAGAGACAGGGAAGCCACATGTCAACCTGTGACTATCTGTGTGGAAAAAAAAAACGAATTCCATCAACTTTCCATCAAACTTTATCACATTTTTAACGTGCCACCAGCTTTTTATTTCACCCACGAGGAATCCGCCAGATGTTCCAAATTCAGTCTTGCTGCTCGAATAATATCGCAATTTAAAAAAAGGACGTTTCTGAGACACGGTAACGCTGGGCTCGCTAGCGTGCTGGCAGTCACGAGGGAGAAGGAAAGGAAAAACAAGGTCGTTTTTACTTCACGCTTTATGTGATTTTTATGAGGATTCTTTACGCTTTATGCTTCGGCATGTAAAGCATGTTGTGAATATTTAATGTCGTGTGTTCCGCGATGAAACGTCAGGACAGAGGTGTGTCAGAGAAGGCCTGTGTCACTGGCTCTGCGGTCTGTGCCGTGATTGGCTGCCGGGTGGGGTGGGGGTTCAGGAGCGGGTGATTGATTGGCAGTGCCGGTTTCTCAAAGCAAGGGGGGCAAGGGAGAACAGCCATTTGTGACAAACTTCAACGCCAAATAGACTATGATGAATTTGGCCTGCCTTTTTGACAAATGCCTTTTTTGGCATTAAGGTGTCGTCCAGCAAATCGGGCTGGGAGAGCCACAGGTTCTGCTGTTTTCGTTTTTTTTTCAATTCCACCTTAACATCAGCCACCAGATTGAGGCGTGTAAACCGTGCAAACAGCCCTTTCCAGCTTCAGGGTCGCGGAATTGAACGAAGGGGATGATGGGTAATGTAGTTTTTCACAGGTTTGTGAAAAGAGAATATCAACACTGATGAATGACCGTCTGATAACTATCCCTGCTAACTCTCAAAACTGTTTTTCTCTTTTCTTTTTCGACGGCGGATACTCCACACCTTTGTCAAATTCCAGATTTTGCTTCGTTCGTTCGTTTGTTTGTTTCCAGCTGTAAATGCTTGATCTAGCGTTGATCATTTTGAGTGAAAATATAATAATAAATAATAATAACTACTAATGTGCAATGGCTCAGGTGTGCAGCTTTTGCAGTTTTTGTAGATGTTGTTGCTTCTTCCGCGTTTCAATATGTGACAGTTGCATTTAAACCGCATCATAATATTGATTTGGGCTGACAAGCTTTTCCTCATGTATCCTTGATGCTATAATTGGTTGCACCTGGTCCGGTTTATCTAATAACTTCTATTTTGATTTTAATCTGCCGGCTGTCATGCCTTAAGGAAACTTCCATTTCATGCCTCTCAAGTGTCGCACGCATGAATGGTGTAAAATTGGGTCGCATAATTATTTAATAATAATAGCTGACGCTTTTATCCGGAGAGATTGACGGTTGAATGGACTAAGCAGGGGACAGTCCCCCCCCTGCAGGAATGTTGTGAAGTGCCTGGTTCAAGGGCTCAACAGCTGTACTGCTCTTATCGTGGCTACATGGAGGCTTGAACCACTGACCATCCAGGTCCCAGTCATGTACCGGAGACACTAGGCTATACATTGAGATACTTTAACCTTTTGAATCACCTGTAGATTGCTGATGGAAATTTAAACATCTGTGTTCGTAAGTGTTCAGAACAATGCTGTTCTGTTCTTAGACTGCCAGAAACCAGGTCAGAAACATGGTCCTCACTCCTGGTCCTGGAGAGCCGCAGGGTGTGCTGGGGTCCTCACTCCTGGTCCTGGAGAGCCACAGGGTGTGCTGTGGTCCTCACTCCTGGTCCTGGAGAGACGCAGGGTGTGCTGTGGTCCTCACTCCTGGTCCTGGAGAGCCGCAGGGTGTGCTGGGGTCCTCACTCCTGGTCCTGGAGAGCCACAGGGTGTGCTGGGGTCCTCACTCCTGGTCCTGGAGAGCCGCAGGGTGTGCTGGGGTCCTCACTCCTGGTCCTGGAGAGCCACAGGGTGTGCTGTGGTCCTCACTCCTGGTCCTGGAGAGACGCAGGGTGTGCTGTGGTCCTCACTCCTGGTCCTGGAGAGCCGCAGGGTGTGCTGGGGTCCTCACTCCTGGTCCTGGAGAGACGCAGGGTGTGCTGTGGTCCTCACTCCTGGTCCTGGAGAGCCGCAGGGTGTGCTGGGGTCCTCACTCCTGGTCCTGGAGAGCCGCAGGGTGTGCTGGGGTCCTCACTCCTGGTCCTGGAGAGCCGCAGGGTGTGCTGGGGTCCTCACTCCTGGTCCTGGAGAGCCACAGGGTGTGCTGGGGTCCTCACTCCTGGTCCTGGAGAGCCGCAGGGTGAGCTAGTTTTTGTTTTCGCCTCTATATCAGCAACCAATTCAGACCCAAGAAACCAGGTGGGGTGAGTTAACTGTGATTAACTGCTTTCTCCTCATGTCCCTCTTTTCTTTATGATGCACGCTTTTTACGCAAAGAACATTTCTGTGGAAACAGACAATACAAATATCTAATCTAATTAATCAATTAAGTGCTGAGTAACAACAGAAGCCAGCACCCCCTGCGGCTGTCCAGGACCAGAAGTGAGGATCACTGCCTTGGACATCTCCAGGGATGAGCGGAATCGTTTCATTTTTCCCCGCAATCGAAAGAGTGAAAATTATTTCAAACACGCGTTTAATCCAGATATGAATAACGTGCAGCTGCCGCGTAAATAAGCGAAGTTTCGAAACCTCCCGGAATACGAGCGATGCGGACGTGCGTTTAGTGGGTAAGACTGGGAAGGGAACGGGGACTCTAAATAAACAAATCCATATTTATTTACCCTGGCTAAACAAACGGTTCTGCTCGTTTGTGGTGTGGACAGGGGTGAAATCGCTTTGCGCTGCGTTGGGACAGTTTTGCCTGGAGAACAATTATGACTGGCGATTTTGATTAACGCAATGCAATCCAGACCACCGCTGTGTGATTACAACGGCTAATAATGCAAGAGGGAGTTTCAAAGGTATTTAAGAAAATATAACTTGGATAATAGCTAAAGATTTGACCTAGATTATGGACAGTGGCTTTGTTTGGCCTTTGTTTGTTTGTTCTCTCTCTCTCTCTCTCTCTCTCTCTCTCTCTCTCTCTCTCTCTCTCTCTCTCTCTCTCTCTCTCTCTCTCTCTCACAGACATTTTAATGTTCTGTCTTGCTCAAGTTGCCTCCTATTCTTCCTTGATGACAGTAATAAAGCTATAATAGATCTTTAATAGATCTGTGTTGTTATGTTTGTCACAATTTTCGTTATGTTGGCTCTGAACTTCAGTGCATTGTGTTTGAAATAACATAATGAATATGAGGTAGACTGTCAGTTAAAATGAATAAAAAAGGGCTGTAATTCATACACAGATCACTCGATATGGATGTAAATACCCTCAAATTAAAGCTGACAGGTTGCGCTGTCACAGTTATTTTGCATTTAACTGGGTTGTGCATGTGTTTACTTAAAATCATCTACTTCATTTGGGAAAAGAAACCTCGGTAAATTGAGACAAACAATGGCACCGTACCCGTCTTAATTACACGGTCGGCGTAATAAAGCCTTTACAATACATTTATTGCCACGTGTACATAATACTTTAATAATGGACTTTGCACAGTTGATTCAACTGTATTAAATGGTGATTCATGGTAGCTCATCTTAGGCAGCTGTGTAATGAACAGTTTTTACTTCTATATTAAAAACTCATCAGAAAATATACTGAAGCTATTGAACAGAGGTGCCTGCTCAACAGCTCGACTGTCCCTCATGGGCCCAGATGGGGGTGGCCTGTAGCGTAGTGGTTAAGGCGAAGGACTGGGACCCGCAAGGTTGGTGGTTCTAATCCCGGCGTCGCCACAATAAGATCCGCACAGCCGTTGGGCCCTTGAGCGAGGCCCTTAACCCTGCATTGTTCCAGGGGAGGATTGTCTCCTGCTGAGTCTAATCAACTGTACACCACTCTGGATAAGAGCGTCTGCCAAATGCCAATAAAGTAATGTAATGTAATGTAAAAGATAGAGCATGCCTTGTGCATACCCTTAGCCCCTGAGATACATCAAAAATGGCAACTACTCCCACGTCTGCTTCTGCTTGTTCCATGTTTCCTGACAGCCATGCATATTTTAAGAAGATGCGCACTTTGCACGAACAGCATATCTTATGCACATGTTTCTTTATTTATACTGTATAGTACGCACATTAGTGACGCATGTCTATTTGCATTTAAAAAGACAATGGGCTCCAAGGATTCGATTCACACTGAATGGAATCTGTGAGCGCGCAGCGATTCGTCATCTGCTGCTTCATGTGCTCTTCACGAAAGTCCTCAATAAAGTCAATGTTTATTCATCAACTGGTGAATGGTTGGCATTTATGTAGCGCCTTTGTCCAAAGCGCTGTACAATTGATGCTTCTCATTCATCCATTCATACACACACTCACACACCGACAGCGATTGGCTGCCATGCAAGGCACCGACCAGCTCGTCAGGAGCATTTGGGGGTTAGGTGTCTTGCTCAGGGACACTTCGACACAGCCCAGGCGGGGGATCAAACCGGCAACCCAGACGACTGCTCTTACCGCCTGAGCCATGTCGCCCCATTGTGTGAATGTTTTGTGTTAGCTAGGTTTACAGAGTATGATTTTTAAAATTTTATTCAATGTTCTAGAACTCCATTGCTTTCCATTACCAGTAGTGACTGTTACATCAGCATCGGAATGTTGAACATTCTAAGCACATACCTGTGACCTCACACCTCAGAGGGTTAATTAACACCACTGGGACACACCTGGGAGTTCCAGCCCCTGATTGGACGGAACGGTCTAATCCTTCCCTGCTCCGGCCACATCCGAGTTATCCCCGCTCGACTGACTAATCACGACACAAGCTAAAAATAACCGCGTCGCCGGGTTTTTCCTTTCTCTTTTTTTCTCTTCGGTCTTCTGTGCTCCGGCTCGTAATCAGTTTCTGTTCAGCGTTCGCAGTGAAGACGCCGCAGCTTGAAAGAGCAATTCAAGCGCGGTTCCTGTTGCATTGTGGCACGTCGCCGGATGCACTTTATGTTCCAAACCACCCTCGAGGAAGAAACGCAACTTTTATCTGATCGGAATTATCGGGCTTTGCACAGCTCAGCCTCACAGAAACAATACATCAATGAAATTCTTTTTCTTTTTTATTTGCTTAAATGAAGCATATTTGCATATATCATATCAGCGAAGAACGAGAAGCTTTCATACAAGAAATACAAAGAGAATAAATTGGAGTCTATTATTACTATCAGAACTTATTAACTTGATCAGCACTTTACAATGATTCTAAACCCACCACTGTTAGGCTCAGTCTACTTTATGAATTGGATCTGATGAATCATTATGAATCGGATCTGATGAATCATTATGAATCGGATCTGATGAATCATTATGAATCGGATCTGATGAATCATTCTGTCCGATCGATCACTTGCTTCACATCAATCAATCACTCGTTTTTTTATTTTGTCACCGTTTTAAAATGTATGTGCTATTTATCACACTCAGTGTGTGTGTCGTGCATGTGCTTGTGTGTATGTGTATGCACACGTGTGCGGTATACATGTGTGTATATTCTACTGCTTGCCTGTGTGCAACGGGCCTGTGTGCATAGTGCATGTAGGGTGTGTGTACATATGCATAAGGCCTGCAGGCTTTTTATGCATAATGTGTATGGGCACCTGCATCCATAATGCATGTGTGTGCATGTGTGTGTGTATGTGTGAGTGTATGTGTATATTTATGTGTGTGAGTGTATGTGTATATTTATGTGTGTGTGTGTATGTGTGAGTGTATGTGTATATTTATGTGTGTGTGTATGTGTGAGTGTATATATATATTGATATGTGTGTGTGTGAGTGAGTGAGTGAGTGAGTGAGTGAGTGAGTGAGTGAGTGAGTGAGTGAGTGCGTGCGTGCGTGCGTGCGTGCGTGCGTGAGTGAGTGAGTGAGTGAGTGAGTGAGTGAGTGAGTGAGTGTGAGTGTGTGTGAGTGAGTGAGTGAGTGAGTGAGTGAGTGAGTGAGTGAGTGAGTGAGTGAGTGTGTGTGTGTGAGTGAGTGAGTAAGTGAGTGTGTGTGTGTGAGTGAGTGAGTGTGTGTGTGTGTGTGTGTGTGTGTGAGTGAGTGAGTGAGTGTGTGTGTGAGTGTGTGTGTGTGTGTGTGTGTGTGAGTGTACAGGACACCCTAGTTCTCTCTCCAGCTGTCCACAGTGGGCCACTCCTCCGCTGTAATAAGGTTCTGACAGCTGCCCCCTCGCCATTGGCTGGAATCTAGGACATGGGGAAGTGACTCCAGCTCAGAGAAGTGACTCCAGCTCAGAGAAGTGACTCCAGCTGGGAGAAGTGAATCCAGCTTGGAGAAGTGACTCCAGCTCAGAGAAGTGACTCCAGCTCAGAGAAGTGAATCCAGCTCAGAGAAGTGACTCCAGTTCAGAGAAGTGACTCCAGCTCAGAGAAGTGAATCCAGCTCAGAGAAGTGACTCCAGCTCAGAGAAGTGAATCCAGCTGGGAGAAGTGAATCCAGCTCAGAGAAGTGACTCCAGCTGGGAAAAGTGACTGGAGTCCCGGAGTGAGAGAGGTGAAGACTACAGGCCGGCTTCCTGTAGACTTCCAGGACAACTCTCAACCAGACCTGAATCAAATGCTTCATTGTTTTGGATTCAGATACCTTTCTGCGCTTTACTGAGCTTGTCTGGTGTTTTGGAACCAAAGGAATTCTCTCAAAAAGTGCAAACCCTGCACCTTCTGGTCCTCTTGTTTGGCTCAATTGATCACCAGGCAAGATCAATCAAGCACAGAAAAAGATTTGAATCCAAAAGGATTACGTATTTGACCAAGATCTGATCTCAACACAGAGTAGTGACAAGGGCTCAGTGCAAGGAGGGCAAACCATGGTTAAGTACTAAACCAAGATTTGTGTCTACTGTCAGGCCTATGCCCCAAGTCAGTGACTGAAGAACATTGACCGTACCACCTAAGGGTGCAGGTACAGTATTCCCTGTACTCCCAATCCCACCCTCAGAAAAATAAGAACCCTATCTAGTTCTTCATTCGGGTTTTTCTGTGGAATCAAGTCAAATAACCCTTTTTTTTAGCAGCCCAGGAGAAATATAAACCGTCTCACACTGTTACTGGAATGTTCTGTCAATGCTACAACATAGGCGCAACGTGGTAACGGTGTTTCCTTTCCTCATCCGATCTGATCTCCGGCGCTGCGCATCTGGAGCGAACCGCTTTATGGCAAAGAGCCGTCTCCCTTGGACACCGCGGTGGTCTGTGAGGCAATTCGTCACGAGCGCGTGCAGGCTGGCGACTGGGCATTTTTCAGAGCATATCCTTGCCGGCCTGATTCGAGCTCGTTCGCCGTTATCTCACCAAATTGCTCCCCCTTCAAACAGGAAAGCACTAGTAACGGAGCGTAATCACTCTCTGTCTGAGTACAGCGCGGCAGAGCAACGCGTTTATAATAACCCTCCTCTGGGTTAAGTACCAATCAAGAGTGGCTTGCGGTCAAAGTTACCATTCCACAAAAACACAATAACCGGATGAGAGTCCAATGTTTCCAACAAAGCAACTGCAGCACCCAGACAGTACAATACGGCTCGCCTTCATGAATCATCTCGGAGTATGGAAATCGGTTTAGCCTGGTCGCACAGTTTGCGTCGTGTTTTCCTGCAAAGTAAACAATGGTCTTTTTCTTTCAATCAATCAATCAATCAGTTTTTATTTGTATAGCACGTCTAACAAAGGGGTTTTCTCACAAAGCAGCTTTACCGAGAACCGGCCCCCAAGAGTATGCCTTGGGCAACAGTGGCAAGGAAAAACACCCTGGCTAACAGGAGGAAATCTTGAGCAGAACATGACTCAGAGGGGGAACCCATCCAAAGCATATGTGGACATCAGTTAGCTTAAAAATACCATATTCTACTCCTTTCCAGTGTTTTATCCCGGTCCTGATATCCAGAAGAAGACGCTTTTGTGGTTTTATGTAACAATCTCTATCCAATCTCCAGCAACTCAAATGAGATTTACCAAGAACAGGCTGTTTTTAGTGACTGTGTCTTTAAGGTTCATTGACATCAATGAACGTCTGTTCTGATTGGCTGACTAGCTCCAACGAACTGAACGCCGTCTGTGCCGAGTGCTTGGATTTGTTCTGGCTACAAGGTGGGCGGTGCTGAAGCAAATGAGTGTAACGTTGTGATGTCACAACTTCACGGTCAAAATGGCTTGTTGACAATTTATTCATTCATCCACAGAATCAGTGGATTTATTTGGGGACTGGGTTTTGATACTTTTACAGTGTTTTTTAACACCTTCAACTCCTTTACAATCCACATAGCAAAGGGACCCCTTCCCTTATACTATTTTTGTTATTTTCAAAATGGCACCCTTCAAAATATTTCTAATGACAGTTGTAAAACATAACGGTAAATAATAGGCCGAAACGCAAGCAGACCTCTGTCACGGAGTGAGTTCGTCAGGCCGCACAGTGAGTGGAGACATTTTTATTTATTTATTTTAACACAGCAGGCTACTTTGTAATTACACGCTGACAGTCGGCCCCCGAGCGATACCAGGCGTTGCGGAACGGCAACGGGCAGATCAATAGGCAGCAGGAATACATGCTGAAGTCCATGCATAATTCAGCACTTTGGATTCAGCACAATGCAGACGCACCGGAGGTTTATGATACGTTACTAAAAAAAAAAAAACGCATCCGCGCACACACGTCGTGCACATCGGGGTAGTCATAAGTCCCATCAGCCAAGTGACAGTCTGCAGGGGCTACCGTATTTGTACAGTGGTACTAAACCATTCATCCTCGGCCGAGCAAATAAAAAGAGGTGTAAAGTCTAGGAGTCAGAAAGTGCAAGTTCTGCCATGTGCTTCTTCCACCCATGAATACTTATAGGGGGGGCTAGAGCCTATCCCAGCATACATTGGGTGAAAGGCAGGAATACACCCTGGACAGATCGCCTGTCCATCGCAGGGCACACACACCATTCACTCACACACTCATACCTACAGGCAATTTAGACTCTCCAATCAGCCTAACCTGCATGTCTTTGGACTGTGGGAGGAAACCGGAGTACCCGGAGGAAACCCACATGAACACGGGGAGAACATCCATCCATCCATCCATCCATCCATTATCTGAACCCGCTTATCCTGATCAGGGTCGCAGGGGGGCTGGAGCCTATCCCAGCATACATTGGGCGAAAGGCAGGAATACACCCTGGACAGGTCGCCAGTCTATCGCAGGGCACACACACCATTCACTCACACACTCATACACTCATACACTCATACACTCATACACTCATACCCACGGGCAATTTAGACTCTCCAATCAGCCTAACCTGTCCTGCATGTCTTTGGACTGTGGGAGGAAACCGGAGTACCCGGAGGAAACCCACGCAGACACGGGGAGAACATGCAAACTCCGCACAGAGAGGCCCCAGCCGACGGGGATTCGAACCCAGGACCTCCTTGCTGTGAGGCGGCAGTGCTACCCACTGCACCATCCGTGCCGCCACGGGGAGAACATGCAAACTCAAATGCAAATTCAATACTGTGAGCCCATATACCCAATTCTACTTATAAAAATAAGACCGTGAGTAAAATGGCTCATTTCTGACAATCTTGGGGGGAAGTCCTATTGACTACCATTGATTCAAACCAACACCACTGTCCTACACTGTCATCTAGTGGACGACTAGCAGCACAGCAGCTGGGAAATAGATTTTTTTATTTTTTTGAACAAACAATAATTATTTGTCTCCTGAAAATGACCCCCAACTATCCACAATAAAAATGCGAGATTGTCCATGGCGTTGTTCTACCCATTCACAGAATTAGTATAGAAATCTATTACGCATTTTTAACAAATACACCACTATTCACTGTAAAAATTATTACAAAGTTGTATTTTATCCCGAAGATCTTCAGTAACACTCGAAATCTAGGTTTCACTTTCAGCCTTTTTATACAAACACTTATAAGTCACAACCCAGTTAATCTTATATGCATTACACTTTTAAGTGATTCAAAAACATGCTCAATGTACAATGTGTGAACATAAGAACGTAGATATTAAATCTGTTTTACAGGCACACGGCCTAAGTTATTGATGGTAACACATTAAAAGGAAGTTAACTGCTGTTGACAAGTTCTGTTCAACAGCCATATGAAACTTTTTTATGTTGGACAAATTAACGACAGGAACAACAGCCGGATGTATGCCCCGTAGGCATTGAAAAAGGCTTTTGCCAGAGGTGTCCAATCTTATCCTAAAAGGGCCGGCGTGGGTGCAGGTTTTTGTTTTAACCCAGCAGTAACACACCTGATTATACTAATGAACTAATCGTGGTCTTTGATGAGTAGAATCAGCGGTCTTAGTCCTGTGCTAAAACAACAACCTGCACACACACCGGCCCTTTCTAGATAAGATTGGGCCAAGGGTTAGCAAGAGCGTTAACTCCGCGAGACTTTTATCACCAATCAAAATGCAGCCTGTTGGTCACATGACCATTCAAACGCTGTTGTCCCATAATTTGAAAATGAAAGCTTTTACCATGTCGTAAGTTTACCTAATGTAGGGTACTTTTGATTGTTGATTCGCTTGTCTATTGATCAAAGGCAAAAATAAAAAACGTTACTCGCTAGCTAGCAAGCTACGTGAACTAACCTGAAAAGGGCGAATTGTTTCTCCCAATTAGCTAGCTAGCTAACTTTTCTTGCTGATAGGCTCTACGAGTTGGATAGCTGGCTCGCTATTTTAAGAAGCACTGTGCCTTTCATACACGTTTCAGGTAAGTTTGTAACTTAGGTGATATGTAACGTTATGCTTGATTGAAGATTAAGAAGAGGGACAATGAATACTGTCAGTCGACTGGGTAGCTAGGCTAAGTTAGCAAAGTAACGTCACAACCTTGACGTTCCTTGACACTTGCAAACGTAATATATCAAAGCATCTAACGCTATGTTTTCCTGGTTTAATATTATTTACTCCAAATAACGTTAGATTAGTGGTAGTCAGGAACTAGCTAGCTAGTTAGGTCGCAGTCGCTTACAATTAATGCAGCTGGTTTGCAAACAACACTATTCTGACTCCTATTTTATAGCTAAATTAGCAAGCTATGAGCGATATCTGTTCGCTAAACAGCAGCTGCTCCCAAGCATTGTCTGGAATATATAAACATGGAATTATATATGGCTGCAGTCATGTGTCTTGATGTCATAAATGTGCATGGCTATAAACGCAAATGTCTTTACGAGTAGGGCCTCAACTGTCTGCCCTTTGACCCAACGACCTTTCCTGGAAAATCAGCTATGGCTAAACATGTCAAAAATGGTAATGCTTCCTTTTTCTTATTGTTGCAATAAGTGAAATTTAATAATTTTATAGCTGTGTGCAGCTATAATGTTCCTGCAGATATTTACATACTCTGTTGACAGCGAATCTTTCCCGAGTTGAATGATGAATAATGGTTTGGTACTAATTGTTGATTAATTTTTTTACCCAGATTTTGTCACGTTGAGCGAGGAAAAGTTTGACTTTGATCTTCCTATGTCACCGGCAAGGTATTTAAAAGTAAAACAACGATGGATAATTTCGAATATCTCATGTCTGCTGTTCCAATGGCTGATCTTTGGTGTAAAACATATTAATCAATAGAGGATAACTATTGTCATGCACTCAGATTTACACATTCATTTCCTCAAAAGTGAAATATTATGGGGAAGAAAATGGTCGTTATGATAATAAATATCCGAACTATTATTAAAAACCGAGATCGGTATTTTGAAGTGTACCTATATTTTATACTTAAGAAAACTGGAAATATAATGAATGTTTATATCATGTATGCTTAGTGTGCTATTTCTACACATGGAAAAGGTTTTTTGAGTGTCGTCGTCGCGGTCTGGGTTTTGACGGATTGCAAATTGTTGTGATTCGCCGTTAAAAACGGATCAGATTTACCGTTTCAAGCCATGCCAGTGTATTGGTCTGACGGTGACGTCATTTTCCCCCCGCGCGTGCGCAGCGAGAACGGGGACGCGGAGGATGAGGACGAGGTGTTCGTGGGCCCGGTGGGGCACAAGGAGAAGTGCATTTCGGTGGGGCTGGAGAAGCACCGGCCGCAGCCTAGCGGGAGCGGTGGGCCTCTCAGCCTGGAGCTGGGCAGCTGGAGCCCCCTCTCCGGGGACAAGTTCGAGCAGATCATCCAGGAGGCCCACCTGCTGGCCCGGCAGATCGGGGAGAACGGCGGCCAGGAGCCGGTCGCCGTGGAAACGGGGTCCGCGTCCGCCGTCACCGCGTCCGCCCCCGCGAGCGAAAGGCCGGAGCTCTTCGTTGAAGACCCCGAGGCCAAGCTGAGCGCCCTGGGGCGGGTGCCGGGCCCCGTGCCGGGCCCCGCCGTCAGTCCCATGAAACGAGAGACCTACTGCGTCCAGGACAGCCCCTTAAAGCAGCTCCCGCCCGCCATCCAGCAGCGCCTCCTGAAGGCCGGAGGACTGAACAGCCCCCGTCCGGCACGGGCCCCCAGCAAGACCGGCAGCCCGCTCCAAGCCCCCCAGCCCCGAGCGGCTCTCAGGGGCAAGATGGGCCTCTCCGGGGGCCGGGGCCTGCTGCCCAACCGGCCGGCCGTTCCCGGGGTCAACCAGCGCTCCAAGGCCAAGCTGCCCCCTCCGGACACCAGCAGGCTCCAACCTCCAGATAAGGTGAGGAATTGAATTGGTTTGAGGATTTTCTGGGCTGTGTTGTGTGATGGAGTTGTGCCTGTTGTTGTGCTGAGGACGCGATTGGCGGTGTTGTTAACCGGAACGGGGGGGCGGTGTTGTTTTAGGGCGGAGCCCGGCAGAGGCGCGGCCCCTTGCACCGGCCCCTGAGCAGCGCTGGGTCCTCAGAGGACCTGCTCTCCGACGCCAGCATGGACTCCCTCAACACCAGCCTGCCCGACAGGAGGCTCCGCCCGGGCCCCAGGAAGGTATACGCCCTGACTGGCTCACTTGACTGACTCACTGACTGGCTCACTTGACTGACTCACTTGACTGACTCACTTGACTGGCTCACTTGACTGACTCACTTGACTGGCTCACTTGACTGACTCACTGGACTGGCTCACTGGACTGGCTCACTGGACTGGCTCACTGGACTGGCTCACTTGACTCGCTCACTTGACTCGCTCGCTCAGACGCTCACTGGAGCTGTCAGTTTGTGGGATGTTATTAATATTTATGACCGTTAGGGTAGCAGTTTGTTGTTTTCATTTATTTTCAGACAAAGTGTCTTCTGTGAAACGCGCGATACAAATACATTTCGAACTGAAAAGTTTAATTGAAATTGTTTTGAGATCAGTTCGCGTCGAGTGTTGTTGGAATGTTCCGCTGAATCCGAGCCAACTCGAAGGAGCATTCACTGTCGGCGGACTTGTGGGCGCCTGAGTGTTTTATGGTCGGTTCCACAGCTTAAAACCACCGTGGTCACCTACTCTGCTGCTGTTTGGTACCCGAGTTTGTCATTGGCTGAATATTGGGCGCATAAGAACATTCTGGAAGGCTCTTCTCAGTCTTGAACGCTCCTCTCGCGACATTTTGTTTTCAGACGGGGCAGCCTCCCGCGATGAAGGCCGGACCCATGCTCAACCTGCGGACAGCAGACAAGAGGAACCACTCCTCCTCATCCTCCTCCTCGGTGTCCAGCCTGAACTCCAGCCTGTCTGTGTCTCCCTCAGGAAAAGGTGCTCGTCCCAATGAGGAACTGAACATGTCTTGTGTGCGATTTGTTTGACTCCTTTTAAATTCATTAAAAGGCATTCACGAAGTGAAACTCCCGAGAAAATTCTTCAGGTGGGGTTGTGTCAGCGGGACAAGGGGGCGTGAATTGATATTAGCAAAGCGTCGATTCCGCACAGACCTGGAAGTATTTTGTCACACCACGGTAGCTGCGTGGAGTAGCTTGCCCGGTCATGTAGTGGAGAAACTGGGGGTTTTCAAGACCAGGCTTGATACGGTGTTCCATATTATCTAGCTTTTATGTAAACAAAGAACTGGGTACATTTTAGTGGTTGGTAAATATTTAGCGGTGGGTGAGCATTGCTGGGCCGAATGTTTTGTTTCGTTAGGTTGTGTTTTGTTAATGGGCAGGAAAGCGCATTAAATGGTAATGAGACGATGTGTATGGTGTTTGTTTCTGGGACAGGTGTGTTCAACACCTCCCTGAGCTCTGTCGCGAGTAGCGCGCGGTTTAAGGCTCCCGTCGGCGTGGGCAGGCCTCCCGGGGCGACGCCGACGACCTCCTCCAAACCCGGGGCCGCCTCCGTACGCTGCAGGGCTGAGGGCGAAGAGGCGAAGAGGCCCCCGGAGACCGCCATGTCCAACCCCGCCAAGAAGCGCAACCCCGCCCCCCCCAACCTCACGCCCGCCAAGAGACCCGCGCAAAGAGCCGGGTCTGTGCCCAACGTCTCCGCCCTCACCCCCGCCGCCGCCGCCAAGGGCGCCAAGCCCAAGCTCTTCGTCGCCCCGACCCCCAAGGGTCCGGCCGGGGGGCCGCGGAGGTCCGAGGGTGAGCAACGGTCGTTTTGAGCTAAATTCGTTGAAATTCGTACCCCGGAAGGTTCCGGAAAATTTAGCTATTTCGCGTTTGGTTATTTTTATGGAGAGCCCCTCTTCATATGGCTGTACGCACATGCAACTGACGTAGGGAGAATTGTGAAATAAATTGCAAGTGAATGGTGGGGGCAGCCAAGTGGTGAAAGTGCTTGACTGGGACCTGGCAGGTTGGTGGTTTAAGTGTAGCCCCAGTGTAGCCACTATAACATCTGCACAGCTGTTGGTCCTTAAGCCCACATTGCTCCAGGTGGGGATTGGCTCCTGCTTAGTCTAATCATCTGAGTTGCTTTGGATAAAAGTGGCAGATAAATAACTATAATGTAATCTAAAAATAGCTTTTTGTGCTCTCGTTTCATTCGAAAGCACGCTGGTTACACTGAGACGCAGGTTTCCAGCTTGCTCTGTTGCCATGGACACTCACTGTTGCCATAACTCCTCTCCCCCATTCTGTGTTTTGCAGTTCGTTCTCCTGATATGTCAAGGATAATGAAGCCAAAGAAACCCATGTCTGTCAGCAGTTCTGAGAGGTAACACTGCTGTAATTACACAGCTTAAGAAACCCCTCAATGTGGGCTTGCTTACATCCTGTTGCATTATAGCTATAGTCTGTCTATTTTACTCTGTTCAGGGCAAGCCCACAGTAACCGACATTACAACTGCAGGATGTGTTATTGTCCAATACAGCTACATAGGCAGTCTTTAATTACCACTGTCTTTAACAGGCAGTAAGAGCAGTCGTCTGGCAGTCGGAGTGTTGCCGGTTCGATTCCGCCCTGGGTGTGTCGAAGTGTCCCTGAGCAAGACGCCTAACCCCCAAATGCTCCTGACGAGCTGGTTGGTGCCTTGCATGGCAGCCAATCACCGTTAGTGTGTGTGTGTGTGTGTGTGTGTGTGTGTGTGTGTGTGTGTGTGTGTGTGTGTGTGTGTGTGTGTGTGTGTGTGTGTGTGTGTGTGTGTGAGAGAGAATGGGAATGAGAAGCATCAATTGCACAGCGCTTTGGATAAAGGCGCTATATCAATTCCAACCATTTACCATCTTATGTAGCTGTATTGGGCTTCACCACCCAAATATCCAGCAGTATCCAACGCCAGTTACCGTGGAATTGCCCTTCAGTTTTAGTGAATTACATGCCATTATAGCTTGATCTCAAACCCAACTGGTTACCAGGCACCGTTCTGCTCCAGTGAAGAGGGGTTTGTGTTCGAACCTTTCAGCGGAGGGCTAATCTGGTGTTCGCTGTCCTGCCCTCCTCCAGCATCTTGCCGAAATCGGGGCTTGCGGCTCCAGAGGGCCTCCAGACCCCCACGGTCGTGGGGAAGTCCGATTTGGCGCTCCCCAGACGCTCCCTGGCCGTCTCCACCCCGGTCAACAGGCGGGTATCGGGGATCCCCACGATGGCCGCAAAGGGCAAGAGGTTGAGCCAGGCCTTTGAGGGACCGGGCTTGCCGGGGTCCGCCCGGAAGATCAGCCAGGCAAGCCAGGCCTTGGAGGGACCGGGCTTGCCGGGGTCCGCCCGGAAGATCAGCCAGGCGAGGTGAGGCTTCTACTGCAGGTCTCTCCCCCTAGCTGTGTGTCAGCGCTAACGTGCTAACCTGCTGTGTGTATACGCTAACCTACATGCTAAGCTAAGCTGTGTAAATGGTAATATTTTATGTGTAAATGGCTAGGAGCTACTGTGTCCTACGGCTGGGTGATGGGCAGAATCTGGTGCTCGCAGGTGAAGGGGGCTAACCAGCATCTCCCGCCAGCCCTTTCCCAGACAACGGTCAGCTGGGTTCTTAGCATCTCCAGCAGGTTCCTCTTTGGACAGTTTTATTTTGTTTTGGGTTTGCAGTTTTCCTCATTGGGCGCACTCGCTGTGTGGTTTTGGTCCAAGGCAATAGGCTGTGATGTTTCCACAGTACCAGTAACTGTATCTGTATCACATGCATGACAATACACCTCCTTTTGTTTTCGTGATACTTAAGTCAGTACCTAGACCCCAATAATTATACAACTGATTCCTAGCAATTGTACCCGCCAAGGCGTTTGGGCTAGCCAGCTTTTGGAAGCTCATTAGAAGTAGGTAGGTGTTTATTCTGTACACGAGGAACTCTGTGGGGCCGGCTGTTGATTGGTTGTCTCCTCTCTTCAGCCCCGTCCAGCTGAAGGTGATCCAGCGGCCCGGCGGCCTGGGCCCCAAAGCCTTCCCCAGAGAGGAGGCCTCCTGTGGGGCTACGTTCCAGCCCAGGTCCCTGGCCTTCAGCGTGGAGGATGAGCCTGGGCTGAGCACCGTCCCCAGCACACCTGAGCCGCACCCCGCTGGTCACTGTGTCCCTGACCAGGGCACGGAGAACCGCGACACCCCTGAATCCAGCGTAGAGAGGCAGGACGGCCCTGAATCCAGCTTGGAGAATCGGAAGACGACTGAATCCAGCATAGAGAGGCAGGACGGCCCTGAATCTAGCTTGGAGAATCAGAAGACTACTGAATCCAGTGTAGAGGGGCAGGACGGCCCCGAATCTAGCTTGGAGAATCAGAAGACCACTGAATCCAGTGTAGAGGGGCAGGACGGCCCCGAATCTAGCTTGGAGAATCAGAAGACTACTGAATCCAGTGTAGAGGGGCAGGACGGCCCCGAATCTAGCTTGGAGAATCGGAAGACGACTGAATCCAGTGTAGAGAGTCGGAAGACGACTGAATCCAGCGTGCAGAGTCATCAGACTTCTGAATCCAGCATGGAGGGTCATATGTCTCCTGAATCCAGCATGGAGATCCAGCATGGATACTCCCCAGCATCCTGCACTGAGAATCGGAACGCCCTGGAATCCGGCAAAGAGAACGAGAATTCCAGCTCTCAGCAACCGGGCCGGAGGTCACAGACCGACGCAATGAAGACTCCGGAAGGCCAGGAGGTAACGCCTCTCATTCTCAGTCCACGTATCACATCGAATTGAAGGGAACAAGAACACATTGAGGAGAACGGGCCTTCGTACCCGTCTAGTCCGTAAGAACACGAGAATACATAATGAGGAGAACTGGCCATTTGACCCGTCCAGTATTGTCATTGACCTATAGGGCATTGTTCAGGGACGGATCTTTCAGTAATGCTTTTGTTCTGGGCACTCGTTGACACACTGGGCCTTACCCTGCCCTGGTGGGCGTGCACCCAGTGACACTGTTTTGGCCGGATTCCTGTCTTGACGGTCGGGCTTTGCGTTGCAGGTTCTGCTGGTGGACGCTCCAGTCCTCGTCTTGAAGCCTGAGGAGAAGCTTCTCATCGACCTGCTGAACACGCCCGACCTGATCAAAACCGCGCCCATGAAGCCCTCCGGGGGACAGGTGAGCCCACCGCTCTGTCCGCCATTTTGTCTAAGGACCGGGGATCGGGGCACGTGGCCCCAAGATGGATGGGAGCCATCGTTTGTCGATCTAAGTTGGGGGTCAGAGAGCCTGCTCCTGGAGTGCCAGTGTCCGTCCTGGTTTTTTGCTCCAGCCAAACCTATAACCACACACCTAGGTTACTTTTTATTAACCAGGTTTAATGGCTGTAGGTCACCGTGTGCTGGAGGCACAAAATGGTGGAACACAAGACGGAACAAAAACCGGAAATGTCACTGGCACTCCAGGACCTGGGTTGACCTCTATTCCTTGATCTAAGCTGATCTTGGGGTTTGCCGGGTAGAAAAAAAGCCTCGTGTTTGATTCAATACAACCACGTCAGAGATTGGCGGAGGTTATATCTGCATTATGTCGGGGTGATGGGACCGTCTGAAGGGACCTGAGGCAATTGATTAGGCAATCGATTCACAATCACATCTTGTAAATCCGTGTGGTGTCAGCTGTTGACGTTTGTGTACATACAAGTCAAATGTCCTTGGGGTTCACTTGAATTTAAGTTTTGACATTTTGCAAATATTTCAAATATTAATGTGTAGCTCCACAAACATACTGAATTGGAATGCTCTTGTGAATGGTCCTCTTCGTGTGCGTTTCATGTGGCCGTAATTAAAGATGTCTCTCTTCCCTCCTCTCCTGCAGTTGATAGACCTCAGCTCTCCCCTCATAACCTGGAGTCCTGTTGACAAGACCGAGAACTGCGTGGATCCTGCTCCCCTCATCAATCTGTCGTTTTAGCGTCCCGTTTCCTCAGTCTTCCGTCTGTCCTATGACCTTATGTGTGTGGTACTTTTATGTTGATTACAAAATTAAGGGTTAAAGTACTGATGTCTCCTTGAAAAATGTGATTTCTTTTCACAGAATTTTCTTTTTCTTTTCTTGCTGTACTGTTATTGGTTGGTTCTGTTAGTCTGTCATTTTTTAAATGTCACTGAGAATGAGAAATTAATGTGTAATAAAGAAGAAATAAAGGTCTCACTGCTGTTTTGAGCATTCGTCAAAGATTTAATTGGGGTTTGTCAACTTAAATTTGGTCGTGTCTGCATGCTCTGTCAATGTCCACAAACCTTTAAAACTACACTTCCCAGAATTCAATATACAATCCCAACTTCCTGTTCGCGGTTACCAGGCAACGCAAAGGAAGCTTCAGATGGTCGTGTTGACTTCAGTTTAAGTGTGTTCTCGTAGTTCTGAAAAGCAGTTTGATTTTTGGAAATTAGCTAGCGAGCCAAGTTACAGATCAAGAACGATAACCGGTCAGACAGGTGCGAAATGTCTGTCTCCGTCACTCCTCGGTCGCCGCACACAAGAGATTCTGTCTCTGACGTTCCGCTCGTATCTCAAGGGAGCGTGGGCTTCCCGCAGGCAACATCGACCCTCCAGGTCCCCGCAAGTAGCTCTGCTCTTGAAATGCCCCCAGCATCCGAGGAGGAGGATGGAGGGAACCCCAAAGAGGTACTGCTACAATTGACTTTATTTGGGCAAGCTGTTCAATTGTGCTTCATGTATAGCTGGTTATAGGAAAAGAAACTTGTTTTATACCCATAGAATTATTGAAAGGTAAAGATTCGTTTGAGGATGCGAGTAATGTTATATTGCTAGACACGACCGCTCAAGAATCCCTACCAACGTCAACTTTATTCACGTCTTATTAATTAAGGAACAATTCTACGATCGCACCCAGCCCAATTAAAACTACCTTGTTGACTGTTCAGAGCCTTTGATGGCGGATGTTTTTTCCCCATTATTATTTTTAATGATACCTTCTGAATTTGGCTTCAGCTTGTAAACAACCCCATCCTTTTTAATATATTTTAAGCAGTTATAGATAATGTAAATGTACCACTTTGAGCAAGACGACAACACAGACCGTAGAATTCCTTTATTCCAATTAATGCCAGGTCACTGACCGTTATTATTAATCTAAATTGAAAGGATTGTTTTATACAGTGGCGGTTCGTAAATAGGTGGTGGAAGGTTTTTAATTAAACCGATGATTACTCTCAGCTGTTCATGTAATCTTCTTGATTAGCAAGCTTGCAATCATCGTAACAGCTGGCAAGTAGTCTAACTCAACCTTGGACTAACTACCTTTTTTTCTTTTCGACAGTTGAAATGCTCAGACCAAAATTTAACGAGATAAAATGTAACCATTTTAACCATTTACAATATATTCCAAAAATTCAAATTCTACAACGCGTCGTTTTTTCCGTTTGTGTTTATAAACCAGCACATGTCTGATTTATATATTTTTAGGTAATTCGGTTTTAGATATTAGATATTTAGATATTTAGAATAATATTCTACTGAGAGAGGCAGGCTCTGAACATCCAAGAGATCACTATCGATGGATTGGACCAGTAAGTGGTTATGAACCTTCAATTATTAATATATTAGCTAGCAAGACACACCTTTTCACACTGGCATATTTAACCTGACCCTGATTGATGAGTTTTATGTTTTATGTTGATAATTTTATATGTCTTGTTGTATATAACATGTTGGTGCTATTGATTGATTAGTTTTTATGTGATGTTTTTACTGTCTTGTAAGGTGTCCTTGAGTGCTCTGAAAGGCGCCCACAAATAAAATCGAATTATTATTATTATTATTATTATTATTATTATTATTATTATTATTATATTTGTACTCCGATGACATTGTTCTCTTCTTTCCTTTGATTCATGGAGGATGATGGTGAATTAACGGAGGAGGACGTCGCCGGCTGTTTATACGACCTGGGACCATGTGCGACCGGACTGGAGTTTACCTACCGCTCTCTCTCTGTTCCAGTGAGAACACTCTCAGACTCGAACACTCTCACACACATACATCCACATCTATACATGTACATCTATACATGTATGCACATACCGTATGTGGACTGACGCATGGATACAGACGCACTGTCGCATTCAAAGCGTGTGCACGCCCGTAAATGCACATAACTTATACATAGAGTCATAAAACCATATATACGCACACAAAGACAGTCCCGTACACATGTGCGCACATACATAGACATGCACACAGCCACAGGTGTACACATACTTGCATAGAAATTCTGACACAACACAAATACAGCCTCATTGGTGCGAGTTGGATTGGCTAGTTAATATTTGATTTAGCCAAAGCTAATCTGTGTTTTAGTCCAAATTAAGATTTAGCCATAGCTAATCTGTGTTTTAGTGCTAGTTAAGATTTTGAAATGGGTAATCCACACCACAGCGATTAACAGCAGGTGTCTCCACAGGGTCGAAACCTAACAGACATCTCTATTCTGGACTCTTATGTTCACCTTCAGAGACTAGAGGTCTCACACAACAAGATAAAAGGTATTGAAAATAAGTTTGACAGAAGTTCTTCTGGGAGGCTGTTCAGTGAAGCTACAAAACTGTGTGTGTGTGTGTGTGTGTGTGTGTGTGTGTGTGTGTGTGTGTGTCTTTGAGCAATGTGGTAAATGAGGTATCTAGCACAGATGGTGCTGTGCAAATACAATATTTTTGTATAAATCTGTACCGCCATTCAGCTAAGACGGGACTGATAAGTTGTGCTGTAGTTTTTAATGTTTTGATTATTGTCTGTGACGGTGTTTCTCATTGGACAGATCTGTCCTGTGTCAGTCATATGCCTTATCTCATCTTCCTGGATGCCTCCCACAATGAAATCTCCAAATTCTTTGGGTTCCGCCCTCCAAAAAACCTCAAGGTAATATGCGCAGTGCTCAGTACTTCATCTGACCTCATGGATGACAAAAATGCATTGAGTTCTTTAAATATTTCAGCAAGGAATAGCCAGTTTCCCCCCATTTTTTGTGTGTCTACTGTAAGTGTGTTACTGTAAAACATGTTATTTTGCCCTCAAGATACCAGCTTTTTTCTTTTTTTCTTTTGGAGGTGTAACTATGTTGAGTTTTACTCAGGAGACCCTTTTTTTTTGTTGCAGGAAGTCGATTTGTCCTACAATCAGATGTCAGAGATGAAGGTGCTGTCTGCCTACTCTTCTCTCTGCAAATTGAACCTGGATCGTATCCTTCTGTGTGTTCCTCTTCAGTTAAAAATTAATTAATGAATTAATTAATTTCTACAGAGCCAATTCGACAGGGCTGCCTAACCCTGTTCCTGGAGATCTACCGTCCTGAAAGTTTTCACTCCAACCCTAACAAAGCACACCTCATTCAACAGCTAGAGCAGGGCTGCCTAACCCAGTTTCTGGAGATCTACCATCCTGTAGATGTTCATTCGAACCCTAACAAAGCAAACCTCATTCAACAGGTAGGGGAACAGGGTTGGGACTCACTGTTCTCCGTGGCTCTATAGTGCTCCTATTTTAGGAGTGTTTGCTCTTGATGTGTGCTGACTGAAAAATGTGTGCCAATTAGAACAATTATTTTACTAATTTGGATGCATTATTCTGCTCCCAAGATTTTCTGAGTGGAAGTCTCATTACAAAATGAAAACACTTGGAAGACCTTTTTGTAGTGTAAGCATACAGACACACACACACAGAGTTTCCCCTCGAAAGGGACATACACACACGGATGGGATGTGACCTTAACCCCTCCCGTCACCTCTCAGATAACTCTTTCCGTGAGATCCGGGGCCTGGAGATGTGTTCCAGCCTCACGCACCTCAGTCTGGCGAACAACCGGATCTTCCAGCTCAAAGGCCTGGACAAACTACCCCTGATAGAGCTCCGTTTGGTACGTCCCGCTCCCCCCTCGTTATCTCTGTTTGGTACGCCCCATGCCCTCCTCTTACAATCTCTGTGTTTGGTACATCCCGCTCCCTCCTCATTATCTCTGTGTTTGGTACGCCCCATGCCCTCCACTTACAATCTCTATGTTTGGTACGTCCCGCTCCCCCCTCGTTATCTCTGTGTTTGGTACGCCCCATGCCCTCCACTTACAATCTCTTACGTTCTGCTTCTGTCGCAATGGCTGTCTCTGAAACCGCATACTAGCATACTAAATCATACTACTCGTACTACATTGCAGGCTGATTTTCATTTAACTAAGTATGCAATTTCAGATCTGGCCCCCTCTGTTCTTGGTAGCCACTACATTAAGGCCCTTTGTGTGTGTTTGTGTGTGTCTGTGTTTGTGTGTCCGTCTCAGAAAGGGAATCATATCCGGAAGATTGAGAATATTGAGAAGATTGGGACCCTGCAGACATTGGACCTGGCCTCAAACAAGATCCAGGGCCTCTCTGGCCTCCAGAACCTCAACCTGCTGGGATCCCTCAACCTGGAGGGCAACCCGGTAAGGCTGCTGCAGTGCATGCTGGGATTTGTATGCAGGCTAGGAGGCTGATGCAGTGAGTCCTGGGATTTGTATGCAGGCTTAGGGAGCTGATGCAGTGAGTTCTGGGATTTTTATGCAGGCTTCGGGAGCTGATGCAGTGTGTCCTGTGCTTCTTCATCAACCAACCAATCGTTCTTTCCTCTGTGTATCAGGTGGGTGACATTAAGGAGACGAAACACCTGCATGACCTGCCCCTGCTGAGAGAGCTCAACCTGCAGAGGAACCCGGTGCAGGTAACGCCACCTGAATCCCTCTACACAGTATAGGCACTGTCATTTGACCATCTATACACGACAATACAGGTCCCAGCACCTTAACATCTATACACTACAATAAAGGTCCCAGCACCTGAACATCTATACCAGGGATGGGCAGCTCCACAGTCCTGGAGGGCAGGTCCGTGTGCAGGAATTGACTGCCACTAGTTGCCCTGGCTCAAATAGCCATATGTGTCATGGCTGATTCACTCGTAAATTAAGATGGTGTAAGACATGAACATTTATTAGCTGCTGTTAATATTGTGGAATATTGTGGAATAGCCCAATCCTCTGTGGAAACTACTGAGGATTGGGCTAATTAAATAATTAAGAGTTGGTCTGAAATACAGAAGCAGATACAGCCCGCTTTGCCCGTCCCTGATCTATACGCTACAGCTGTGGTCTCAAGCTCAGTGCCGTGTGTATGCTGGTTCTCATTCCAGCCTCAGATCTTGATTATAATGTACAATTAGTTTTTAATTCAGGCTATAGGTTTGCACAGAAGTTAAATGTGTGATTTGTGCTGTCTATTGCTTGTATTCTGTGCTTTAATGCCGTTCAATGCTTTCTGTCTGAATGAGCCATTGGAATCAATTAGGGCGTCATTAATTGGTTGGAATTCAATTCTGCATACGCCTGTCCCTCTGTGGGAATGGGTTGCCGACCACTGACTTATATACCACAGTACAGTATCATCACCTGACCTTCTATATACCACTGTGCAGCATTGCTCCCATTCCTTGCCTCGACAGCGTTTGTTTTGATCTTGATGCGGTGATGGTGCTCCTTGTGATGACGTCATTGCGGGTAGTGATGATGTCATCCTGTGCTTCCTCAGGATGAGGTGGATTACCGGCTGGCCGTGGTCTTCCTCCTCCAGCAGCTGAGCGTGCTGGACCAGCGCGATGTCACGGCGGAGGAGAAGGTAGGGGGAGGAGCCTCTGCGCATCCGCCAATCAGGAGAGGCTCTCCGCTGGACTGGTGGCTTGCTGTCATCAGCTTGGTTTAGACCAGTCACATTCTCACACCGAGAACTGCAACTCACTAAGGCTTTTCTCCTCAAGGTCTTCCATTTAGACCAGAGGTCTCAAACTGGGCCGCAGTGTCTGCTGGTTTAACTCCAGTCCTGGAGGGCCGCAGTGTCTGCTGGTTTAACTCCAGTCCTAGAGGGCCGCAGTGTCTGCAGGTTTAACTCCAGTCCTGGAGGGCCGCAGTGTCTGCAGGTTTAACTCCAGTCCTGGAGGGCCGCAGTGTCTGCTGGTTTAACTCCAGTCCTGGAGGGCCGCAGTGTCTGCAGGTTTAACTCCAGTCCTGGAGGGCCGCAGTGTCTGCAGGTTCTTGTGTTGTCCTTTCAATCAGGAGTTTTGTACGCCTTGGCAACAAGGTATGCGCACTCCTCAAGCAATCTGACTTCAATTAAGCACTTAAGTCCAGGAAGTCCTCAAAGACCAGCAGACACCAGTGGCCCTCTCGGATCTGACTTTGGGAGTCCTCACTTAGTTCCTCCTGGGGCACTAAATGAAGCGGGGGAGAGCCATTAGCTTCTGGAAGTCCGGTGTGGCGACAGCGAACGTCACGTTGCCGTCGGTCGTTTGCACCACAGGTCTCGGCGGTCAACAAGTACGACCCTCCCCCTGAGGTGACCGCGGCCAGAGATCACATGATGCACGTGGTGTACCAGCTGAGGCAGCCGCAGGTCATCTTCGACAGGTAAACTTCTCCCTGCTCTGATTGGCTGCAGACACACCATGTGATCATAGCCAAATGTGTCTGCTTATTCGAGTATGCGGAGTGTGTGACGTGTGTTATGACTGTAGTGTGTCTATGTATATAGTATGTGTGTTTTGCGTGTAGTGTTGTTATATTCAATTCAAATTTATTGGTATTGCGCTTTTCTACAGAAAACTGCATCCCATTCGTGTGCTATAATTTGCCAGACCCCAAAATGGCAATTTCATGCGTAGTGAGCGTATTTCAGCGTGTGTGTTGTCCTTAGTGTTCTAATGTGTATAGTGTGTTCTGTGTAGTGTTTTATGTGTATAGTGTGTTGTGTATCATGTTTTAAGTGTGTATTGTGTGTGTGTAGTGTTTTAATGCGTATATTGTGTGTTTGTCGTTTTATGCATATGGTGTATGCTGTGTTTTATGCATACATGTTGTGTTGTGTTTGTGTCTGTTGTATACTGTAGTGTGTGCGTGTGTAGTGTTTTATGTATGCAGTGTGTGTTGTATGTACTGTAGTGTGTGTGTTGTGTGTAGTGTTTTAGGCATACATGTTGTGTTGTGTATAGTGTGTTGTGTCAGTTGTATACTGTAGCGTGTGTGTTGTGTGTAGTGTTTTATGCACACAGTGTGCGTTGTGTGTAGTGTTTTATGCACACAGTGTGTTGTATGTACTGTACTGTAGTGTGTGTGTGTGTTGTGTTGTGTGTAGTGTTTTAATGCGTATATTGTGTGTTTGTCATTTTATGCATAGGGTGTATGCTGTGTTTTATGCATACATGTTGTGTTGTGTTTGTGTCTGTTGTATACTGTAGTGTGTGCATGTGTAGTGTTTTATGTATGCAGTGTGTGTTGTATGTACTGTAGTGTGTGTGTTGTGTGTAGTGTTTTAGGCATACATGTGTTGTGTATAGTGTGTTGTCAGTTGTATACTTTAGCGTGTGTGTTGTGTGTAGTGTTTTATGCACACAGTGTGTGTTGTGTGTAGTGTTTTATCCATACAGTGTGTTGTATGTACTGTAGTGTGTGTGTGTGTGTTGTGTGTAGTGTTATGCATACAGTGTGTTGTATGTACTGGTGTGTGTGTGTGTGTGTGTGTGTAGTGTTTTATGCACAGTGTGTGTTGTGTGTAGTGTTTTATGCACAGTGTGTGTTGCAGCACGCTCCCCAGTCTGCACACTCCGTACCCCATGCTGGTGCTGGCCGGCCCACAGGCCTGCGGGAAGAGGGAGCTCGCCCACCGGCTGTGCCAAGACTTCAGCCACTTCTTCGCCTACGGGTCAGTGCAGCGTGTCATTTCCTGCCCGGCGCATCATTTCCTGTGCGGTGTATAATTCAGCAGGGTTTTCTGCGACGGAAGGGAAGCAGAAAGGCGAGGGAAAGCGCACTGCTGGAGATAAGGGGAGATTAGCACTAACCGACGCAGATGCAACCAATCAGTTTAAAGGTGGGAGGGGCGAGGGGCGAAGTCCACGTTGGACAGGTGGCGTCTGCACAGCGGGTCCCTGAGGGCTGAGAACTGCTGGTTTTCCACCCTCCCTTTACCTGGGAGTCAGGTGTGAAGCCAGTCTGGCCAACGCGTAGCATTAATTACACAGGGGAAAAAAGAACCAGGGCTGCGGCTTGGATTGGAGGGCCAGAGTTGATGATCCCTGGCATAGTTGGGCAGCGCGGTAACACTGTCGCAAGAAGGTCTTGGGTTTTGTGTGGAGTTTGCATGTTCTACCCGTGTGTGGGTTTCCTCCGGGTACTCCGGTTTCCTCCCACCGTACAAAGACATGCAGGTTAGGCTACTTCGGGGGGCATTAACAGGGCGTTGCTGCAAAAGAGCACACGTGTTCGGTCAACTTACCCTGTATAAATAAAGGTTAACACATAAATGATGTCTCTGTCTCCCTCCCCCCTGCCAGGATCTGCCACACCACACGGTGCCCCTACTTCGGGGAAGAGGAAGGGTCCGACTACCACTTCGTCTCCGAGGAGCAGTTCCAGGACATGATCCACGGGGTACCTTCCTTTCAGGCCCCGTGTTCCTCCGCTTCTCCCCCCCGGGCCCCCGTGCGCGGGCCCCCTGAACACGGCCCCCTGAACAGAGGAAGCCTTTAGATGTGTGGTCTGTGCTGCAGGCTGGAGAGAGCCGTGATTCTCATTCCTGGTCATCCCCGACAAAACGTAGCAAAACGTTGATTTAAAACAGAAACGGTGGCGTTGAACATCCTGTGGGCGGGACTGACCGACAGAGTACGGTTTGCTCCTTGCTCCTACGGTGTCTGAGAAGGTGTTCTCCAGCCTTTAAAGCAGAGGTCTATGTCAGTACTGGTTCGGGCTACGCCCCCAACACACCCACCAAACGGGAACAAACAGACCTCGAAGCCTGTTGTAAAACGTTCCACACTGCTGTGCGAGAACATATCGTTCAACGCAGAAACCGGAGCCAAACGTGGCAAAACTCAGATTGGCAAAAACTCAGATTGAGCATGCCCCTCAAGTCCCCCCCGCCCCGTTGTGTTTGCGTTCACAAGTTTAAAGGGGAAAGAAATCGAGTTTGAAGTAAACGTGATTACAGCAAATGTAATTGACTAAACGTTGGTTCCAGCCGAAACCAGAGCGGACAGTGGAGTTTGAGAAGCTGTGCTGTAGCTGAGCCCTGGTTTACAGAAGGCTCTTGTCTCTCTCTCAGGGTAAATTCATCCAGAAAGCCCTGGTTGACAGAAGGCCCTTGTTGTCTCTCTCAGGGTAGATTCATCCAGAAAGCCCTGGTTGACAGAAGGCCCTTGTTGTCTCTCTCAGGGGAAATTCATCCAGACCGTGCAGTACGGGGGGCAGCGGTATGGCCTCTCCCGGGAGGCCATTGAGGAGGTGGCCAGGGAGGGCCTGGCCTGCTGTGTGCACATGGAGCTGGAGGTACGGCCACGCTGTCAGTACATGCACTCACTCAGTACACAGGGTCTGTACATGCAGTCTCTCAGTACACAGGGTCTGTACATGCAGTCTCTCAGTACACAGGGTCTGTACATGCAGTCACTCACTACACAGGGTCTGTACATGCAGTCACTCACTACACAGGGTCTGTACATACAGTCACTCAGTACACAGGGTCTGTACATACAGTTTCTCAGTACACAGGGTCTGTACATACAGTCACTCAGTACACAGGGTCTGTACATAGTCACTCAGTACACAGGGTCTGTACATGCAGTCACTCACTACACAGGGTCTGTACATGCAGTCACTCACTACACAGGGTCTGTACATACACACTGCCACTCAATCGTGTGTCTGTGAATGTAGTCGCTCATTACAGAAGATTAGTACATACACACTGCCACTCAATGGTGTGAGATATGTTCTGGAAAATGTCTTATGCGAGGCGCCGATTGGCTGAAATGGGAAGGCCTGAAAGCCTGGGCGTTTCCTGACAGGGCGTGCACAGCCTGAAGAACACCTACCTGGAGCCGCGCTACGTGCTGCTGGTCCCCACGGACCGGGAGGGGTACCGCAAAAGCCTGCGGAGGAGGGGGCTCTACACCGTCGAGCAGATGGACTCCGCCGTGGTCCGCATCGACTCCTACGTCCGCCTCAACAGAGAGCACCCCGGGTACTTCGACAACGTCATAACCTGCGGTGAGCTGGAGCCATGGGGAACGGCTTTTCAGCATTGGGGCTTTGGTATTTATTGAGCCGTTTGAGCCGGCTGTGGGTCACATCCAGTATGTGTCCATTGGACGCTGAACCCTCTTTTCAATAATGGGCGTTTTGGGAAAAGGTACTTTCCAAAGAGGTCGTGTTTAGCAGTGGCTGTTTGCACGTGCGTGTGTGCGAGATCAGGATACAGGTCTGTGTGATTGATACAGTGTGTGTGATGTACAGTCGTGTTAAAAAATATAGCAGTACAACGTCAGTAACCTGATGAACCACTCTTATTGGTAGTAGTGATATTTCTGCATGGCAAAATAATTTACTTGTAGATGTAGTGGTGTATTGGAAAAACAACAGACCCAACTGTCATGACATGCACGCTGCTTGTTCCGAGTAATCGACTCATTCATTGAAAGGAGCGTGTTCAAAATAATAGCGGTGTGGAGTTTAATTGGAGTCATTCATTCTGTGAAAAAACAGGTGACATTAATTGTCCTTTATGAAGGAAGATGGGAACAAAGAAGCCCCCATAAAGCACGATTGTTGAAAAAAATGGCACGTGCAGAATCGGTTAAAATTTGCCAAGGATCACATCGATTGTCCCAAAGAGAAATAGCGTAACATTCTGTGGACCGATGAGTAAAATTGTCCTTTTCGGGTAAAGTGGTCGTCGACAGTACGTCAGACGACCCCCGGGTACTGAATTCAAGCCACAGTACACTGTGAAGACAGTGAAGCATGTTGGCGCCAATATCATGGTATGGGGATGTTTTTCATACTACGTTGTTGGGTTCGTCTACCAGGGATCATGGATCAGTTTGAATACACTTATTTGCAATGGTCATGCAACTAAATATTAGTTCAGTCATTTAAAGTGAAGTTAAATCTTGAAAGATTTCTTCAGTTTATACAGTAATGTTTGAGTTTGAAGAGAAAAATGTCGACACTGACATTTTTTTCACAGATTAATATTCCTTTTAGTTTTTTCCTGTAAAATAATAACACAGACTTGATCAAATTTGTTAATGCTTTGATTTGGAATTGTGATGATATGTGATATGTGATAGATGTGTGATGTGGGATAGATGTGTGATGAGGTACAGATGTGTGTGTGAGTGAGTGATAGATGTGTGATGAGGGATAGATGTGTGATGAGGCACAGTGGTTCTCCTGCAGATGACATTGGGGAGGCCTACAGTACCCTGTGTCAGGTGGTCAGGGAGTATCTGGGCCTGGAGGAGCAGGGAGGGGGAATCAGCAGCAGAGCCACGCCCGAAAACCCCTCCACTGGTGAGTCTCACCCACAGCCTCCCACGTACCCAAACACACACCTGTACTCTCTCCCATACCTGAGCACACCTGTACGCTCTCTCCCATACCTGAGCGTAACACTGACTGTGTGTGTGTGTGTGTGTGTGTGTGTGTGACAGGTGACTCTCTGATGGACGCACGGGCTCTGGGTGGCCACACCCCCGGCACGGGGCTCGGAGAGCAGACCGACGTCAGCAGGAAGCTGTACAGCAAAGTGCAGCAACGGCTGGCCCCTCCCAAGAGCCCCGCTGTGAGTGACACCTGCCCCCACCCTATCGCATTCTCCCTTAAGCCCTTCAAAGAGAGCAGCTCTTCTTGGAATGCTTTTTTCAACATTCTAGAGGTAGATGTAGAAGTCTAGAACACCACTGCCAGTCGCCAGTAATGATTAGAATCAGCATTAGAATGTTGTACTAAGAGCATTCTAATGATGTATCTGTGACCTCACTCCTTAAAGGGTTAACGGTGTGCCTCTCTCCTGTCTTCTGCAACAGGAAGTGGCCTCACTGCAGAAGAAGCAGCAACTGACTCGGGAAGCACTGAATGGGAAAAGCCCTGGGGCCTATACCCAACCCATGAGGTACATATACCTCATATACTTCATATACCTGTATCTATGGTACATCTATACCCAACCCACCAGGTACATATACTGTACCTAATATACCTGTACCTATGGTACATCTATACCCAACCCACCAGGTACATATGCTGTACCTAATATACCTGTTCCTATGGTACATCTATACCAACCCACACATATACCTTTACCTGTATAATACTGTATCTACTTCTGTAATTAATCTGTGCGTGTGCGTGTGCGTGTGCGTGTGCGTGTGCGCGTGTGTTGCAGGGTCTCTCTCACAGCCCCTGGTTCGATAGCTGTACAGGCTCCTCCATCCCCCGTACCACCAGAGCCCAGTGAGAACAACAGGTCTGTACCGCACACACACACACACACACACACACACACGCACACACACACCCGCACACACACACTCACACATACACACACACCCGCACACGCACATACCCGCACACACACACTCACACATACACACACACCCGCACACGCACATACCCGCACACACACACACACACATACACACACACCCGCACACGCACATACCCGCACACACACACACACACATACACACACACCCGCACACGCACATACCCGCACACACACACTCACACATACACACACACACACCCGCACATACCCGGACACACACACACCCGCACGCACGCACGCACACACATACTGATATACACACATAAACACACACGTACATGCATACAGACACACTGATATGTGCAGTGACACACTGATACAGACACACACTCACATTCACACACCGAATCAAGCGCACGCACAAACACACACCTCCTCCCTCGCTAACCCAGACGCTTCCCATGACTAAGTGAGAAGGAACACACCAACGCTCACGTACACAGTGAAACGTTACCAGTCCGTATCGAATGCACACGTGTCCTAATTGGGAAAGGTGTGGCAGCTTGCAGGAGTCGCACGCCGATTCCGCCCAGTCCTCCCCCCGGGACAGCACCCAGGGGGGCGAGAGAGGGGCGGGGGACCTCCCAGAACCGGCACACGACCCGGACAGCCTCAGAGGTGAGACCCGGACCGTCTCCCCCGATCATTTCTCCCAAATTACACAATTATTATTGCAGCCAGAGCTCTTCACTGTTACAGGTAACAGTGGTAACAGTGTAACAGCTGCCCAACCCTGTTCCTGGAGATCTACAGTCCTGTAGTTTTTCACTCCAACCCTAACGAAGCCACACCTCATTCAACAGCTAGAGCAGGGCTGCCCAACCCTGTTCCTGGAGATCTACTGTCCTGTAGTTTTTAACTCCAACCCTAACAAAGCACACCTCATTCAACAGATCTCTGGTTGTTACTGAGTTACATGAATGAGGTGTGCTTTGTTAGGGTCGGAGTGAAAACCTGCAGGACGGTAGATCTCCAGGAACAGGGTTGGGCAGCCCTGGTCTAAATCATATCTATACAATGATAAACCTGTACAGTTTTAATGGGACGGTTCAGCTTGATGATGTCTCAGGTTAATGTAGATTTGGTATCGTTAATATTACTATGGTAATCTTGTAAACCCGTCATGTTTTAAAACGGGGACTGGAGCGGGAGCTGGCTTTTGTTCCAATCAAGCAGTTACACACCTGCTTCTACTCAAGGTGCTTAGCAACACTCGAGTGGTTGATGAGTGTAATCGGGTGTGAAACTCGTGTTCGCGTTCTATGGTATTTCACCGAACGCAGCGCACTATTTTACACAGCTATGGTTTCAGACATACTCATACTATTTTGACACATTAAATAGTACGGTAGGATGGGATTTCATAGGAAGCTTATTTTCTCTGCTGGACTGGCGAAATTGTATTGCATTGTAACTGGCGAAATCTCCGTCCGCAGATCACATGGAGTCAGCCTCCACCCCCCGGACCGCCTCATCCCCAAGCGTCCAATCGGAGTCGGCCTCGGCCCGGCCCGGGTCCAACGTCAAGCCCGTTCTGCCGCCCATCCCCTCGGGCCGCAAGACCGCCACCCCGAAACTCGCCCCCTCGTGAGAGGGGGGAGGGTCCCGGGGGAAGACTCGGTCCGTGGCCGACGTGTTCCTCCGCGAAGGTTAGCGCAACGTTAGCCCTGTTTAACTGTACTTCCACAGGGCATGGCGCTAAGGTTTTACTAAACATAACATAGCAAGAACAGGCCATTCAGCCCAGTAATGCTAACCTTCTCCTTCCACTAACGTGTACCTAATGCTTTGTTGACTTCCGGTGCTAGATACTATCTAGATTTCATCAAGCCTAAAGAGTAGATTAATTAACAGTGCAAAATGTCCTGTTAAGGTAGAAATTCACTCCCAATATTGGAAATTGAATCACTTTTTTTGTTGGACTGCCAGCCCTTGTGTAACTGGTGATATCTATGCTAAAATTGTATTTAATATAACATCATAAGAACAGGCCATTCAGCCCAGCAATGCTCACCTCTTCCTACCACTGAAGTGTAGCTAATGCTTTGTTTACTTTGGGTGCTAGATACTATCTAGATTTTATCGAGCATGGATTCATAAAGTGCTCCTCAGTTGAAAATTCTAGGAGCACCCAAATACATTAAATTACGGCTGCACGATATTGTATATTTATCACGGAGATATGAACATGCAAGATAAATGTATCACAATCGACAGATTGCGAATAGTATTTATTGAATCTATTTATGTGTTAAGTCGATTGGCTGTTCATGTGCAATTTGTTCAATTAAAGCATGTAGGAAATGTTTTTTTATTATTCAGTGGGTATAGGCTTTTCATTTCCTGGGCTCTGTTAGCAGTGTACCTGAAGCAGGAAGACATTACAACTTTTAGTTACCACAAGTCCTATCGTCATCGCGATATTCAACAAAAGTTATCGCCTATTTTCATGCAGCCCTAATGCCAGTTAGTAAATGGTAAATGGTTGGCATTTATATAGCGCCTTTATCCAAAGCGCTGTACAATTGATGCTTCTCATTCACCCATTCATACACACACACCAACGGCGATTGGCTGCCATGCAAGGCGCCAACCAGCTCGTTGGTACCTTGCATGGCAGACATGAGGAGACATGAGTCGGCTTGAAGAAGCTTGACCGCACTGTCCCAAGATGTTTGGGCAAAACCTAGAGCCCAGTTGGGGGGGGCCACGGTGGCGCACTGCTAAAGTAACGGACCCTGATGCTGGCATCAGTTGGCTACAGTTGCACACCGAGGACCGGGGTTCGATTCCCGGTCCCGAGCTTGGCCGGCTCTCGTGGAGCGGCGTAACTGGCTCGCCGCTCTGAGGGAGGGACTTGGCAGGGTTAGCGGATCGCCGCGCACAACAGCGCCCCCCGGTGGCCTCGTCACGGGCTGTGAGACGAGACGGCTTGAAGAAGGCGTGCTGTTCTCAGGATCGCCTGATCCATCTGGGCCACCGAGGGACGTGGTTGTTTAGATTGGATTAGACAGGGTACAATTGGCTACCAAATTGGGAAAAAATGTGAAATTAAATTTCTTTTATTTAAAAATAATAATAAAAAATAAAAAAAAGGTCTGTCATTTTAATGTCTTGACCTATGATGCTATCGAGTTGAAATACAGTATATAATAATTGTAATAACGTTGACCTCAAAAGTAATTCAGAACCGGCTGAAGCCTTACAGCACACACAACCCAGTTTCCTCTAAATCCTCTCTGTGAAAAAACACGATATAAATAAAAGTGAAATGAAGTGAACTGAGCCTTTGTCTGTACATGTCGGTCACATTTATTACAGTCAGGTTGAGCAGCACACCAACTCTGCTTGGACACTACGAACACAACATCCTGAGGAACACGGTTACAAAAAAAACACAAATCCAGTGACGAGTCCTTCTGACCCGGTCGAAGGGATGGCCTTCGAGTCTCAGAAATCTCCTTTCGTCCTCCGAGGTTATGACGACCGTCGCAGTGACCGCGTAGAGACGGTCCTGCTGGCACCGCTCCGTCGACCGCAACCACCCGGCACCGTAACCTCTAATACTCGGTCGAATTAAGTTACGAAGGTTCACACGCCTCCTATTCTATTCGAATGTGACGTCTACTCAAATAAGTTAACAAACCTAAAGACCCCGGTAAAGAACGACGGCCTGTGTCCATCGTGTGGGTATAACTGTACCCGTTCTTTAGGGGGTAAAGTGTTTCTCCGAGAGAGACTACAGACCTGGAGCGCTGATAATTGCGGTTGCTGGCTACGCTGAAGCAAAGGTCCGGGCTAGACTTTGGCCAGCTCTGACCATACAGGACCAGGTCTTTTCACAGGAATGTGACCAAATTGCTCGCCTGGTCTTCTCGCGAGTCCAGCATGGATAATACAGCTGTGCATGTGTGTGTGTGTGTGTGTGTGTGTGTGTCTGCGAGTTTGAGAATGGGAGTGTCTGAGTGTGTGTGTGAGACAGAGAATGACAAAGTATGGGTCTGTGTGTGTTTCAGAAAGGGAATGACTGGCTGTGTGTGTGTGTGTGTGTGTGTGTGTGTGCGTGTGCGTGTGCGAGAGAGAATGGCAGACCATTTGTGTGTGCTTGCGAGTGACAAAATGTGTGTGTGTGTGTGTGAGTGTGAGTGTGAATGACTGAGTGTTTGTGTGAGAGTGTGCGTGTTGCAGCAGACCCCCCCCCGGTCCTGCGGGGGGCGCTGTGGGGCCCTGTGGGGCCCTCACTCCCTCTTGCTCTCCTCCTTGCGCAGCGCGGAGCGCACGCTGGCCCACACCTCGGTGTAGAGCAGCGTGCCCACGAACACCAGGCCCGTGCCCAGCCAGTGGCCGGCGGTGAAGGGGTTCTGGAAGTACAGGATGGAGAAGATGAGGCTGACGAACTTCCGCAGGGTCACCACCAGCGTCACCGTGAGCGACGCGCACTCCGTGGTCAGGGTGAACACGCCCCGGATGCACACGTATCTGAGAGGCGCGGGGGTTAAAGGTCACGCTGACATCACAAGCTTACCCGGGAGGCTGCTGCATTTTAAGCACCGTCTGAGAAAATGACAGGACTGATCCACACACGTGTCTGTGTGGGTATTTTTATGGGTGTGTGTCCAGTTGTCTGTATGTGCAACTGCACCCATGCATGTATACGTGTGTGTGATGTATGTGTGTGTGTGTGTGTGTGTGTGTGTGTGATGTGTGTGTGTGTGTGTGTGTGTGCATGCTGTAAAAAGGATACTGTGTAATGACATTCATCAGCAGGTATATCCACATCACTGGCACGGCCTTCTCGATCACTGGCACGTGGACCGCAGCTGAAAACACACACCGATGTGTTAACGTGCATCATTTACAGCCACAACACACAGCTCAGTGGCTGCAGACATTAAGTTTGTTAACGCACCGCTCTGGCTGAAGAGGATAGAGTGGCTGTAGATGTTAGAAGCCAGCAGGAGGAACCCTGGGAGAGGCAGGCAGTGCTGTGGAGAAAGAGGGGAAAAAAACCCCCAAAAAAACACTGACATCACCAGCAACACCACCAGGATGTTAGCACTGCATGCTACGCTACACTCAGCGCAGCGCTTACATTGTAGAACAGGGCCTCTTTGGAGTGCTTGCCGTACTGCTTGTACAGCGTCTCCTGGAAGATTCCCATCCGGGCCGACATCAGCAGGGCGAAGGTCAGCATGCAGATGCCTGCGGCAAATCGAGAGAGAGAGAGAGAGAGGGGACGGATAACACACCGACGTCTCGCAGGAGCGACGTCAGGAGGGCTAAAGGTCGAGCTGCAAGCCTTCCCAGTGACGGCGGTGAGCTAGCGCGCTACGGACTTTTGGTACATCCCACTCAAGCTAACACGTGATTAGCGCCGCTAAAGCAACAGAGCGGCCATCTTGTTTCTCAGTTAAGTGTTTTCATGCTTCCAAAATGCTCACACACACACACACACACACACGTGTTGGCAGGCATATGCTCAAAGGAGGCAGGGCCCTACCCAGCAGCCATCGCAGGAAGGCGTAAAAGCCTTGCTCTTCTGTAGTCTCTTGGTCCACATTCTGGAGAGACGACACAACTGTGAGCAACCGTTACTTTGCATACAATCATAGTGTACTCGTCTACATAAACAACCAGAGGTCTGTACACAACCCAAGTTTTAACGGTGCGTGTAAACAACCATCTCTCTGCAAAGGTTAAGAGATGGTGTGTGAACAGTCACGTCAAGTAACCATGAAAAGGACCACAAAGTATTTCAAATCAGGATTGCAGAGTTGGGTAATTGCGTGGAGTAAAACCCGGAACAGGTTTTACTTCAGTCCGTGTTCCAGGCTTTTAACGGTTCCGGGTTTTACTCGGTGCACTCATCCAGTTTACTTAGTCAGGCCCCAAGTTAAGGGATTGTGTGTAAACTGCCATTTCTCTTTGACACAGTGAAGGGATTGCGTGTAAACTACCATTTGTCTTTGACCAAGTTAAGGGATCGTGTGTTCAGGACTGTGTGTGGGGGGGAGTGGGGGGGGGGGCTCACCACTTGTTTCGCAGACATAATGGTGCAGATGCAAATCCCAAGGGACACAAACGCGATGGAGACGTATTTACCCCGTGTGTACCTGCAGGGAGACACAAACTGACCTGGGAACAGTGTCTTCGACATTACAGTGAGATATCGCACCGAGTAACTGACCTGAGAACAGTGTCTTCGACATTATAGTGAGATACCGCACTGAGTAACTGACCTGAGAAGCGTCTTCAACATTATAGTGAGATACCGCACCGAGTAACTGACCTCAGAACAGTGTCCTCAATATTCTAGTGAGATACCGCACTGAGTAACTGACCTGAGAACAGTGTCCTCAACAGTAACTGTTCTGATTCTCTTGAACCATCCAAATCCTTTGCTGTTGCTCAAGGGTGCTTATCACTGCACACTTCTTTATTGTGACAGCAAGGGTATTGCGGGCACTGACAAACTGTCTGAAGAAGTGCTAATAAACATCCCCTGCAGTCACCGAACCAAGGCTGGGTGACGAGGTCAAACTTCACCAGACACAGCCAAGATTGCGGTTTACAGTCAAGATAACGGGTGAGAGTACCTCTTCTTCAGTATGATGATCCCTAAGACCATATTCGCTATCAACGACCCCTGCAACGGCAAGAGAGAAGGCATCAGTCAGGTGAGTGTGAACACTGAATGTGCGGCAAGTAAAATGGCTTCCCCCGAGATGGGAGTCAGAGAAATCGCTTCGCTCAGCAGTCCTCGGTCTTATCGAGAGTTGTTGTTCCAACCGAGCACAACAATGATAAAGGTGTGTGTGTGTGTGTGTGTGTGTGTGTGTGTGTGCTGTAAAACAGGTGGTGGTGATGTGTGAATTAAGCAATAGCGTTTGGTCATTCCTTTCAGAACCACCACCTGGGTCGGGTGAATCACAGGGACACATTCAGGACTTGTAACCGTTAGGGGCTGAGCCCTGTTGTAGGGGGGTCCTCCCCCCGTGATGAAATTAGTTTAAAATATTCCAGTAAACGGTGTTCTTTAGTGTGAGAATCAGCACACGTCAACAAAAACAGTGACCGACTTGACCAACAAGCTCATTTCTGATTGGGAAGTCTTACTTTCAATGAACTCCAGTTCGCACCACAATTTCTGTCAGCTTGGTCTCTCCATATCACTGCTATTCCTGAATAAACTTCACAAAATGGTAGACTTCATTCGGTCTCGATAATTCTAAAATGTATGTCCGCCTATTGACTCAAAGGACAGCAAAGCCAATGTTTCCTACAGTGCACAAATTGTCTGTTTCTCTTCTTTGTCTCTTCCGACCTCTCCTCTCCTGCAGTGTCCTCCTATCCTCTCCTGCGGTCTCCTCCTATCCTCTCCTCTCCTGCGGTCTCCTCCTATCCTCTCCCCATCTCTCGTGCCCCCATGCATTCTGCTAACAGAAACGCATTAACAATTTATCAACTGACAATTAATTTACAATACCTTCCAAACACACTCCCAACTCAGGCACAGGTTCTGCACTCGCTTGGTTTTCCTCCTACCTCTCTGGTCACCTCTCTGGTCACTCCTACAGTCTCCGACCCTCAACCCCTACGAACTGGAGTCCCGCAGGGCTCGGTTCTTGGGCCTCTCCTCTTCTCGCTATACACCGTGTCTCTTGGTTCTGTTATCTCTTCCCACGGCTTTTCTTATCTCTCCTACGCTGATGACACCCAACTCTTAATTTCCTTCCCCCCCGACACCCAAATCACCACACAGATCTCTGCCTGCTTGGCTGATATCTCTGCGTGGATGACTTCCCATCACCTGAAGCTCAACCTTGCCAAAACTGAGCTTCTCTACATCCCTGCTAAGTCCTCTCCGTCAATCGACCTCTCATTGACTGTTGAGGACTTTGTAGTTTCCTCCTCCCGTACGGCAAAGAATCTTGGGGTGACTCTTGATAACTGCCTCACCCTGGCTCCACAAGTATCCTCCACTGCCAGAACCTGCAGGTTCTTTCTGTATAATATACGCCGTATCCGTCATCTCCTGACTGAGAAAGCCACCCAGCTCCTAGTCCAGGCGCTCGTCATTTCCCGCCTGGATTACTGCAACTCCCTCCTAGCCGGTCTCCCAGCGTGTGCCATCAAGCCCCTCCAGCTGGTCCAGAATGCTGCAGCCCGCCTGATCACCAATCAGCCCAGGTCGGCTCATGTCACCCCGCTTCTCATTGGCCTCCACTGGCTTCCCATTGCCGCACGCATCCGTTTCAAGGCCCTAGTGTTGGCATTTCAGGCTGCTAAGGGGACTGCCCCACCTTACATACAATCCCTACTCCCCAGCTAGACCACTCCGGTCTGCCAGCTCTGGTCGCCTTACGGTTCCCTCTCTACGTGCACCTGGCGGTCGAGCTGCACGTTCACGCCTGTTTTCCGTTCTGGTTCCTCAGTGGTGGAATGACCTGCCTACCACTGTCAGAACAGCAGAATCCCTCCCCCTATTTCGACGCAGACTCAAAACCCACCTTTTCAAACTCTACCTTAGTCCTCCCTCCTGATTTCCCCTGCCCCTCCTTTCTGATATCCCTATCCTTGTCTAACCCCCCCCCCCCCCCCAAAAAAAATAAAAAAAATAAAAAACTTCTGATGACAACCTATGCACTTGTAAGTCGCTTTGGATTAAAAGCGTCTGCCAAATGACTAAAATGTAAAAATGTATCGATTCAAATAATATAATTCAGGCAAAGTCGTGAATTGTCCCACAGTGGTTCAGTGCGTTGTCGATCCGCTATGCTTTGCTCCTTACAAAAAAGCTGTCTAACTGTTAGTCATGTTCTGTCATCCCCCTCACTGATTCTCTCTCCTCTCTGGTCCTGTCGAACTGACCGCTGGTAGACCGCTGCGAGGGGGGAAAAAAACGCTCGGGGCTCGGAACAAATCATTCTGGGCTATAGCCGTGAAAGACCGGGGCCAGGCGACGCCCCTTGGCAATGATGCGACGGGAAACGTTTGCTGTACTCACTGATCTAAAGATCATGTGCAAGGGCATGGATATGCTGAAGTTGAGGGCGTAGTTATTGATCACGCTGACGGTGAAGAACATGGTCACCATGATCACATAGTTCCTGCATGAATGGACAAATGAATGAAACAATGTTTTAACGTTAGAAATGTAAAATTAATTTCAGACATTTGACTTTGTTTTTTGTGGCTTTTAATTTCCGCCTTACGTACCGAATGGGGATGGCAGGTTTCTTCCTGCCGAAATTTGTATGGAAAATGAAGCCCTCCAAAGCGATGAAGGCGAACTGTGCGAACGTAACGATGTTGCCGCATCCGGGAAACTCCCTGCAGGTAAAGTACATATAAACAACTGTGTAACTTCAATCAAATGAGATCACGCCCCTGTACGCCACAAGCGCTCCAGTGTCCCCCTCCAACATGACTGTCTCCTTGACAGCCAGGAGGTGCATTCTGCAAACCTAACTCGTTAAACGAGATGATCCAGAAACGAGAGCAGTGTGTTGCCACTTGTTCCAGTGGCTTACAGTCTATGCATAGCGCGAAAATGCATATTTTACTTGCAAGGTCGTTAAATTACTGCTCTCTCCAACCATCCATTTCAGTCATCCGGAGCAAATGGTCTAACACAAAATAAGACGTGCAAATGATGCTTAAGACAATTCACGCTCCCTGGAAATGGTACAACAAGGCGACATAGAAAGGTAGTATTTTTGTTTAACAGTATCCAGACAAAGCGTTCGAAAGTTACTAACCTTACTAAAAGTTCCAAAAACACAACATTGCTGCAGCATCCGACAAAAACTAAGATGATGGCAAGTATGGTATTCATTGTTATTTTAAGCACGAACTGTTCTCAATACCTCTTCTGTCTGTCCACGTAGTGCTACACTACCGACATGCTGATGTTTAAACAAAATTAGCTGTTAGCCAAGTAGTCAAAAGCGACCGCCAGCAGGCGAAAACTGCAAGCTGGGTGGACACGTCTACCGGCTGCACACGCTTCCGGTGGAACTCCTGGGTTAGTTGGGATTTGTAGTTTTCGCTTTCATTAGCCGATCTTTTTTTGTGGTCCATTCAAGACGCCTGCTTTTCAGTGGAGGAGATTTAAATGAGAATCTATGAGACCGAATTTTCGCTTGACCTCTTGAACAGTGATATATTTTTATATCGTTATAACTGGCCTTCTTTGTTTTAAAGTGAGTTGGAAGGGATGCATTGACGAAAACAGCGCAGGGGACTTTACGTGAGGATTTGCCTTCCTCTGCTGGACAAAAAGACAAGTTTGTTTGCACGCAGTATTTTTCCTGGACACGATGCTTCAGATGTGGGATTTGCCTCGATCTGGTGGACAAAAAATTGCTGTCCAGCACAGCAAGTTGAATTCAGAAATAACAGCACAGATTTTTTTATGTTGCGCACGCTTTACCCTCGAGGCATAATACAGATATACATTGTTTTAATAGAGCAATGACAGAACATTGTTCACGGTTGAAATATAAAGGCAGAATAAATAAAAAAAACTAAAGCAGACATCAAACTCTTTCATTATTTAAATGAAAATAATGTGCATCTCCGACCGTGTCCCCCAACACACACCGACTGCATTTAATTAAAATAGATAAAAATGAGTGTTCTCTGAAGTGCATTACTAGCGAGATGTCTATTAAATTTCCTCGTTAAAAATCCCCCATTTTAGAGGATTTTAAGAAAATGTATCCCAAACGGGGAAAAACTAGGCATCTGGCGTCCCTGACTTTCGAAAACCGAGGGACGCCAGATGCCTAGTTTTTCCTCAAAAACTCCCCATTTGGGGGATAAATATCCTACAAATTTTTTTCCAAGAAAATGAGAAAGTGCGATGCAACGTTCAGGACTGTTACACATTATTGGACAGATTAATGAAAATGTCATAGGCATCTCGCGAGTAATGCACTTCAGAGAACAATCATTTCATCTGTTTTAATTAAATGCAGTCGTCGTGTGCTGGGTGATCGGTCGTAGAACCACGTTATTTTCATTTAAATAATGAAAGAGTCTGCTTTAGAATTGTATTCTGCCTTTATAGTTCAGCCGCGAACAATGTTCTGTCATTGCTCAGTTACATTACATTACATTACATTACATGGCATTTAGCAGACGCTCTTATCCAGAGCGACGTACAATGAAGTGCAAATCAAACACAAGTATGAGTGCAGTTAAAACAATGCACAATCATTTCCGTTTCAGTCTATTTTTCATAGACATCTGTCAACCTGAAAAATCACACGCATCAGATCAAATATGTATACCGTAGATATAAATGCTTGTTTTAACTGGACCCATCTCTGTCTAACGGTGAAGGGTTGCATTGGGATAATCAGTGGATGACGCTACATGTGAGGGATGTGCCTCCCTCACCTGGACAAAACGTGTCAGTACAACACAGCAAGTTGGGACGTAAAAAAACAAAACTGTTTTTGTTTGCTTGTCAGATCGATGCATTTGGATATTTAAAGAAATACTGAAACTGTTCTTATTGCATATTATTTTTATTGAGCAACGATAGCACAGTTTAAAACTTTCAAGGCTGAAATGTAATGCAGGATAACATCCCAAAGCACACACAACTTTCTTCATTTAATTTTCTAAAAATATTAAAAGGCATAAAAAGGCCTTAGAGCATATCACCTTTTGTATCAAACCACCTAATGAGCAAAAGTATTGAAACGTGACTGACGGGTGTTCCTTGTTGCCCAGATGTGTCCTGTTGACTTGATCGGTTAAACAATAAATAGTTCTGAATGTCTACTCTTGGTTTTAGCCTTGGGTTTAGCCTGTGAAGACTGCATTTGTGTTATAAAAGATAAACCAACATGACAGACCAGGGAGCTGTTTCTGGGAGAAAAGCAAGCCATTTTGAAGCTTAGAAAAGAGGGGAAAAGCTTGTACAACAATTTGGAATGTCCTGAAAAAGAAAGAAATCACTGGCATACTGAGCAACAGACATTGAACAGGTCGACCAAGGAAAACAAGAAAACAGAAACATTGTGAGAATTGTGAATAAAAACCCTAAAACATCAGTCAGTGACATTACAAACAATCTCCACTGGGCAGGAGTGAAGATATCTCAATCGACCGTTCAAAGAAGACTTAGAGAGCAGCAATATAGAGGCTATACCACAAGATGCAAACCACTCATCAGTCGTAAGAATTGGTTGATGAGATGACAATTTGCAAAGAAGTACAGAGATGAGCTACAAAAATTCTGGAAAAAGGTTTTATGGACTGATGAGACCAAGATTACCATCTACCAAAGTGATGGAAGGGCCAAAGTGTGGAAAATAAAAGGGATCTGCGCATGATCCAAAACATACAAGCTCATCTGTGAAGCACGGTGGAGGAAATGGCTTGAGTTTGCATGGCTGCTTCAGTGGGCTCACTAATCTTTATTGATGATGTAACTCATGGGAGGAACTTCATCATGCAGCAAGACAATGACCCAAAACACTGCCAACACAACAAATGATGGGGAAAAAAGACAAAAAAGTGGAAGGTTTTAGACTGGCCAAGTCAAGCACTCGACTGTATCCCTCTCCCTCTCTACGTGCACCTGGCGGTCGAGCTGCACGTTCACGCCTCACGGTTCCTCAGTGGTGGAATGACCTGCCTACCACTGTCAGAACAGCAGAATCCCTCCCCCTATTTCGACGCAGACTCAAAACCCACCTTTTCAAACTCTACCTTAGTCCTCCCTCCTGACTTCCCCTGCCCCTCCTTTCTGATATCCCTATCCTTGTCTAACCCCCCCCCCCTCCCAAAAAAAAAAAAAAAAAAAAAAAAAATTCTGATGACAACTATGTTTAGAACAGCATTTCCTGTGTATTTTGCTAGTTTCTGGATGTGATGCTCTGACTTATGGTACAACCTATGCACTTGTAAATCGCTTTGGATTAAAAGCGTCTGCCAAATGACTAAAATGTAAATGTAAATGTAATCCCAATTGAGCATGCATTTCACCTCCTGAAGAGGAGATTGAAGGGAAAAGCCCCCCAAAACAAAAAACTGAAAGAGGCTGCAATAAAAGCACAAGCAACTGCGTGTGATGAACTTTCTTGATTCCTAGATTCCTTTTTAGGCTCTCTGCCTTTTGAAATATCTCGCTCAAATATGTTACTAAAATATAGTACTGGGAAATGTTACTCTAAACTGATATTTGGAAGATTTAAAAAATAGAGTCTGGAAAAACAGAAAAAGAAAATCCAGGTGTTATGAGAGACTACGTCGGTCTGCTTGAAGAGCCAATGTTATGCATAATCTGTGTTACAGTTGTAATGTTTCACTCATTTCTCTTTTTGGAGTTGAGAGTTTAACGCGGCGGTTGGCCACTCCCCGCCCTTTTTATTTTCCCTCCCCTCTGCCGCTTATATATCCGCCTCGGTTAGTGCTCACTTCCACCCGGGTGTATTCATGCTTTGCTCCACCACTTAGCAAGCAGCAATCGGTCCCGTTTAACTCTCCTCAACGTCCACATCGGAAATACAAGACAGAACATGCATATTAAGACAGGTAACATTAGCTACATGTCTGTGTTTTACATTGCGATCGCATTCAAACGGTTTAATTGGTGACTCGGTAGCGCTAGCTAAGAAACTCATTTGGGACGTTTTTAAGTGTCAAGGTTTCCACGTTTTAAGAAGCCGAGCAAGCTAGCCAAGTGTTACGAAACGCTTAACTAGCACTAGCTTCTGTGTTAGCTAGCTGATTTGCGTTCCTCTTTTAAGTTCCAATAATATTGAAACTCGCTTTGGTTTTCGCATTTAGCTGGATAACTTTTGATGTCTCGCTCTATAGCAAGTTGGCTTGCTGGCAAGTAAACTTTGTTACTCGTTGTACTGTAGTACTAAGAGTTGGCTAAGTTAGCCGCTAACAAGCTAACTTGGCTAGCTAACTTCGTCTGGCCTGGAGCGTTGAAGAGCTTGTTCGTTCAAGCTAGCTTGCCAGTTTGCTACTAGCTAGCCTCTTTTGAAGAGAAATGATCCAGTGAGCTACACTTATGTAACTTACATGCTTGGTAATTGGGAATCGCCTATGTTTGGTGACTGGCAGCTTTTTCTATCTTGAATGCTAAATATTTTCTGAATCTGTAGATAGCTAGGCTAGCTAAATAGTTTGCTACCAAGTGTTAGCCAGTCGTGCGGCAGCGCTGTTTGTCTGATTTTCTTCGAGAAGTTCTTGCCAATGCTTGCTAGAACAATCCAGAATCGCTTACGTTAGTCAGCTTGTTGCATGGATTACAATTATATTAACTGTTTGAAGTCTGCTTTAAGAGTTTGAAAGGGTTTGTCGATCGATCTGCTATCCGTCGGCTATGTTGCCGAGTTGTACTTGGCTAGCTGTAGTTGGCTAAAACTCCACAAAGTCTTGAGCCAACACAGGTGGACGTTTTAGTAGCATCAAGTTGCCTATCGAATAACTTCCATGTTTAGTGTCCGTATTATAGCCTTCACATTAAAGTGCGCAGAATGGCTGTCCGCCCAAATTCTGCGTACCCATCAAGTCGGACTAGTTAGGCTAACCAGCTAGCAATGTGAAACATGCGATTTGTTAGTTCAGATGTGGATGAAGCGTGGTCTACCATAGCCCGCTAAGCAAGCAACATCCTACAATGGTGTTAGTTTGGTGTCACTAGCTACAGTAACATAGCGACGGTAAATTGTTGTGCTTTACCTGCTCGTTTTTTACTCTTGTCTGGGTTTTCTTTTCATGTTGGTGACGACAAATTCATAATTCAAAGGTAAAGTGTCGGACAGACTTGATTTCGTCAGCTGCCTCGAACGTATAGGCTAGCATACATTTAGTTTTTCAACAATTCCCTACACTTGTTCCCTAACTAGGCTGTTTAATTTTATTGTTGCTTATTTTCAAATATAAATGCTTATCTATATTCTAAATATACTATATACTCAGCCTTCAGTTTCATAATATGTTGCGTGATACAAATTCAATATATTCATTTACATGTAGCCTTTTCCATTATGAACAGCCATTTAAGCCTGTCAACCTTGAGAAACTGCCATCCCACTCAAGAGGGATTTGTTGCATGGCGGCGTTTGAAAATTCTTTAAATAGCAGGGTTTCCCGCAAACAAATGTGACAATTTGCCTTCACTCAGACGTTATTACGTGATACAGGCAGCCGCTGACCTCGTTCTGCGTTCGGCAGTGCACAATTCTAAAACCAGAACGTGCTGCCACCATCATACAATAACTTCAGTGGGATGAAACGATGGATTCGGTTCAAATGCAGTCAAATTGCAGATCGTCCCTTGTGATTCAATCTCGACTTTCCTAGTGGTTGTAAGCGGTTGCTGCACGAAGCTAGGTGCCTGTCACGTCATTTGGCGTCTGATTCATAGTCATAAGGTTAAGTCCTGTATCCAAGTCAGGGGTGTAGGTGCAGCTTATTCCCAGCCAAGCACCTGACTCAGAAAAGGGCCTTGACTAGGAGAGTCGTGGCCGTCATATAATATGACATTTTGTAACAATTCTAACCATAACCCTAATGGAAATGGAAACCGAAAGAAAACTCACCCGTATCAATTCTTGTGCCGAGACCCAGTTCATACTTTGTTGAGAAACGCTACCGGAATGAGACGGTATTGTCCAAAATCGCATTGATTTCATTCCTGGGCTGTCAAACTGAGCAAAGACTATCAATGATAAAGTAGTTTTGCATCTAATGCATACTGTCGGATTCCAAATTATCTTACTGTGCTACAATGGCAGTACATTGCCACTGAATAATGGACACAATTGTTGCTCGAACCATTTGTTTACTTTAGAAATATTAAGTTTGAAATTGTCATGTTTATGTCATACTGTCTGTGTAGGGTTTTTCGTTTACCGCACACTTACAAATGTGTGTCTGAGACTTGGTAAACATTTTAGCGTTAACATTTTCGCTTTCGGAACCTTTGTTCTTTGGCCTTGTTTGCATAGAAATCTTTAAGTAAAATCTATACCTAGGAGGACAGAGCATAAATCTCAATTTACCTTATCCGGAACATTCTAGGATTTCCCTTACGAACGCATGACAAAGACATGAATAAAATACGTAATTGTCGGTGCGTTTATTTTCATATCTGTCATATGAATGATTAGGCAAATAAGGTTGCAGGTATTAGTGTCATGTCTTCCCTTCAGCTGTTTAGCCTATGACTTAACCAATTCATACGCCCTCAGGGCGTTCATGTCTAGACACGATTGTTGAATACCTGCCAGTTTGTAGGTAAATGACGAGATTGGCTGAACAGCTTGTTCTTGTCATGGCACCACATTTCTGATGCAACCGAATGTGTTATAATAACTCGGAGTTTCTCGCCCAGTAATGTATAACTGTAGTGAATTTTTGTTTGAGAAATGTGTGTTGGTTTAGAAAGGATTGATGCCGTTTTGTTTCATAACTCACGGTTGTAAGCACCGGCTCTCTTTGGCTTGGAGATTTGTCAGTCATAAACATAGACTTTTGTTTATTGCACTCCATTCACCAGAAACGAAAGCAAAACAGGGAAGTCCCACAGAACTGTTATCCCTCTGTTTCCGGTGTAACTAGTGGAACTTGTTATCGTCTGGCCTTGGAAGTTATCCTGGACATGAGTGTTTGCTCAGTGCCATGTCTGAAAGTGCCGAGTCATGTGACATGTGGTGTTATGGGAGCCGGTGTTGTGCAACAGGATGGCATGTTGTGCGATGTCATTTCCTGTGACGTAATTCCCTGTATGTGATACTATGGGCTCATTCCAATCACTTATTTTTCTCTATTTATTTTTCATTTTTTTTACCTGGAAATGGATTTTTCCAACCTGTTAAATGTTCCTTGAAGGAGCAAGAAGTAGAAGTTAGGAACTTCTACTTTTTCCTTTGAGCAAGAAAACATGAATTGGCACATCCTTTTCTTTTTTTTTTTGGCGGAAATATTTTTTTCTGGAAAGCCACCTCTCCCCGTCTGCCACACCTGAACCTGACGTGGATTCAAACTGTCGTTTTGAAGGAGCGAGGACATTCCATTTGCCTAATTCACCTTTTCTCACTTTCCCTGTCCTCATTTCTTCATTTCTGAGCCACTCCTGACGGGTGGAGAGAGTAGAGAAAAGAAAGATTGTAAAAGAAAAATAAGTGATTGAAATGAGCCCTGCGCTGTGCTTCTGTATGGTGTGAGGTAATGTGTAACTGTGGTTACATATGTGGCCCTGTGCTATGGTGTAGTGTGAGGTAATGCATGACCTTGGTTACATATGTGGTCCTGTGCTGTGGTGTGAGGTAATTGCGTACATATGTGGTCCTGTGCTATGGTGTAGTGTGAGGTAATGCGTAACTGTGGTTACATATGTGGTCCTGTGCTATGGTGTGGTGAGGTAAAGGTGTAACCTTGGTTACATGTGTGATACCGTGCTATGGTGTGGTGTGAGGTAATGGCGTAACCGTGGTGACGCTCCCTCCCTCTCTCTCCCTCCGCAGGCACGTGGGAGACGAACAACACCGTCTGCGAGGCCGACGCCCTGTACGACTCCGCCCTGGTCTCCCCCCCCAACCCCGAGCCCCCCGTCCGGAACCGCCGCCTGTCCCCCGGCTCGGCCGAGTGCGGAGGGGGGGGCGGGGGCGGCAACCGCACGCGGGGCAAGTCCGACGCGCCCCCCCCTCCCTCCTCCTCCTCCTCCTCCTCCGAGCACAGAGCCCACCTGAAGGGCCGCGGCCTCCGGAAGCTTCCGGAGGGCCCCCGGGGGGGCCGGGCGCGACCGGTGGAGCGGGCCCGCTGGGCGGGGGAGGGCCTCTCTCTGCTCAAGCCCCCCCCGGCTTTCCCGGTGCAGGACAGCCCCGCCAAGCTGCAGCCGGCCGTCAGCTACGCCTCCAAGGTGAAGTCGGGCGGGGCCGGCGCGGGCCCCGAGGAGCCCCCCGCCATCGGCGTGCTGCTGCAGAACCAGTGGGGCCTCAGCTTCATCAGCGAGGGGCCCCCGCCGCAGAACGGGCCCTCTTTCGGGGCGCCCACGTGCTTCCCCGCGGACACCCCCGCCCCAGAGACTCGCACAGAGACCCCGCCTCCCGCCACGCCCCCCCTCCGCCTCGGCCAGTGTCGCGAGGAGACGGACACCTCCGGGGAGCTGCTGCTCGGCTGTCGCCACCTAGTGGAGGCGTTGCGCTATCACACCCGAGGTACGGGCAGGCCCGCCCTTCGCTCTGTTTTAATCGGATGGGGGACTAAACTGAATATCCAGTTACAAATCACTTAGTGTGGTGACTCCTAACTGCCCGACCAACGTTGAAATGCATCATTAGCTGTGTCTGGTTACACCGTGGCAGTCCTGGAATGCCCGTCTTAAAATGGCCGCAAACGTGTCCCTTGAGATTTTTCCGGAACGTTGCAGACGGTTCATAGTATGCCCAAACTTTTGAGGCTAAACCTTTGTTTGTTTTGCACGCCAGGCACACCCAGATATGTTTTGTTGCCGCTTCTTGTGTGTACTCTAGTTGAGCTGAATAAATGTGGAAGTCACAGGTTCCTTAAACCTTGAATAGCCTCACTTTTAAAGTGGGAAATTAGAGGGCGTGGGGAGGTATTTTGTTTTCTGTCACAGAGAAGCAGAATTATCCTTTGCCCTGGGCTACAGATTTTAGTCTCGGCCACATAGAAACTTCATAAAAGTGCATAAAAAGTCTTAATTCTCCCAGTGAACTGCAAACAGTCTTTCTTTAACCGAACAAGCAGAAAAGTTTAGCCTGTTCTGAGATTAAAAGGCTTGTGTACTGTGGTCTTTGAATAATTTGTTTTTGGCTCGTATATACAATGCATCTCATTTGTAAGGAATGTTCAGCAATATTTTGTCTGGTTTGTGTGCTAATTGGACTTTCTCTGTTTTCAGAATGGAACGTGCTCTCCAACAAGCAGAAACAAGGTAAGACGCTTCTCTGTTTCGGGACTGGTCTTCCACTGTGCAATCGATCTCATTACCGCCCCCTAGTGTTTAGAAGCGTTTCGGCATGGGTCGCACGTATTCTCCGAAGTGTGGCAATAAACGGTAATGCGCGGAACGAAGCGATGACGTCACACAACGCCCCGAAACGGAGCGTGCTCAGTTGCGCTTTACCCGGGCCAACCGCTGCTGACACTCGCATATCCGTTCCAGCCGAGGTCTTAAATGGGCGACCGGATCTGTTTTTATACGTGCAGGAGACACACAGTGGGGCCACGCTCCTAACTCGATACAGCCACACGTTATCATCTGTGCATTGGCGCCGATCGACCACATTGCACTATCCATTTAGATTGAGCAAAAAGTGGGTCGATTCAGTAGCCAAATGTTGTTTTAGCTGGTATAAGGACACCATGATCTCTACCTAGCAATAGCTGAAATGCCCTTTTCTCATGGGTTATGTTTTATAATCCGTTTGCATTTTCCAATTCAATTCACTATGCAACGTTAGCCATGTGTAGGCGAACATTTAAGTTATTTTACTTGAACATTACATTATTGGCATTTGGCAGACGCTCTTGTCCAGAGCGACGTACAGTTGATTAGACTAAGCAGGAGACCATCCTCCCCTGACCCAGTCATGTACCTTAACGCTACAGGCCGCCCATTAATGTAATGGAGAGGTCCACAGCAGTGCCTCTGCGGTGACGCCAATTCCGGTAAAACCCCCCTCCCCCCCCCTACACACGTGTCACGAGCAGGTGGCGTTTCTGATGCTGTGGTTTTTTTTGTTCCCTTTTTGTTTTGTTCCTGACACCCACTGCTGTTTTCTCCAACCTTTTCAGGGTCTACCAAGGTCATCTGGTACAAGAACTCTGCAGATGAACCAGCCTAACACATGCTGATCTGCTTCTAACACCCACCCACACTCACTCACTCACGCGCGCACACACACACACACACACACACACGCGCATACAGTTAAGTATTTACTCGGGGTGTTGACAGTTTGCTTTTTGCACTTTTAAACGATATTTTTACCGTGCTATTCCATAAACATTGAAACGTTAATTCGCTACATAATGTCTTTGTAAACCGCAAATGTCTTTAGACGGGCGCATTGCTATGCTTCACGTCTTCCGCATTTTTCAGAGAAAAGATATGTCTGTTCACTATATGTTCTCAAAGAAGCGTGTTCGTTTGATGCTATCGGGACGTAGACTTCCACACCTTAAATGTGTGGGCCATAGGAAAGGGCTTGAGCTGCATTATAGGTGTACACTGAGCTGATGGCGTTGCTGGGGTTTGACCGACATTCGTCCAACTTGTGTAAATGCACGACGTTTTATTCGCAAACTCAATTCGGTGAGTTGGCTTTAGTGACTGCTGAACTCTGAAACCGTTTGTGAGCGTAGGTATTTTTCCGCTTTTAAGTATTAGGCAAAGTCGGTGTTGGTCGGTCCCCCGCAAAGGTTCAGCGGTAAAACCAAATACTAGTGGCCCGAGGAACGTTGAGGTGAAGATTATCTGCGTTTCCTGACTTACTCAGGGAAAAAAATAAAATAAATCACGTCCCTAGTTTCAAAAAAAAAAAACCCCACTCCATTTAACACCGTTGTATTTGTATTTATCTTCTTTCTACTTCTGAAACGCAGCCTACTGACAGATTTGTTTGTTTGTTTGTTTTGCCTTGATGAATATATTGTCGACGGTGATTGGCTACAAGGTCTGACCCCATACACTGTGTGCCCAAATCCCATGGGGGTGTTTAGGTTTGGGGTCAGTCTAGGATATTTGGCTCAAAATGGAGACTGTTTGGATGCGCACGGAGTCGTAGTTGATCCCAGATCAGCGTAAATCGCACTCTTAACCTGCTGTGTGAACGGAAACCGGGAAAGTGGTAGCCACAAGTAGAGCAGAGACATTTTGCTTTTGAGCTCGCTTTCATCACTGTAAAACACGCTACGATATTTTTACGTCTAATTATCGTTTAATTGGTTAAAAATGTCGGTTATTTTTTTGTGCGCATCAACACTCTTGGTATCTACTCGGTTGCACGAACGCACGGTGCACTCACGCAAAACACACACGCAAAACACACACGCAAAACACACACACAAAACACACACACGCACACACACACACACACACACGCTCCGGACTAATGTCTTGAAAGGAGAAGGATGGACGGATTTCTTCCCCGACGCCTTACGAAGAGCCTGCCTCACATCCGGACCTGGAGCTCGAATGTACAGACTGGGGGGCTGTCACTTTAACAAAGAACTGCAGTCTTATCGCACGGACCTTTTTTTTTTTAATTTAATTTTTTTTTTAAAGATCTCCCTGAAATGCGAGTGATCAATCAAGCACTTTCTGATCTATTGTAACCTGGTTCGTTGTACGTAGTCCCATCAGACTCTGACTGTTTAAGAGCACAGCTTTGAAATGTAATAATAATCCTAATTATTTCTTTTTTTTTTTGTTTGGCTTTTTCTGTTTTCACTGGAAACGGATGTTCGTTTCTGTCGAGTTTACACACGGACGGGAGAGCCAAGTCACCTATTTGTTGGTTTGTTTTGGTTTTTCAATTATTATTTTTTCTTTCTTTTTTTTTTAAAACCCTGTAGGGATTGTGGTCACAGATAATTGCCTTGCCTGATTTGAACTACACTGGAAGAGATTAAGAATTTAAACGCGAACAGTATTTCATAATAAAAAATGAACGCAAGATATTGTATCACCTTTGTGGCGTCGCAAATCATTTGGCTCGTTTAAGGATTGCTGGGTGAATGCGCACGAACACCTCTTAAGCTTGACAGGTTTTATTGATGTGTCTTTGTAAAGTCTTGCATAAAAGCTGCAGTAAGCTTTTGTACGCACTGCTTCCATGTTTATAGGTGTCCATGACCGCCACTACTTACCATGCAACACTTCCGTACCGGTGAACATTTCATTCGGCAATGGTGAAGCATTGTATAACAGCGCTCCTAGTGGCAGTTTGTTGGTGTTGGCATTTAGAAAGGTCTAATTTGATTTGGTCAGGTGAGTTGTGGAGGCCGGGGGTGCACAACTCCGGTCCTCGAGGGCTGGTCTGCGTTCTGGTTTTTGTTCCAATCAATTGCCTTGTATTTGCAGGCGGCTCTATACATTACCCTGGTTCCCGCCTATACTTGAGCACAGTAAAATCATGAGGATACACGTGCAGTCTGCAGCTGTTGCCAGTACTCATACACACGTCAGATAAGACGTGATTGAGTCAATTAAATCATTAAGACCAGAAGCTGGCACATAATCCTGAAACGGATCAGTCCTTGTGCACCCCTGCTTTCGGCGGTTGGGTTTTTGGCTGAAAGTGTGTTCCAAAAATCTGCGTTTGAGTTCTTTTAAAAAGATAAATGTCAGGGTTTATTTTATGCTCATAACGTTCTTTCTCTTAAATAAATTTGGCAACTAGATGTATGTAAATAAATAAAAGACTTGCCATGAAAGTGATTGAAGATTGCTTTTTTGGAAATGTACCGAGTAAGACTGCGATGGCAACTTTAAACAAGCCTCTGGGTTGATTCAAATGTGCCGTGTTTATCAGAAAGCGCTGTCCTTAAGTGCAATTGAGCTCTCATAGGCACTGCATAGCACCTCCATGATTACTACATACGTAAGTATGCGTGAATGGTGTGCATAAGTATAGTGCCTACAGAAAGTATTCAGACCCCTTCGCTTTCTCCGCACTTTGTGTTGTAGATTTCTGCTCATCAATCTACTCAATAACCCATCATGACAAAGTGGAACCTTGTCATTCGAACACGCAATCAACTGGGCATATGATAATAAAAAGACTTTTTAAATTGCTTCTCACTGCGTACGCCTTTTCAATCCGTTCCAGTGACCGATGAATTTGTAAAATGTGTGATTTTAATTCTGAATTGATCGCTCCTTTTAAATCAACTTGCATGCCCTTGTCTCTGAAGTTTTGCGATACGGCGCCCCGTCATCGCCGCCCTGTGACGGCTCCTTTTTCGGGGAGGTGGCAGAGGCTTCCCGGTAAATCGCCCGAGGGGGGGAGGTGGAGGAGGCGAGAATGAGGAAAGCGGCTGGGGGCGAAGAGTTACACAACAGCCGGCCGAACAGGCTCCTCATTGTCCTCGGCGCCGTTTGCCTGCGCCGTGAACGCGAGTTACTGTACCGTACAGCGCCGCGCTGTCCGGGCGAAACTGCGCGAAGTATGCGCGGTCTCAAAGTGCGTTGGAAAAGGGGGGAACTCCCCCGAACTGTCACTTGGCTTGATTGATCACCAACGTGCTACTGTGGGCGAAAAAGCCGATTTTATGTGGCCATGTCGTTTGTATTTAAGTGGCCGACTCTGTGTTCTTGAACAGCAGTTGTGAATGCTATCCACGCAGATTAGAAAATCGTAATTGGTAACTATTTTGTATCAAGGCATCTTCCTGCTTTAAACAACAGCGACACTGTCACAGTGTTAAATGAGTATCCAAGGATACAGACGCCCAGATAATTCGTGGGGAGGGGACCCTGCAGCACGGTCGAGAGCGAGACTGCACAGGTCGATTCTTTGACAACTCCTTCCTTCTCCTCCCCCTCTATCCATCTCTCGCTCTCCCTCCCTCCCCCCTCTCTCCCGCACTCTCTCTCTCTCTGTCCCATCTCCCCCTTTCTCTCTCCTGCGTAAAAACAAACTTTTCTTCTCTCGATAACGTATTCTGCAAGCTGTAAAACGTTGGTCAACTGAGGAAAAAGACCATTTTTAAACTGGACAGTCATTTTTTTGCTTGCTACCGAATGTTTTCTCCCATTTGTGTTTCTTCCTGTTTTTATTTTATGTATATATACATTATATAATATTATTGTACTTGTGCGTTTGTTTGACTGTCATCGTGCGGGAGGGAATTCTTGGGAAAATGGCCGCCCTCTGAAGTTGTGGCCTTGGCTTCCCCTTGACCCTGCTCTTTTGTTCCGAAGCCAGTTTATCGGGAGGAACACCTCGGGAATGTTTTGCGGTCGCTAGGTTTTCGCTCTGGAATTGGCCCTGACCCGGTTCTGCAGAGACGACCGCGAGGGCGTGGCCGAGTCAAACGGGACCCTCTTCGGGCTTCTTCTTTGGCCCGGCTTGATTTACAGCCTTGTTTTGGGACGTGAACCTGCTGGGGCCTGACGTAAGAGGGGGGCCGCTGTGGGGGTCCGAACCCTTGTGGGTCGCCCCCCAATCCTGCCCGATGTTGGCAGGGATTAAAGTGCACAAAAACAATCCAAATGGAGCACACCTCCAGCAGAAATATATCAGTGGAGGGGAGGGAGATGCTCTGCTGGTGGCATCGGAAAAAAAGAAAAGGTGTGGGGGGAGTTGGGGGGGGGGGGGGGGGGGGTGTGCAATCTTTATTACATAAAAATGCAAATCCATATGTCACACGCACCGCAGCCGAAAGGCTTTGACGCAGTTCTGATGATGAGGAAACCGCACATGTTGTGGTGGGGGGGGTGTTTGGGGGGAGGGTCCTGAAGCGATTTCTTCGACAGCCCCCCTCCTCCCCCTGACCCCCGAAGCCTCATTGTCATTCAGAGGCCGTGCCTCGGAAACCCCCCGCTCGCCCCCCCCCCCCCGCCCTCCACCCCTCCGTTTCCCTGGGTGCTGGCAGCTCTCGAGGATTGGAGGTTTTTTTTTTTTTTTTTGTTCTCCTCTTTGAAAGGATCCTGTTCCAAAACTTTTTTTTTTCTTCTCTCTTCCCTTCCCTCTCAAAGAGGGGATGTGAGGGGGTGGGTGGTGGGGCGGGGGGGTTGGGGGGCTGACCGAACTGAGAAACAAACTCCTTCTCCGGAGCCAAGGACTCCGGTTTCTGGAGGGGGAAGCAGACAGACGGACGGATCTGCTGAAGGCTTCGCCGGACACACGGACGCACGCACAGGTGGGTCTGGGAGGCAGGTGAGGTGTGAGAGAGAGAGGGGGTGGGAGGGAGGGATAGAGAGAGATATAGAGGGGGGAGGGAGAGAGAGGGCAATTCGGGAGTAAGAGCTGAAAATGCCCACAGGAAAACAGCAGGGTTGTTTTGAAAACAAGATGGCATCTTTGTGGTTTCACCTGCGCAAAGCTTGGTGGTTTCAAAACTGGCAGGAAAAAAAGTGTTTATTAGTGAAGTTGTTGGTTTTCAAGTCTCTGCAGGGTCTGTCTTTATTCTACCTGCCCGTCGATCTTCTCAGACGAGCTGGGATTTTAAGATGGTTTTTGCTGTGTTTTCGACACTTCTAGCTGGTTTGGGGCCGGTCTCTAGCTGGGAAGAGGGTCAAAGCTGGTTAAGCTGGGAGAATAAGTTGGTGGTCAACTGGTGACCTAGGTAGGTCAGCTGGTTGGCTCACTAAAAGTGTTGAAAACACGGTTTAGCCCAGCTTTAACCAGCTTAGGCTGGTCTAAACTGGAGTTTTCAGCAGGGTGACCAGAATCTGATTTGCAGAAAAGCCTCCCGCCATCTTTCCAGACAGTTCCACAATGTCACTTTACAAAACACCCCTGAATGTGCAATCGTAAAAAAGATTCATTGGATTTAAATATCCTCCGTTTTTGCCGGTTCTCACCACCAGGAGGCGATACACAGGTCCTGTAGATGCCTAACTATGTTTAGGACAAGGTATGCTGAATGTTTTGCGAAACGTTGTATAGATCAATTTCAATTTCGTTTGGCTTTTCAGATTGAATCTATAATGTAGGTACCGTGCCTTGAACCAGACAGTGTAATATGTTGTTATTGATTTTTCCAAAATAATCTCTTCACTGGATATAAACGACAGCTGTGTTCCCCATTGATTTGGCTCAATCTTCACTCGGCTATTGATGGGGTGTTCGGCAGGCAGGGACATTTGTTGAGTAAAGTCTGCCTTTCATCATCTTGCCTTACTTAACCTATCTACACTTATCTAACCTTCCAGGGGTCTTGCCGTCTCTTTTGATTGAAGGATAGATATTTAACTGCTATGACGTTTGGAAGTAGAAATAGCGCACACGTTTACTTCTCATCAGCCTCCTTATTACCAATGAAAAACGAGCATTAAATAAAAACCCTTATCAAGTGACATTTTCAATTGATAAAAATACAAGAAATGTCCTCATTTTGTTTCTTATCACTAGCTTCCTGTTGGTAGCCACTAGCCAGGAAGTGGCAAGAAATTGCCCACCAATCACAGTTGGCGTTGTTCTATTGGTTGTGAGCAATGCACTTTGTAATTGGCTGAGCTCCTCCCTCAAGGCCGTCTCGTCCCTAAGGACATCCCATTTTCCGAATCCACGTTTTCTCGATATCGCCGGCTGCGTACGAATTCGCGAACTTGAGCAGACTACTCGTACCACCTTCCAATGAAAACCCGTTGAGTACGAGTTGTATGAGGTTTCGATATTCGTAATGTCTGGTCCCCTCCCAACAGACGCCTGAACCAATCGGGGAGCAAGCCCGCCCGTTGGCTCCACAGACCCGCCCGTCACCATGCAGAGGGAGGAGCTGTCGGCGAGGGAGGAGTTTGGCTACGACCTCATGCCCACGTTGGAGCGGGCCACGGGGGGAACGGTCGGCCGGAGGTCTGAGAGGGACAGCTACACGGTGGACGTCAGGGCCAGCGACCTGCAGCTGCCCCGGGCCCCGGCCCTGCACCCCTGCCTCAGCTACCGCACCTGGCTCTACAGCGCCCTCATAGGGGTGAGAGGGGGAACTGCACCCGCCCACACGCGCCTTCCACAGCAGGGCTTGCCCGGCCATGTGCCACTGAGAGTATGCAGCCGTTCGTTCCCACCAATCACGACACCGGCTCTTTTCACTGATCGGTTCCCTCGTCTCTGGGTGAAGGTGTGATATTTGCCATGAGGAAGATTTATGGATGAGTTCCAGACAATGTTATATAACGGGCGAATATACTGCTCAAACTGCTGAACTCTTATATTCTGACAATATTCTGCTTTTCTGAGGGAACCGGAAAAGTAAGGGTTGTGTGTTGGAAAAGAAACTGAATATGTGGACTCATGTAAAGGATTAACTGTTAATTTGTGGATTTTAATGTGGCTTTACATTATCCGTTGTGCTGAGTGGTTAATTTTGGCACAGTGAGATGGCGGTGGATGTAATTATTGCTGTGTGTGTGTTGCTGTGCGTGTGTGTGTGCGTTCATGTATGTGTGCGTGTCTGTGTATGTGCGCATGTGTGTGTCTCTGTCTGTCTGTGTGTGTGTGTGTGTGCGTGTGTCTCTGTGTATGTGTGTGTCTATGTGTGTGTTTGTGTGTGTATGTGTGTGTGTGTGTGTGCGTGTGTGGCCCTGTGTATGTGTGTGTCTGTGTGTGTCTGTGTGTGTGTGTGTGTGGGTATGTGTGTGTGTGTGTGTGAGTGTGTATATGTATGTGTGTGTCTCTATGTATGCGTTTGTGTGTGTGTGTGTGTGTGTATATGTGTGTGTGTGTGTGTGTGTGTATATGTATGCGTTTGTGTGTGTGTGTGTGTGTGTGTGTATATGTGTGTGTGTGTGTGTGTGTGTGTATGTATGTGTGTGCGTGTGTGCGTGTGTGCGTGTGTGTGTGTGTGTGTGTGTGTGTGTGTGTGTGTGTGTATATATGTGTGTGTGTGTGTGTGTGTGTGTGTGTGTGTGTGTGTGTATGTATGTGTGTGTGTGTGTGTGTGTGTGTGTGTGTGTGTTTCATCCCTCAGGGCAGTTTGTTGATCACAGCGGGGTTCTCTCTCTACCTGGGCAACGTCTTCCCGGCTGCCATGGACTACCTGCGCTGTGCAGCGGGCTCTGTGAGTTTCCCACAGACTGACCCCAGATCAGCTCCTTTTCCTTAACAAGTCGCTGAAGATCAGGGTTTAAGACTGGTCCCAGATCAGTTCATAGGGGAAACGCTGTTTGAGAGTCAGTGCTCTGGGTGCTAAACATGCATCTGGCTGCCATAGTCAGAGGAGGAAAATCCAGGTTCAGAAAGTAAAAGTCCTCCCCGGTATTTTGTTCTGATCGCCTAGAATTGCTAATCCTAATTAGCGCAGTTCTTCAGGCAGGAGGTAGAATTGGTGAAACCAGCTGGTTGAGTTCATGGGTGGAAGAAACAAGGCTTTTCATTTCTGACCCCTGGACTTTCCACCATATTTAGTGCTATCACATGCTATGCTAATGATATTAGCGTAATTTTACGTAATGTATTTATCTGTATGTAATGTATATTTTTGTGTTTTTACAGAGCATTCCGACTGCCATTGCAAGCTTTGCGATCGCCAAGAACAGACACATCGCGGTGAGTGGGAGAGCCAACAATAGCTAACCCGAATGCGAAACTGCCCCAGCTAAACTGCCCTGCCCCCCGCTAAACTGCCCTGCCCCTGCTACACTGCCCCGCCCCAGCTAAACTGCCCCAGCTGAACTGCCCCGCCCCAGCTAAACTGCCCCGCCCCAGCTAAACTGCCCTGCCCCTGCTAACCTGCCCCCCGCTAAACTGCCCTGCCCCTGCTTCACTGCCCCGCCCCAGCTAAACTGCCCCAGCTGAACTGCCCCGCCCCAGCTAAACTGCCCTGCCCCTGCTAAACTGCCCCGCCCCATCTGAACTGCCCCGCCCCATCTGAACTGCCCCGCCCCAGCTAAACTGCCCCGTCCCAGCTAAACTGCCCCAGCTAAACTTCCCCAGCTAATTCCCAGTTAAAAAAACAAATGCGGAAGACACCATATGTATGTCACCGGCACGTGTCAGAAGTGTTGATTGGGAGAGCCGCTCTTGCTTTGCAGGTGTCAGATTTCCAGGTGGTGTTTGTGTCGACGTTCGCCATCACCACCACGTGCCTGGTGTGGTTCGGCTGCAAGCTGGTGTTCAGTCCCTCCGCCGTCAACGTGAGTCCGTCTGTAGCCGGGGGCGGACGGGTTTTCAAATTAGCTTCAGCTGTCAGGCAAACTAAGTCGTCGGTGCGCTTTAGTGGTAGGAAAAGGCGAGCATTGCTGGACTAAATGGCCTGTTCTTGCCATTATGCTATGCTACGCTATGCTATGCTATGCTATGCTATGCTATGCTATTACATTACATTATTGGCAGTCTTATCCAGAGCGACGTACAGTTGATTCGACTAAGCAGGAGACAATCCTCCCCTGGAGCAATGCAGGGTTAAGGGCCTTGCTCAAGGGCCCAACGGCTGTGCGGATCTCATTGTGGCTACACCAGGATTAGAACCACCGACCTTGCATGTCCCAGTCATTTACCTTAACCACGACGCTGCAGGCCGCCCTACATGCTATGCTATGCTATGCTATGCTATGCTATATTATGTTAACTGTATCATGCCAATGACTTTGATAAGCCTACCTCTGTGCTTAGCCCTTAGCGCTCACGAAGCACAGGATTGTGGGTAATGGCTCTGTGAATGCCATTCTCTCCAAGGGGCGCACTCTTTCCCATTATACCCACCCCTCGCCATGGAAACCTAGGCAGGCTCTTACAGGAGGGGCCTGACTCAGCTTCCCGGGGTTTCTAACAATGGGACGGGGCACTTTACGACCAAGTTTCATCAATAAAGATCCCATTCTTTCAGCAGAACCAGGGAGTAGGTGCAGCTTAGCTCAAACTAAATTCCGCACTTTTATCAATAACTATTTTATTGCTGTCACTGTATGAAAGCTTGTCAGGCCATGTTGTAGAGCTGGGGTGTCAAACTCCAGTCCTGGAGGGCCGCAGTGTCTGCAGGTTTAACTCCAGTCCTGGAGGGCCGCAGTGTCTGCAGGTTTAACTCCAGTCCTGGAGGGCCGCAGTGTCTGCAGGTTTAACTCCAGTACTGGAGGGCCGCAGTGTCTGCAGGTTTAACTCCAGTCCTGGAGGGCCGCAGTGTCTGCAGGTTTAACTCCAGTCCTGGAAGGCCGCAGTGTGTGCAGGTTTAACTCCAGTCCTGGAGGGCCGCAGTGTCTGCTGGTTTTTGGTGTGTTTCAGCACGAGAGATACATTTCAGAGGCTTTCATTGGTTAAAGCGTCCAGACACCTTGTTCTCAAGGCCTTAATTGGCCCTCCAGGACAGGAGTGTGACACCCCTGTTGTTGTTGGCAGGGACCCAATTTGCGATTGCAATCCTAAATTGAAAACTTGTTCTGTGATCAAATTCATTGGAGAAATGGTTCTCAAGTTTTCAGTGAATTGGTTCATTTAAATTCCAGAATTTTAACAGCATCCATGGCTATTAAAAACAGGATGTGGCTGCACTCTAAACGTGAAAAAGATAACCGCTTAGTAAATTCATGGGAATGCAACTGTGGGAGAACCAAAAACTAGCAAAGACGGGAGTTTGAGAACCGCTGTGCTGAACCAGGCTATCCTTCTCTTCTTTTGCTGATTAGGACTGACTCAGCAGCCTGTAGCCTCGCAGCTAAGGTACATGACTGGGGCAGCCTGTAGCCTAGCGGCTAAGGTACATGACTGGGGCAGCCTGTAGCCTAGTGGCTAAGGTACATGACTGGGGCAGCCTGTAGCCTAGTGGCTAAGGTACATGACTGGGGCAGCCTGTAGCCTAGTGGCTAAGGTACATGACTGGGAGGATGGTGGTTCAAGCCCAGTGTAGCAATGATAAGATCCTCACAGCTGTTGGGCCCTTGAGCAAGGCCCTTAAAAGTACAATAGGTAATTTTGGACTTCTAACAGTCAAGAGAGGAATTGCAGCAACAAGCACCCTCAAACTGCAACACTGTTCATCCCACTGTTTATCCCTTCTCTGTGAACGTGCTGACATTGAAACGCCATTGGCTGTGGCAGTTGGAACCGATTTTCAACCAATGAGCTTTAATTATTGTTCAGCGATACAATGTTTTGGTACAGAGTGACGGCCCGTCAACTGTATATTTAGATACCCAAATTTAAGGACGATAAACACAGTCCTGAACAATGTAACAATGTTTTAACACAAAAACCTATTGTATATTTAACCCCGTATTGCTCCAGGGATGGATTATCCTCTGCTTAGTCTAATGAACTGCAAGTGGCTTTGGACAAAAGCGTCGGCTATTTAACTGTAATGTAATGTGCTGTATGTTACTGATCCTCGGTTCTCTCCCTCTAGATCAACTTCAACCTGATCCTGCTGATCCTGCTGGAGGTGCTGATGGCCAGCACGGTCATTCTCTCCGCCCGCTCTGCGGAGGACTGCTGCCAAGGCAAGGTGCGAACGCGCTCCTCTCTTCCTCCGTTCATCCTGTTCATCTCTGCTTACGTCCGTGTCAGCGCACGTGAATGAGTCTGGCCGTGTCTCTCTTTCTCTCTCCACCTTTGTCTCTAGGTTTCTCTCCTAAACTTTCTCTCCTCCGTCTCCCTGCCCCGCCTCCTCCCCCCTCTCCGCTCCCCCCTCCCCCTCCTCCAGCCAGTCACCTGCGAGGGTCCCGTGGTTTTGACTCCGCCCACTTTCCCCGCCCGCCTGATCAAGGTCTACTCCGTAAGGCCCCCCCTCTTTCGCACGGAGCATTGCGGTATTGGGGTGGGGGTTAGCTGAGTGGAGTTAAGACAATACATTGACAGTGGAGGTACAGCTTTTGTTCTTCAAGGATCACATTTCCCAAATGTACCTTGGAAGTACAGTTATGTTCTCTTTGGGTATAAATGACGATGTTCTCCAAGAAAAAAGGTTAAAAAAAAACACCCCAGCGACAAGCATTTGTACCTTTATTTCTGAGAGTGTCACCTCCCTGGTAGAAAGCAGAGAGGAGCTCCTCCAATCAGTGAATACTTTGGAAAAATCTAACAGAACAAGGGCAACGGTCCTGAGTGGATAAACTCTGGCCTGTGGCTATTAGCCAGGAAGTATTGTCAGAGACTATTGACCAATCGCTGTTAATGTTACTGTATTGGCTGTTATCAACATCCTCCTTGATTGGTGCAGCTCTTCTGTTTTCCCCCAGGAGGGTGAGGACACCGCTGTCTTATCCCTGTTTTATTTCCCCTGGAATGAGTGTATTTATACATATGTGCAGTGTCACTCCATTGCCAAAAAT
>NC_083778.1:9233628-9293628 GCF_963514075.1 Conger conger | reverse complement strand
AAAAAAAAGAAGAAGAAATGGGAACGGTTTAAATTTCTTTATTCTGAAAATAGAAAAATGAACAATTGTACACCGTGGGTGGAGGTTTGACGTTAGTTCTCTTACAGTTCACACCCTAAACCCACAGAGTAACATTTACACTGACTCCCCGTCATCAGTAGTTCAGAACGAGACCTAATTAATTCATTAATTAACTAACTAGCATCCCTGGTTTGTCTGGTGCATTTACATAAATGATATTGGTGTGCATTGACCATGTCAAATTAACAAATTAACTTTCAACCACGACCATCAAGATGGAGGACCCATCAACCAGAATGTGCGGGGGGGGTGGGCCCAGGCCTGAGATTAAGGAACCCCGGCTTCAGGTGACGTTCGAGGGTGGAGACGGGCGCAGAGGAGGTCTCTGACAGGTGCTGTGACATCATCGCCGTGTCACAGGGATGGAGGCGGGGTTAAGGGTCGAGAAGGCGGTACGGTTGGTCAGTCTCTCCACGTGACTTCCACCTCATCGGTTCTGTACCTGTCAATCAAAAAAAAAAAAAAACAATGACACGTTCAGGCCTGGATTGATTTTGCAGACCGCTGATCTGTTGCCAGGGCGACGCAGGGTAACCGCAGAGCGCCCCGCCCGTACCTTTGGGTGATCCAGGAGTCCGGCAGCTCGGTCACGTGACCCGACCGGAACATCTCCCAGCCGGCCTGCGCGATCATCGCTCCGTTATCGATGCAGAAGCTGAGGGGGACGATTGGTCGGTCAGAATCAAATCGGCGACGCCGATTGGTCAGCCAACACGGCACCGGTAAGAACGTAACGGTCAGCGAATATCAAACCAGCTGTGCCTATTGGTCGGCAAACGGCAAATCTATAACGATGATTGGTTGGCATGAACCAACCGATCAACTGAATCAGATCTTGGTAAATGGTTGGCATTTATATAGCGCCTTTATCCAAAGCGCTGTACAATTGATGCTTCTCATTCACCCATTCATACACACGGTCACACACCGACGGCGACTGGCTGCCATGCAAGGCCCCGACCAGCTCGTCAGGAGCATTTAGGGGTTAGGTGTCTTGCTCAGGGACACTTCGACACAGCCGGGGCGGGGGATCGAACCGGCAACCCTCCGACTGGCAGACGACTGCTCTTACCGCCTGACCCATGTCGCCCCTATGCCTGTGACACCATCAACAGATCAGTCAGTGCCCCATAGATGCCATGTCAACAGCTCTGAATACCTCATTAATGGGACTCGAACCCCAAAGCAACTGGTTTACGCATGCAACCGGAGAAATAACAGATGGTTCCCAAAATGGGGGGGGGGCTTGGGGGGGCTTCCTGTTTGGCTCACCTCTCGTCTGTGGCGAAGAGATGTGCTCCTCTCTCCTTGCACATCGTTCCCATCATCTCCTGCAGGCGCAGATTACCTGGGTGGGGGGTTCGGGGCAGTACGTTACCAAACTGCCATTATTATGGGACTGGTGTTACTGGTGTTATTTACAGTTGATTCCTGCAGTCCTGTGATTTTCTGCAGTCCTCCTGGTTTTATACCTTGCCACTTCAAACTTTAAAATTGATTACCGGCTGGAATACATTACATTACATTACATGGCATGTAGCAGACGCTCTTATCCAGAGCGACGTACAACGAAGTGCAGATCAAACACAAGTACAAGTGCGAAGAGGAATATTGACTAACATACCAATTTACAGGCGACACAACCAGTGGCACTTAAATGGACATGTAAGTGTTGAAAACAGACCGAGCAGACTGCAATTCCCACTTCAGGTCGCATTCTAGCGTTTTTGTGCGCGTGTCTGTTGGGCACGAGAGGTGTGTGTTTGCTGTGGACTACAGCTCCCATGATGCAACGCGAAGCCCCCCTCACTCACAGCCCACTCCGCCGACAATGAGGACCTCCTGGGAGTTGCAGTGCGCCATGGCCCGCTCCGTGATCTCCACCAGCATGGCAAACAGGGTCTCCTGCTCAACAGTGCAGAATGCAATATACTAAGAACTGTGGCCTTACATCAGATAATTTAACCGTTTCAGGTGTGAGGTGACAAATAAGTGATTTGCCGATGTCGATATAAGGATCACTGCAGGTAATTAAAAAAAAAAAAAAAAAAATGTTCCAAAAAGAATTGGGGGAAAAAAAAGAAGTCAAACAGTCAAAGAGAGTCAAACCTCTGAGCTACGAGTGCATTGTGTGTAAACCCCACCCATCTGCTCAAATGCACCAGGCAAGATCAATAGAGCACAGATAAGTATCTTAATCTGGAACAGTCGTGCTCAGGGTCAAAGTTCAGCCTCTGACCTGCAGAGAGAAGCACAGGTCCTCAGCGGTGCATTGACCCGAGCCCAGCATCTTGTGAGCGGCATCCTGCGAACACAGTTTCACACAGTTACCGACTAACATAGCCTCCCCCACCACCGACCACCTCCCACATCCACACTAAACTCTCCCCCTGTTACTGCCCAGGGTCACCTTCAGCCCTGACAGATGTAGCAAAACGTTATTTAAACAAAAACAGCGCCGCATTGAACATCCGCGCTAACTGAGGTCGGTACGGTTTGAGAAGGCATTCTCTGGGCCTACATCATTATTGGGCTACACCCACCAAATGGAAGCAAACGTGTCTCAAAGCCTGTTGCAAAAAACATTGCACGCCGTTGAGTGAAAGCTCATTGTTCAGCCCGAAACGCTTTCTGATTAAATGCGTCCTAGTACTTCCTGAGACAGTCATAAGCCCCGCCCTGTTAGCTCTAGCCCCTCCTCCTCATCTGCGCAGACTCCTCCCACCCTCTTCCTCACCTCGATGTAGGACAGAATTCCAGAGAAGGATACGTCCATTCCTTTCACTGTGTAGGGCAACTCCACAAACTCCTTACCCCTGTCGAAATAAAAGAACATTATTCACCACTGGCCACGCTAAAACGCAGCTACACTTCCCACCTTCAAGCGCAAACTGAAGACGCACCTCTTCAAGCAGCACCTCTCCCCGTCCCTCCCTACCTCCCTGTGAACCTTAATTGTTGTCTTTCTGTGATTTACTTTTTTGTGTATCGGTATTTTTAGTTTGGCTAGGTAAGCAGTGTTTGGCTTGTTAAGTTTTCTTGTTAAAAAAAGAAAAGAAAAGAAAAGAAAAAAAGAATTCAAATAGGCCCTGGTCCTTCTCGTTGTTGTACAGGTAGCAGTTGAAATTGTACTTCCCTCTAGGGTCTTTCAGCGCACTTATCCCTGGTTATGGGTATGCACTTTGTTGTACGTCGCTCTGGATAAGAGCGTCTGCCAAATGCCATTAATGTAATGTAATGTAACACAGTGCTGGGCATGGTCAGTATTTCAAATACATGCTTACATATACTTTATTTGCAATATAGGTTTCTTGCTATCTTTGCCGTCACCATTTTGATGGTAGTTCACTGCATATATTTTGCAATTATAGATTTTTCGGTTTACTGGTTTATAGAAACATGTATTTGGAAGGGGTTTTGTAATTTGGGACGTGACATTGTATATTTGCCTATCTTTACACACACACGAGGCGAGAGTGGGGGATATGAAGATAAGTATAATTTGAAAGCTGGCAGCATCTTAAAATAGTGAAAATAGACAGGTACACTTACTTCTTGGCCATCTGCTCGATGTTGTATCCAGGGCTGGGATCGTTTGAGATCTGAACACAAAACCTCTGGTGTCATATTGTGGTTACGCATGCCTTTTGAGCTTCAGTGTTTACTTAAGAAATCAACGACAACAGGGAGAGCCGTCTTATACCTTCTTTTAAAACGAACTGAAAACTTAGTTTTCTGAGAATCGACAGACACATTTTACATATTTGTTTTACCTACACGAACCATGTTTCCATATTCAAACTGCAGACGTCCGTCTTTGGAAGTTAAAACCTGTGTCCGATACAGCAGGGATGGACAATATTTGCACTTATGTATTACTTATGTTATGTAACACCAGCTGCTTGGCTCCATTTTGTTTCGTTCATAGCCCTGTGAAATCCAAGCACCATTTTGATTGTAGTTGTAGTTTGTAGCAAAATACCTTTCAGTGTTTTTGAACATGGTTGCTACTACGGCACACGGGTACAAAACATGGACATTTCTGCTACTCTCACATCGTTCGCATAAACGGAGGTGGCGTTTGACTCGCCTTAATAACCCTGGCGAAGCGATCCAGGCAGTTTCCCACGGCGATGTCGATGGTCTCCCCGAATATCCTGTAGCGGTGCTCCGAGTAAGCAATCACCTAGGAAACGCCACAGACGGACAGCCGAAGGACATAAGCGTGCATAACGTTGCAAACGGGCCATTCAACAAGTCAATGGAATTATTTGCGAACAACTCGCTTAGCGTGCTAGGCTAACGCTCCACTGTAAGCCTGGCCGAACGCTGACCTGCGTGTTCCCCCCGCTGACGTACAGCACGGTGGGGTTGTTGGCGCGGGTGACCAGGCGTCCCATCTCGATGTGCCCGATGCAGTGGTTCACCCCCAGGAGGGGCTTGCCCCACAGCTGGGCCACCGTCCGGGCCACCAGGGCCACGGTCACCAGCGGGGCTCCCATCCCTGGACCTGTGTGAGGATTAGCATGTTAGCATTAGCGTTAGAGTGTTAGCATTAGTGTTACAGAAAAGCAATAAGTGGACATCACATTGACTAGCTACCAAGCTACTTGAAAGAGGAATAGATTGATGCTTTCAGGGGGCAATCTTATCTATACACACAGAGCTCCTGGAGGTCTCCACATTCTTTTGGATAGTCATTTTTAGAAGTTCCCCATGCAAGGATTATTTTGGCATTGGTACTTTCCATATGGTATTATTCTCATAATAATACAAGAGGTAAGGGCAGCCACAATTAACAGGGCTCGGTATGTCATTTTAACTTATTCAACGCTCACTGAAATGCAAAAATATCGATGTAAGCCAGAAGAAATGCCAGTCAGTCTAACAACAGTAGCCTTTTTTTGTATGAAAATAACAAAATGATATATCGTGTAACTTTCAGAGAGGGCGAAAGATGACAAAAGCAGAGGGAAACGAAAGCATTTGACTGGAAGACTAAAATGGAGGGAGGGGATGAGGACTGGTTTAGCTCAGCGCAGGCTCTTTTAGGCTCCCACCCTTTGTGTAGGCCACGCAGTCGATGTCGGCAGGTTTCAGGCCTGCTTGCTGCAGCGCCTCCCTCAGGACGGTTAAGACAACGGCCCGGTGGTGCTTGGCCGTCTCGCTGGGGAGGAACCCTAAGCAAAGAGACGTCCGCTAAAGATCCAGCACAAACCTCAGCCGACTGAGCACAGCAGAGGTGGAAGGTCCAGGGGTCAGAAAGTAAAAGTCCCGCTCTGTGTTTCTTCCAACCGTGAACTCCGGCTGATTTCACTCATTAGTTCTACCTCCTGGCTGAGGAGTTGGAACAAAATAGTGGGGGATGACTTTTACTTTCTGAACCTGGACTTTTCAGACCTCTGCAGCACATGTAGGCCTTTCCCTGAAACAAAATCTCATCACAGTGCACAAAGCATCTGGCAGCAGTTATTGTAAAAAAAAAACGAACAAAACAAAAAAAAGCACTAAACCCATTTGAAACAAACATCTGGTTTTCTGAAATGAATTGCTATGTTTTCTGAGTACCCAAAATATACATGCATACATATTTGCCAATTCTTTTGACATGCAGTCGTACAGTACCTACTGCAAAGGGGTAAACATAATATCCAGGACTTAAGACTACAGTCTGATTTTGTTACCACTTAAGGTGTGTAAATGTCGCCAAATATAAACATACGCTTTCTGGAACAAATTTTTCATCGTATACATGGATTATTAATTTAAATAAATGTAAAAACAGTGAGTCTATTTGACACTTTCAAAAGACACATAGTTTATCAACAAAAAATACAAGCAAATGTTGATGCGTGAGTGATGCACGTTTCTTTGATATGTCAGGACAACATATACAGTAAATGTTTGCTTGTACTGCTAGGATCGATGATTCAATCAATAACACTTCTATGCTTGTGTAACCTATGTGCGGAAAAGACAGTTGCACAAGAAAGTTGTGTTGCACAAGAAAGCAGTGATGTCGGGGGGACTTGCCTTGGCCGGGTGGAGTGATATAAGTACGTCTGGGGTTTGAGAGGACCTCGCCATCACGCACAATACCCACTCCGATCTTGTTGGCACTGCCTTCGAACCCAATTACCACGGTCATCGTGGTGTCTGGGAAAGAACAGGTTCAAACCAATGTTATACCTCCAGCAAGGTCAGTTATTTATTATGTTTTTAGCTCCACGGGGCGTGAGGGTGCGGAGTAAAAAATACAAAGCACAGGCTCCAGATCTGATGCACGAGTCTGTCAAGATTAAGTTACATTTCAGAACTACTGCGACCTCTACAAAGTTAGATGCAGACTCTGAAGCCATTTCATGCTTCCTGCACGAGGTGGCGAGTGAAATGGAAATGGCAACAAAAAAAAGTACCTTTTAAATGCATACAACTACCAAGAATAATGGCTTAACACTACAGCTAATATGTAACACACTTTTGTTATTCAATTTTATCATGTCACGTTACGTACGTTAGCAACCATACAGATGTCTGTCACTGGCAGGTGCTCACTTGCTACGAAGCTAGACACGAGGATTTTTACTAATCCTGGAATACTAAATATATAAACGTAGTTAGGTTCATATTCTAGAAAATAGAATTTTCTTATTAACACCAATCCATGCGTAATGTACCTTGTGCACTGGAAGGACCACCTCTAAAAACTCTCCTAACACCCCAAATTACTTCCTGACTGAAATATGACAATAATAACGTCGGAATGAAGAGTGTATTATTTATATCTTTTAGTTTTTACCAAAAAATACTTGAAAAAATAATAATTACACAGTCCTGAAATAGAACATACAACATACGACACGATTTAATAAACTGCCGTTGTTTCTCATCAGGCAGAAAATCGGACAACCTCGAAGAGGCTCACATGGTTCCGCTGCACAATGCACATCGGTTCTGTTCTGTAAATCAATCTGCTTTGTGAGATTAACGCTTGTGTGGCAGTGCCGTAAACGTTCGGTGTCTCGGTGGTTCTGTTTGATAAGAAAAGGTGCAAGGTAAGAAAAGTCGGTTATTTTCCAAGTACGATTTGGATTTAAAGTTGTGCCAAATGTCTTTGAACGCAACATGGTTTTCCCTTTCGTTCATTCATTCAAAGTGAAGTCACTGCGAGCACGACTGAGTGCACGACTACGATGGGCTTCGGCCTTCGCCATGTCCATTTTATGCCCTGCGGAAACTAGCATTTAGCTGTTGAGTAACAGTCATTTCCTCCAACCTGTTCCAACATTTGGTCCGTTAACAGTACGTTCTGTTTTAAACGTTTACGACGTTTTACTCCGAGAAATGTAGAGTCATATTATTGCATAGAGTTTATGTAGTTGGGGGTGTGCATTTAAACATGCAGATCGATCTTAACCAACGCCATTGTTCTGCAGCGCTTTAAGCATGTCAATCCTTAATGTAGACGTAGATTTCATAATTAACCTTAGTCATCGGTTCGTTGCTACAAACTTTGTCGCATACAAAACTCAACTTGCTTCAGCTTAACATTTGAAAGCAATTTCTGGAACCAATGCACATTATTCGTATGCAACTATTAATGGGATTTCCTTGACTTCGGTGCGATTAGGCCTGCAGAAGTTTTCTCGGGAAGTTCAGTTGTAGCATCTGCGTTCTCGCCTTTTAAACGGGCTCCATAAAAGATACATAATACAAGTGGCCAAACATGGCTATTTCAATGACATGATTTAAGTATTAAACCAGCTTACTCTACTTACTTGTAATAAAACAATTCTGTATTTGTCCTGAATGAGAAGTAGATCGTTTAACTAGCAGGTGCAATCAATCGTCTGTAATAGTACTGTTTGCATATTATAAACAAAGAAGCAAGGGAAATAAATATGAAATCAAGCCTATTTTATTCACTTGCAATGGAGGTTTTAACCAATCAACGCGCACCCCGTTTAATGGGCTGCCAATCAGAAGTGAACTCGAAGTGAGTATCCATTGCAGAACAAAATCACGTCAGACGACCAGCTCGGTTTAGAAACAGTTTTTCCACCTAAAGAAATGATAGAATATATTTAATTTTTTGCTTTCAGCGGTTCGGGTGCTCGTGTGTGTGCGTGTCGTTTGCCTGCGTGGGCTCTGTGGAGACGGAAGGATCGCCAAGATGTCGAAGAGAGGCAAGAAGACTGATGACGCAACTGCAGATGTGGAGCAGGACAACGGTGCAGGTAGCAGACACGGTCACTGCCGTTTTTACTGTGGATATCTGAACCAGCAATGGAAGCCGTTTTATACTGTCCTTTCTTGTTTAAAAATGCAGAATTTGACATGTCTAACTACAGCTGCTGTGGTGATACAGCTTCTTTAACGTATCGCTGCTCTTGAGAGATTTCTGCCGATGTTTGTTACTTGCAAATGCAAATGGTTGATCTATGCCAAGTGAAATAAATATTTGGCTTCTCGGAAATGTCTGTCTCTGAACCGAGTTGCAAAGAGATGGGAGTGCGTGTTATTTGAATTACTAGGCCTGTTTTTGGGCATGTCCAACAATGTATTGGTATCATTTACCATTCCACTTCATGCCTGTGAACACCTGTGACCATTTTGAGATGCGTGCTTAATGGAAGTTGTGAGGGGAAACTTTTGTTTGTTTTCTGCAACTTTTCCCAACTAATGCATGTTGCATGTAAAGTTGCTGCGGTTGTAAAAAAAAGAAAAAAAAGTTGCCCATGTTTCCCCCTTGTGCACCTGACAGCCCCAGAGGCCAAGAAAGCCAAGAAGGGGAAGGAGCCGGAGGCCCCCGTGCTGTACGAGGACCCTCCCGATCAGCTGACCAGCAAGGACGGCCGCGCCGCCAACACCAAGATCAGCTCCTGGAACGTGGACGGCCTGCGGGCCTGGGTCAAGAAGAAGGGGCTGGACGTGAGTGGCTGCATTCTCCTGTGCGACTCGCCGATTGGTCGCCTTCTCCCCAGTGTCGTTTGCCGATTGGTCGTAATCACGCTTGGCCGTTTGAGGATTGGTTGATTGATTTATCAGGAAATGTTGATAAAATAAAAAATAAAAAAAAGATTATTATTATTTATTTTTTGTGTAGGATTAAAATTCTTTGTTCCAAATATGCCCCGGGCAATTCAAACTTGAAAGGAGATTCTCCGCTATTTTCTCCCAAGTATTGTTTGATTAGTTAGGTTCCGGCTGAGTCATTTGCTAATTGGTTGCGATCCAGCCGAGTTGTTTGGTGATTGGCTGTTATCTCCCAGTGCCGTTTGCTGATCGGTCGCGCTAGGCTGAGTCGTTTCCTGATTGGCTGTGTTGCAGTGGGTGCGTGAGGAGGCCCCAGACGTGATCTGCCTGCAGGAGACGAAGTGCGCGGAGAAGTCCCTCCCCAACGACATCACCTCCATGCCCGAGTTCCCCCACAAGTACTGGGCCGGCTCCCAGGAGAAGGAGGGCTACAGCGGCGTGGCGATGCTCTGCAAGACGGAGCCCCTGTCCGTCACCTACGGCATCGGTGAGCCCCGCCCTCCCTGCCCGCACGCGCCACGCCCGAGTCACCGCAGAGTGCCGATTACAAATCACAACTGAAGCGGCTATCCGCAATATCCTGCCACTGGCTAAGTTTCCGTCTAAATGTTTCTCCGATGTTGAGAGAATTTTCCGATCAACTACTGTTTCGTGAATGTTTTGAAGAGGGCGGAACAAGATTGTTGCCTTTTCACGATGTTTCGGCGCTTTGGAATTTCAAGCGTTGAAGCGTTTGAAACCCCGCTAATCATAGGCCTGTTTAAACGAATCGGAAAGTCTCTGCTTTCCACGGTAACGCATTGACTGGTTCGCCACACATAATACAAAAGCAGTACCACGTGGTTAAAATGAACATTAACCCAGCAAAGAGCAGGTATTTTGTAACGCCATTGCTTTCAATGACCAGTCGTGACCGTTACATTAGCATTCAAGTTACGTTGAAAGAACATTTCTGATGTTACCTTTTAAAGGATTAAATGGTTAAATAGTTAAACTACATTTAAATTTTTGAAGGAATATGAAATGCCATAAAATATAAAACCCGCAATAAAACAAAAATTCAGCTAAAGAGGTTTCTAAATGTTAAGTGGACTGCATTTATATCGCGCTTTACAATGCCTCATTCATACACGCACTCGTACACCAATGGTGATTGGCTGCCATGCAAGGCACCAACCAACCCTCCGACTGCCTGATGAATGGTAAATGGTTGGAATTTATATAGCGCCTTTATCCAAAGCGCTGTACAATTGATCCTTCTCATTCATACACACACTCATACACACACCAACAGCGATTGGCTGCCATGCGAGGCTCCGACCAGCTTGTCAGGAGCATTTGGGGGTTAGGTGTCTTGCTCAGGGACACTTCGACACAGCCCGGGCGGGGGATCGAACCGGCAACCCTCCGACTGCCAGACGACCGCTCTCACCTCCTGAGCCAAAGTCGCCAGACGACCGCTCATGCTTACCGCTAACGCCGCTAAGGCCGCTAACACCGCAAAGGCCGCTAACGCCGCTAACACTGCTAACACCGCTAACGCCGCTAATGTTCCTTAGGCAAAGAGGAGCACGACAAAGAGGGCCGCGTGATCACCGCCGAGTTCCCCGACTTCTTCCTGGTCACGGCCTACGTGCCCAACGCCAGCAAGGGCCTGGTGCGCCTGGACTACCGCAAGACCTGGGACGTGGACTTCCGCGAGTACCTCAGCGGCCTGGACGAGCGCAAGCCGCTGGTGCTCTGCGGCGACCTGAACGTGGCCCACCAGGAGATCGACCTGAAGAACCCCAAGGGCAACCGCAAGAACCCGGGCTTCACGGCGGAGGAGCGCGAGGGCTTCACCCAGCTCCTGGGGGCCGGCTTCGTGGACAGCTTCCGGGAGCTGTACCCGGAGCAGGCCAACGCCTACACCTTCTGGACCTACATGATGAACGCCCGCTCCAAGAACGTGGGCTGGCGCCTGGACTACTTCGTTCTCTCCAAGGCCCTGCTGCCCAGCCTGTGCGACTGCAAGATCCGCAACAAAGCCATGGGCAGCGACCACTGCCCCATAACCCTCCACCTGGCCATATAGCCTCCGGGTGCTCCGTAGGCTGGGCTCCTGTTGGTCCTCTTCCATGTTTTCCTCATAACGAGCATTTCCAGCGACCAATCAGAATGGGGGCCTAACCTAACGCATCCTGTTATGTAAAACCGGGGTCCCGGTCTCAGCAGCCAGAACATCTCGTCAGGTTCCCGCCTTCCTTCCGCCTACGGTTCCCTTAACTGTCAGTTAACGCTAATGCATCTGGAGTTTTAGTCTCGGAGAGTCTTGTAAACGGACGTGGTTGGTCCTCTTGTCTGGAATTGCCGTTTTTCGGTCTGAATTTCCAAATTATTTCTGGCCTCTCTGATTTCAGCACCTATAAACGGGTACTGGTCTGACCCCCTGAAAATATAAACATACTTATTTAGGCTTTAAATGATACTGGCCACCTCTCAAGGAGATGTTCGTATACTGCCAGTCACGCATCTGTTCCTCATTCGTCATCACTGAAGGAAATTGTGGCAAACGTCAATGAACGCCAACCTGGTTCGGTCAAACAGAACGGGGTGGAATGCCTAATCGTTTTGGATTTGAATACTTTTCTATGCTTTTCTGAGCTTCTCTGTTGTATTGGAACCAATTAAATCCTGCCTTCTGGGCCTCTCCGTTGGCTGAATTGCACCATACATGTTCAATCGAGTATTTGAATCAGTTGCAAAACAATGTCATATTGGACCCAGGTCTGAGGTCAAATCAGTGCCGAGTGCCTGTGTGGAAGCCGGCTTTTGTGTGTCCTGCCCTTTTCCGTTACCCCCTAACTCAAGTAGCATTACGTAATCTGCACAAGGAGGGGAATTGGTTTCACCTCTGGCAACCCTTCTCTGCCGGTGTGACGCAAGCCCCTTGTAAAACTGGTCAAACTTACAAGTGATGATTTTCTTCCTCCGTTTTATATGTGACTCATACACTTATTCAACAGTCCAGCTTAAATTTTTTACAAGTGCTTATCAAGTGCCACCGTGTTTCGTCTTTTATCGAAAGGAAAAAAGAATTAGCCCTGGATGTCCCTGTTAAAAGACATCTAGTGTTGTGTGAGCATTTGAAACTACATGATGTGAGGTGTGCCAACACCTGGTCTGTGTTATTTCTCTTTTCCCTCGAGTGACACGGTTTAGTGTCCGATGGTTAGCAGTTTATTTTTCATGCTTATTTTGTATATTACACTTTGTCATTTTGTGTCTTTAGGTAGAAATTAATTTGAGCTACTGTAGGTGTGTTTGGGAACTTATTTTTGGGTGTTGCTTCAAACAAGCCCCTGTCGATATTGTCATATTAACGTGGTGTGGCAGGAAGTAAACCGCTGAAATTAATATGAACATGTTACCTTTCAGGGTGTCCATTATTCAACAATTTCTTTTTCTTGAAAACTGCATGTAGAAACTTGATTTTCAATAAAGTTTGGTTTTTTAAAAAGCTTTGTCCTTGTCCAATGCCAACCATTTACCATACTTGTACATTGGCAACATCTGAATGTAGACACTAAGTTGTTTATAAGGCATGCGTATTATTATTACTTTTTTTCCATTCAATAGATGAGAATCAGAAGATGTTACGTTTTTCAAGTTAAGGATTTTTAAGGAAGTCTTAAATAATATTTTAATTCTCTTGGCAGGTGGGCGTCACACAAATTGATGAGCTGCTGTATGTTGACCGATGGATTGATCCTGTAAAATCTTGTTAAAGCCATTATAGCCTAATTTTTTCTCAGTTTGACCGTCAGCTATCGTTAGCAAGAACCATTTTCTGAGTCTACGTTACACGTCACGCATGTGCCTGTAATTTATTTAGAAGTATTTACACGAGCTAACAATCTTCTTGTTTTCATTCGATGGCTAGTTATCCAAGTAGTTATCATAAACACACTATGATTGATATCTCAGACTTTGCTAAAGATGCAGAAAACTGTGATTTTTAATTCCCAGATGAGCTTTGATAAAATCCAAGATTTTACGCAAGATGCGCATTCGAAACCATTCAAGATTTTACGCAAGATACGTATTCGAAACCATTTGTTTGTTTACAATTCGGAAATGGCAGCCTTTTGACGGCGCTTCACTGGTCTGTGTTTATGCTCTGATTTGTTGTGGAGGAGTACTACTCAACTCCACGTCTTGCGGGCTGCAGTGTCTGTTTGATTCAACCGTGTGTGACACCTCCTGCTTTCGCGAATTGCCTAATTATCTGAACCAAGCAGGTGAAAAAATGAGTGAAATCGGGTGCTGTAGCACACCGTCGGAGCAAATACCTGCAGACAGCGAGTTGAATAGCGCTGTTCCAGAGGGGTGACGTGGAGGCTGAGCCAACTTTCTGGAGCTGCTCCAGAGTGACCCGTCAGAGAAAGAGAGGGAGAGAGATCACGTCTTATAGGTAGGTCATCACCCCTCTCGCTCTCTCGCTCTGACACACACACAAGAGCTTGCTGTATTTCCACTATATTTCAAAGAGCACTGACAGCACATAACTGGAGAGAAGGTAACGGATCTCTAGTCACAGGGGCACATCGGTCACACCTGATGACGTGCCTTTTGAGTGATGGCCAAGCATACGCTGTGCGTCACCAGGCCCAGGACTGAGAGAAATTCCACAGAATATCAGCTCTTTACAGTAGTCCCTTCTCTCATTGTCTCAGATTGTTGTTGCTGGCTCCGTGCTGCCCCCCTCTGTCCTGGATGACTGTCTTAAAATAGCTACTCGTCCACAGGAAATTAAGAGCCTGATGCAGCACCGCGGACATCTTGGATGGGAGGGGTGAGAAACTACCCCAAGCTGCTCTGCGTTCCAACAAGGAGTTCAATACGATACGGATTTAACGCGTCGTCAATGTACAATCCATAGAACGGGGCCAACTCGACTACGTCTTTTATTATTGCTTTAGTTGACGCTGTCTGTGTGTTTAAGCTGAAAATGTGTCTGTTGGAGGTGGAAAGATAAGGAGGAGAAAAGAGTCAGTTGGGCTTGACCTGCTGTTTGGGTGTACGGCCTGCGTTACCGCGGTAACTGAAAAGGTAATCCGTCTGACCTGGGCAGGCCTTATCTATAATTAAATTTGGCACAACTAACTGTTGCGGATGGAAGAAGTGTCCAAAAATGCGCCCTTCTTCTCTGGCAACAGCCGGGAAGTTAAAAATTTGAGAGATGGTCAAAATGATTACGCAGGGCAGTCTTTGAAGACGTTGTGAAAAACACTCGGAAATATCCATGGCGGAAAATTGCCAACGCCGGTGTAAGACTGGAGCGTGGCACGTTTTTGATAAATTGCGTAACATTTACTGAATTATCAGCTGTCAGTGTATAAGCAATATCCTGAATGGCAAATGGGCCTTGTGCCAGATTTATTATGGGCTGGAAGGGAGAGCGGCCCCTCCCCGCTCTCTCCCAGGATATCAGGAGTAGCAGTGTTGCAGAGACCAGCGCAGATGGGGAGATGGCAGCAGTTTCTTGCCTGGCGTTAGGTATAGCCGTGTTTTTATTTGTGTAGCACTTATTGAGCAAACAGCGGGAAGTACTTTACAGCTGTGAAAGCAAATACCCTGCCAATAGACGCAGTGCCACAAAAGATAACGCAAAACTTAAGATCAATTAAGGTATTAAATCAATCAAATTATAAAGCAAATGGTAAACAATTCTGAAAAAACGAAATGGAGACTGAGAACAACGTAGTATAAATAATACAAAAAAAAAAATAAAAAATAAACTTGACTTAAATTCTATTCAAAATGGGTTTATACCACTCTTTCAGGAAATACTATCTCATTATTTTTCCGTCGTAACATTGATTTTCAGACCGTTTATCTCAAGCTGAAGCAGATGACTCGGGCATGTCATCAGCACAGCTAAAGGGGTTGATTTTGATTGCGGGGAAGAGTGAGCACGTCCAGATTAAACCGGCCGAATCTCTCCTTTCCGTTATTACTTCACGACAAAGGGAGTTAATCGGATGAGTCATTGTTGTCGCTCGGATGCATTCAAACTGTCCTTCGGGAAGAAACTGATTGATCGCGTCGAAGGTGAATTGAGCCATCGTTGGGATAAAAATATCTGCCGCCGCGTGTGCGCGTAGGACATTACAGTAAATGAAGCGCGATTGAATAAAATGGGGCCTGAGACACACGCCAAGTATTCAGAAAACCGATGTGAAACAGGCTGGTGAATTTTGACTGAATACAGCATATTATCCCCTGCGAGCGATTCTAGAGTGATCCATTCTGAGGTGGTGTGTTGTTGCCTCTTGTGCACAGGTGCATGTGCATTATTTGTTTCCTCCTGCCGCCTGTTTTGTGAGGAGTGTCATTCAGCCCTAACCTGTAACACACACACACACACGCACACACACCAGCACGCACACACACAGGAAACAAGCGTAAACCTGGTCTGGCACATAGCGACGATTTCGACACAATTTTTTGGAGGTAGTTTTCCGAGACGACAGTGTGTAGTTTATCATCTGTAAAGTGCCGCAAATGGATCGTTCCACAAAAAAGCTGATACGGAGTGTACCGAATTGGGTGGCGTTTCCCAGGAATTCAATTAAACACAATTTCATTGTTTAGATTCCTTCTTGCGCATTTGAGAAGGTTTTGGGTTGGGCGGTGCAGATGGGACTGTGGGTGATGTGTGTGTGTGTGTGTGTGTGTGTGTGTGTGTGTGTGTGCGCACTTGGGGGTGGGGGTTGGGTGGTGTGTGTGAATACAGAACCAGATCCAGATGTGTATTGCTTCAAGTGCAAGCTGTGCAGGTGCAGCCCAGTGTGATGTTGCAAAACTTTCTTGCACCTGTGAACATTTAGACCCTCTTAGCTCTACAATAAGGGCCCACAGCAAAAAAATAATTATCTGCATCGACATGTTAGTCGCGTGTGTACATTGATGACATTGATGAGTGTTTCACACACACACACACACACACACACACACACACACACACACACACACTGTAAGGGTAATTTTCTTAATTGATTCTTAATTGACAATGTGTGTTAACATAAAGACAATCACATGGTTACAAATAACCTTTTAGTGATTTATTCTTATTACTATTAGACCACTTTCGGAATGAAGTGCTTACTAGGAGTCTTTCTCTGTCTCTCTCCCAGCAGACAGACAGCCTTTGACCTTAATGTCTCTGCTTCTCAGCTAGCACATTCTGGTCAACAAGGGGTATTCAGAAGACAAAATACTGATAAATGTTCGTGGCCAGCTTCATGTCTTTTTGTTTTGGTAAAGCCCCCCCTTCAGGAAAAGTGTGTGTCTGATTCAAATCAGAAAGCCGGTAAGCTTTCTCACTTTCTGTCATTCCTTTGCAAATAAAGAGAAGAATAGCTATTGTTGTGTTTTTACTGGATCTGTTTCATCAGACGATGCTCACCTGTGAAATGTTAAAAAGGGCATTTTTCCCTAACAACACGCACACACACACACACACATCCAAATATTCAAAGAAAGACACATCCTCTTCTCAGCTTCTGTGAAATTTGTTTATTGTTCACTAATAGTGAGATTGTAAACTACATCTACCCTGCTCTACGACAGCATTCCCCCCAGGTAACCCCCCCCCCCCCCCCACCCAGGTTTGCAGTGGGCGTAACAGTGGAAGACTTCACTGCCAACATCACGACACACGCCCTCGATGCTAAGAAGCGATTCTAAAGTTTTAAGCGCTTTGATACGAGGTGAGAAACGCGGTTTCGGCGTCCGTTGCCGTGAGTAAAGTGCTCGAGGATATGTCGATGCGCTCCACGCCGTTCCGGGCGACGTTGACCCTCCAGTGCTCCACAGGTGAAGGTTAAAACAAGCCGCGTTGAGCGCTGCTCCGAACGCTCGTACACCTGACGTTTTACACCAACAAACCCGGTGCCTCCCAGGATCGATAAGACGAGGACATAACACGCGATGACATCCCCTTTTTGGTAGAAAACGGGGAGGATTTCCACCAATCACAGAGTATGTTTACAACAACCGGTAGAACAAGGCCGATGGTGGTTGGTAGCTATGTTTCTGACCGTACTTCCTGGTTCCCTGTAGGCATTAGAAGGATCAATAGCACAAAGTGTCCAAAAGTCTCTAATGGTGTGTTGCCAGTGTAAGTATCAGATGCACCACAGATTCGGTTGACTGTCACCATCCCACGTTGGTTATCGGTTGGTAGCAGTGCCTTCCAGTGCTGGAACATGGTTCATGAATATTCAAGAAAAGATATGAGAATGGACAAAAAAATAGAACAGACATTGCTTACGGTATTTTTCGAATATTGAGAATAACTGAATATTGATGGATCGATCTAGAGCATTCCCCTATTGGGAACCAGGTGGCTGCGTATATCCCCGTGTAGGCAACCATCTCAATGCTGTGTCTACCTGTCCAAAGCTTCCCTGACTGAGTCTTAGGTTTCCATCTGTGCTGGTTGTCCCTTCAGGCTAGTCCCTTGGTCGCTTTGTCTCACAAAATAAGATCCGCACAGCCGTTGGGCCCTTGAGAAATGCCTTTAACCCTGCATTGCTCCAGGGGAGGATTGTCTCCTGCTTAGTCTAATCAACTGTACGTCACTCTGGATGAGAGCGTCTGCCAAATGCCAATAATGTAATGTAATGTCTCGTGTTTTGAGAACTATATTCGGTTTAATCAAACCCCTTTCAATTTGTTCACTTGTGGTTTCCACTGACTACCTGGTCACCATAGTTACGGAAATCTTCTGAAAGAGACTGCGTTGAATGTTTCCTGTTCATTTAGCAATTGCTCTTGTCCATTGTCACTTACAGAGCTATCGAAACATGATGCCGTAAGATGAAAATCGTGTGGTTATTTTTTAAAGTATTGACAAACGGATCCCAGTGAGAGCTTTTGCTGATAACTGCTAGTGTGCTGATAACAAGTCAGTGACACGTGCATGTCCGACCTACTGACTCCTAAATGTCAGCTTTACTCAATGTCTGTCGGGGTGCGCTTGGCACTGTCGATCGAAGGTTTGGCACCAAAGTCAACACGCCAGTCTGTCGGCATTTATTACCGAAGGCAGAACGTATCCACTTTAAACCTTGTGATAGCCACTTTGCGTGCAAGTCGTCAATGATGTTCTTCAGTACGATTGTCTGATATTATTACATATCTGTGTATCAGTAGGCATAATTTGTATTTTTCGGTCACTCTTTTGGTAAATTGAGCTATCTGGTTTCATTCACTTCCGGTGACCTTGGTGAGCGTGGGCTACCCAAAATACAAAATGGTATAGTGAGGCTTTCTTTTCAGACAATGCAGTGAGACTCTTAAGTCCACTTGGTAAATCTCACGATTTTAGAGAAATCGATTTTGAACGGAGAGTTAATTCAATGAATTGGGTCATAGTTTTGCTTACGGCACGTAATGGCGGCAACATCTTTTGATTTTATGAAAACTGCCATGGTGCCTTGCAGTTGGCTGGCTTCATTTTATGTTCTTTTCTTAAAATGGCATGTATAATTTTTTATAGAATAGTTATAACACACATCGTAAACAGAAGCACTCCCTGTTCAAACAGACAGTTTGTGAAAAAATGTACGCTGTCAAACATCATTTTGAGTTCGGATATCATGACACGACCACTTGACTCGCAAAAGTGTGAAAGTATCAATATGGAAACATGCTAATTATGTTTTATAATGACATATTGCTTGTCAAACACACATCTATATTTATAGGTCTGGTACTATATTAATCTCACCAATGAACTGAACGGAATTTGACATTGTATGTAGAGTGTAAAATGTAAAATGTTGAAATGTCATGGATTGTAAGTTTTCTGTTCTGCGTAATGTCATAAGGTGTCATGAATGTGCTAAAACACAAAGGCTGACTTTGTGCTTATATACGTTTACGCATATTAGGAAACTTGTAAAAATAGTTTGTCACATATTTTCCCATTATAATGAGGAAAGTGCATATATATTCAGGTGGTGTTGATATACAGTATATGCCTTATACTTGTATTGTAGCTGCATTCCTTAAATGTAATCTTTTCTACATATTGACTTCCATGTTATATCGTAATTGTTTATTTCATTTTTTCAAATTTCCTCTTGTACACACCCTCCTCCTCCTGGATTTTGTTTGACAGGGTGGGGGGGGGGGGGGGGGTACCTGAAAAAGGAAGAAAATTATATTAGAACATTCCAGAGAACTCAACACTCAGGAATGAAGTGATAGTGGAGGTACGTTTTTGTTCTTCAAGGATCATATTTCCCAAATTTAATGCAACTATAAGGTAACGCCCCAGCGACATTCTCTACCTTAGGCACGTTTTGTACCTTTTTAATTATGAGTGTAGGAACAAGCTAACTAGCGCAAAACATGCTGAGTATTCTTAGGTTCCTGTAAGTCGGTTGAACATTGTGTGTTTGTGAGTTTTGTCGCATGACAAAAATAATCAAAAAAGCCCGGGGAGATGATGATCCAACTTTGTGCCCATATCAGCACAACAGGGTTTTATTTTCAAGCATTCTGTGGTGACGACTAAACGATCAGACGATTCACTGCTGCTTGCAACGAGCATCGAGACACTTTGTTGTACCTCGCTCCGGATAAGAGCGTCTGCCAAATGCCATGAATGTAAAATGTAGTGTAGACAGGCTACACCACCAAGACAGCCCAATGTTGTTTTTTTGACGGCCCCCCCCCCCCCCCCCCTCCACGTGCACCCTGCATCCCTGCGTACCTGTGGGTTGCCAGCGTGGGGTCGCGCTCAATGCCGAGATGACAGCGTCCTCGCCTGTGTCCTAGGTCAGAACGGTGCCCGCTTCCCGTGATGTCATCTTCCTGCGACCGGCATCCGAGAATGTCCCGTGAGCAGATTTCAGTATTTCCTCCCAGGCGCCTCGACCGATGGCGGTCCGGAAAGCTTTCCCGAACGCTGCTTGTCGGCTTGGCTGATGAATCGGGGTCGAGGCGAGGGTTATTCTTTACGGCGATTCTCCTAATCGCGTTTCCCCCCGATGAGAAAGAACTACAACATATAAATATAATTGCTATTATCGCACTACTGGTGTTTTCATTCCTTCTGCTTTAAGCGGTGGTGTCTTTGGTGGCCAATCGGAACGTGCGTGATGGGACTACGTCGTGTCTACATCGTCCGATCAGGTGAAGCCGACTTCACCTCGGCGGTCACGTGACGTCCCGTCACGTTCGCGGGGCGTCTCCAAGGCGATGTGCAAGCGTGATGAGAGGCTCCCTCCGTAGCGCTTGGGTTCACCCGCCCGAGGCAGAGCGAAATGTGAGCGTGATTCTCAGCGGTAAGAGCACAGAAGGTTTTAAAAGCGCGGGTGCCGTCGGGGTCCGTGGCGAAGCTAAAGCTCGATGCGTTACGGTCCTACGTCTGCCTCCCTCTCCGCCTGATTGGCTGCTCCTGGGTGATGCGGTGCGCTGATTGGCCGCTCCAGAGTGCTGCGGTGCACCGATTGGCTGTCGTGCCGGGGGACGCAAGTAGGGGAAGGAGACTCTGGATCGGTCTCAGCCATTTCTCACCTAACGGCCGGCTGTTGGATTTGGGCTCAGTCGGCTGATCCTGGATCAGTGCCCTGGGTTACGCCCACCCCCCTGTTTTCTCTTGGTCCATATAGGAGTACTACAGTGAATGGACTCACCACTGGGTATCTAGTTGTGTGTTTTTGAAAGTATTACAATATATTCAGTGTCTATATACCACTATACACCATTTCTCATGATATGGTAGGCGTAATTTGGGCTTTTGCCTTGTCAACATGTCATGCATTATTCAAATGGTCTCTATGCATTGTTAAAACTTGTATAAAACACATTGCTTCTTTGAATGATTGATTTATAGATAAAGCTCTTAATGACCTAATTTGGAATAAGGTTTGCGGTCCTTCATATATGCTTTATGCTCTTAGCATATGAAGTGAATACGCAGATGATAAGTGTGAAAATGAATTCATTTCCAAACCGGTTATTTCACACGAAAACATACATTGCTGGGCATCCACTCATTGAATTAAGAATGAGTATTTATGGCAGTGTGTTTTTTCTACTTGGCTGTTTAGTGCTGTTTCACTTGTGTTATGGTTATGGATGAGTAATCGTGTGTTTATAACTATTTACAACAGTCGAGGGGGGGTTCCATTCAATAGTGCAACTGCAATGGGACATAGAGTGAGTGTTTTCTTGGTGGCGAATTTTCGCGGCTGCATTGCTCAACCCGAACTAAACCGGGGAGAGCGTGACCGAGGACCAGAAGGCGCGGTCAGAGAGAGACGGGCGCTGGTTGCGGTCCCATGGCCGGCTGGCGCCCGCCTCAAACGTTCCGCTCAGTCTTAACACGCCGTTTTCAGCCTTCTACAACCGTCTTTGAGATGTGTTTGTTTCACGGCAATAGTTAGCACCTCGCCCAAATAAATAACAACGTTACGCTCGATGTATTTCAGAGTCTGTGTCACGCCGTACGTTGACGTTGACATCGTTCGACGGGCGGCTTTGTGAAAGCGCGGCGATTTAAAATTTGCTTTAGCAAATTTTTGTTTTTCAGCCTTTAGCCGTTAGCGTCTCGGTGTGTCGGGTGTTTCGACGAGCGACGGACGCGAAACAGATCTGGGATCAGTTCTGGGATCGGTTCGCGTAAGCGCAGCAGTCGGGAGCGTCCCGAAGGGCACTGTTCTGGGATCAGCCGGCCCGGCCTTCCTGCCTAACCCCGAACCCCGAACCCCAGCTGAGACGGATCCAGGTTGGCGGCAGCGGTGGGATGAGCAGGGACAGACGGACGGGCGGACGGACGGACGGACGGGGAGGGAGGGAGGGGGAGAGGGGAGGTGGGGACCCCCCTCAGCACTCCCCGGCGGTGATGAGCTCCCCCCCGGGCCTCTCGGCCAGCCTGCGCCTCCTGCTCTCGGCCTCCTCCTCCTCCTCCTCCTCGTACAGCGTGCGGTGGATTCCCAGCAGCGGGAGGGCCGGGTTTCGGCTGAAGCTCACGCCCTCCGGGTCCCCGGCCTGGGACAGAGGCTCAGGGGGGAGAGCCTGGGCGGGCGAGCCCCCGTTCAGGTAGGCGGAGGGGGGGAGGGAGACCGTGGAGAAGGGCTGTGTGGGGGGCTCTGAGAGAGAGTCTTTTTTCTCTGGAGAGAGAGAGAGAGACACATAGAGAGCAACAGGGAGAGAGGGATAGAGAGAGAGAGAGATAGAGAGCAACGGGGAGAGAGAAAGAGAGAGAGAGCGAGAGAGACAGACATACATAGAGAGCAATAGGGGAAGAGAGAGAGACATAGAGAACAACCGGGAGAGCGAGAGAGAGAGAGTGAGAGAGGGACAGAGAGAGGGAGAGGGCAGGAGAGAGAGACAGAAAATGGCGTAAGAAAAGGTTTCACCGCACTGGGAAAGGGGTCAGCGCACTGGGAAAGGGGTTAGCACACTGGGAAAGGGGTCGGCGCACTGGGAAAGGGGTTAGCACACTGGGAAAGGGGCTAGTGCACTGGGAAAGGGGCTAGCGCACTGGGAAAGGGGTCAGCGCACTGGGAAAGGGGCCGGCGCACTGGGAAAGTGGTTAACGCACTGGGAAAGGGGTCGGCGCACTGGGAAAGGGGTTCGCACACTGGGAAAGGGGTTAGCGCACTGGGAAAGGGGTCAGCGCACCGGGAAAGGGGTCAGCGCATTGGGAAAGGGGCTAGCGCACTGGGAAAGGGGGGGGTTTGGACACGGCGTTCCCGCGGCGACTCACCGGCGACGGAGGCGGAGCCGGCGTGCACGACGGCGTGCGGGCCCTCGATGAACACGGCGTCCAGCACATGCTCCGGAGGGAGGGGCTGTGATTGGACGACCTCGGCCTTGGGCTTGCGGAAGGTCAGGGTGTAGGGCTGCACGTCCAGGGAGAAGTTTCGGGTGTGCTTCTTCTCCAGGCAACCGGCGGTCAGGTCCGTGGCTGTGGGGGCGAGGAGGAGGGGGGGGGGGGTTTAAGGTGCGCACACACGGGGCAACATTAACTCTCGGGCGGCGAGAGCGGTCGTCTGGCAGTCGGAGGGTTGCCGGTTCGATCCCCCGCCTGGGTGAATGTGAAGCTTTGGATAAAGGCGCTATATAAATGCCAGCCATTTAGCATGGACACACTGTATCTAAAGACTGCCGTACAACATACTGAACTCAATTATGCGGAGTGAATTACAAAATCCGAAATGCAAAGTGGAAAAAGAAGATTTGCGTCATGTACAGACCCCCCCAAATGGAAATACAAAAATGGAAATACAAAGATTATGCAAAATGCAAATGCAAAACTTAAATACAACTTTCAGAATTAAGTTTCAAACTACAAGTCAATACATATAAACTACAATCAAGATGGCGGAGGGTTGCTTTCATCTGGCTTGTGGAGGAGAGCTTGGAGTCCGGCATGCCAGGTTGCTTTCAGATGGACAGGAATGGACAGAAATACATGAAAATGTATTTCAATGGACACAAATGGTAGCTTTTGTATTTACGGCACTTTTTTCTGCAGTCACATGGGTGCAAAGCTCTGGACTGAGGAACAAGGAACTGGGAATCAATAGAAATGGCTTGCGGGTGAATTCTGAAGTAATTTTCAGAAAAGGCTTTTTAAAATAAAGTTTTAAAGGTACAATAGGTAAGATTTTTGTGTTAAAACATTGTTACAAGACCATTGTAAATCCCTTCCTATCAATGAAAAAGGCTCACTGACATGTTGACTCACCCTCTGCCTGTGTTTATAGTCCTTAAATTCAAGGTTTAAAAATATACAGTTGACGGCCTGACGCTGTACTAAAACATTGTATCACTGAACAATAATTCAAGCTCATTGGTTGAAAATTGGTTCCAATTGCCACAGCCACAATATTGTTTCAATATCAGCAAAGGGGGAGGGATAAACAGTATTGTGATTTGAAGTTGTTTGTTGCTACTATTCCTCTCCTGACCGTTATTCCGAAATTCCCTATTGTACCTTTAAAAGTTTTAAATGAACTTCGTAAACGTTTCTCCTGCACCTTTGGTGGGCGGGTGCTGCGTGCTCTTGGTGTCCAGCTGCGGGTTGATGAAGTTGTCCATCACGGTCTTCCGGCGAACCGGCTTCAGCTTGTCCGGCTTGGTGCTGTTCTCCAGACGCACCATCGTTAGAGGCTCCTGGGAGGCGGGGGGAAGGGCGGGGAAAAAACAGAGATTTGGGGGAAAAACCAGAGATTTGGGGAAAAACCAGTCCGGATTGGATACGCTTCTACACTCGAGCAAGGCACCAAAACTGAACAGCTTCAGTATATTTACGTTTTTGCCTGTATTGATGGATGCTGTGTACTGTAAATTTAAAAAAATGCTCATCGTTGTGTTACACAACTGAAAGTCGCACAACTAATGCCAACGAGATATAAATCGTAATTTATTACTTTTAATAGTAATATAAAAGTCATATAAATACTATTAAGAGCCAACTGTGAAAAGGGTTTTAAGACAATATGAAACCAACAATATGAATACAGTGCACACTGTTTGTGTGAACGCATTGTTCTCCAAAATGTGTTCCCCCATACCAATTGAGATATTTTGTGTGGAGCAGCAGTTCTCAGTCTATAAACACCCCCGACCACCCACGCTAATTACGACAATCTCTTGATCATTAAAAGCTGTTAAATGCTTTTTGGTACTCCCACATTTTTGCTTTTCCCCTGAAATCTTATAACTTAGTTCGCTCAGGGTCTTTGCATTTTTGCTCTTTGTTTTTTTTGTCAATTTTTTGTTGAGTTTAACCGACTGGGTGTCCAAACTTTCCAGTAAAATAATCTTTTCTCAAAAGGAGTTGCTTATAGCGCATTGCAGAAACTGAAAGCGTTTGCTGGTCAAACTGATTAGCAGTCCTGGAATGTGACTGAGGGATATTACAAGGCTATTTCTGATGTAACGGGCCCTTAAGAGCGAAGCAATCCTTCAGTAGACATTAGAAGTCTCTCATTAAGAACAGTGAAGAGCTCGAAATTATTATGGTCGTGATTGCAGTTGGAACAAAACCGGCGTGTACAGGGGGCAGCTGGGGGCAGTTTTGAAAGCCGTTTCAATCAAGTACAAGGGACCGCTCTGTTCTCTTTTCCTGTAGAGAGGTGTTCGACAGACCTGGGTCAAATGCGGAGTTGTTTCGGATTCAAATACTTTTCTGCGCTTCACTGTGCTTTTCTGGTGTTTTGGAAGCTATGAAATACTCTCAAAAAGTGCACCGCCAGCCTTCTGGTCCTCTTGGTTGGCTCAGTTGCACCAGGCAAGATCGATCGAGCTCGGGAAAAGTATTTGAATCCAAAACAGTGACATGTTGCACATACAGAAGAAAAAACATTTATTTGCAGCCGCTGTGGGAAGATTGTGCTCAGTAAAGTAGCCTAGAGTAGAATACAGCAAAGAGTTCATAGTAGAAATTGACTGGTCCGTTCTAGGGGAGAATGATGTTTCTATACAAATAAACAGGCTGCACATACCGGTCCATAATTATTTGGACAACTTTTGTTGTTTCGGTTCTGTATTCCATTGGACAGCACTTTGGTTGACGGTAGCCATTTTTTATGTGCTTTATAAATATGACTCGTCTTGTCTGGCCCAGGCCTGGTGCCTGATATTGATGCCCCTAGCGCAGGGGTCGGCAACCCTGGTCCCGGGGAGCCGCGGGGTGTGCTGGCTTTCGTTGTGACTTGGCATTAATTGATCAATGAAAGCCGTTGATTACACAGTTAACTCGCCTCACCTGGTTTCTCGGGTCTGAATCGGTTGCTTATTTTAAGGTGGCGACGAAAGCCGGCACACCCTGCGGCTCTCCAGGACCAGGAGTGAGGACCCCGGCACACCCCGCGGCTCTCCAGGACCAGGAGTGAGGACCCCAGCACACCCTGTGGCTCTCCAGGACCAGGAGTGAGGACCCCAGCACACCCCCGCGGCTCTCCAGGACCAGGAGTGAGGACCCCAGCACACCCCCGCGGCTCTCCAGGACCGGGGGTTGCCGACCCCTTGCCCTAGCGGATCGACCGGGTCCTTACCTTGAAGGGCTGGGGGAGCGGGTTGGTGGAGGGGATCCACTTGATCTTCTTCCGGGGCCTCTTGATGACCAGCGGCTCCCCGCCCAGCTCGCCGTGGGCCAGCAGGGCCGAGTCGAGCCCCGGGTCTCCGGTCTGGATGCCGGACTCGCGCACGGTGGGCGTGGCGTCGTGGTTGGACTGCGCCAGCGCGGCCAGCAGCTGCCTCACCACGTTGTCGTACATGAGGTCGCTCTCGTTGGTGATGAAGTCCAGGCGGTTGAGCGACTTGATGTGGTCGCGGTTCTCGTTGCAGAACATGGCCAGGATGTTGATGTCGCAGAACTGCGACTTCTGCCAGCGCCGCCGCGTCTTGATGCCCACCTTGTGCAGCTTGTCGAAGACGAAGTTGGACTTGCGCACCACGAACAGGTGCAGCAGGTTGAGCAGGATGATGACGTTCACGCCGCAGAGCAGGCCCAGGTCCACGGCGGCCATGATGCGCTGGAGCTGCACGGCGGGCAGCTTGCAGTTGACGTCCAGGCGGAGCGGGGGCGGGCTGCTGACGTCCGGGAGCTCGCCCAGGGCGCAGGTGAACTCGTTCTGGCGCTGCCGGGCGTAGTAGGCGCTCAGGTAGGTGATGGGGATGGAGCTCAGGCAGATGATGGCCAGGTGCCGGGCCAGGTAGAGCTTGGCCAGGAAGTTGCTCTCGCCGCGCCGCTCCAGGTACTTCTCGAACAGGTTCTGCTCGGGGCTCTTCTCCTTCTCCGCGTTCTCGATGATCTCCCGCCGTTCCCGCTCGGTGATCCCGGGGCCCTTGGACTGGATCTGCTTCTCGATCTTGGGCGCCCGGCCCTCGGCCGCCCGGTGGTAGCAGTTGTCGATCTCGTGGAGCAGGAAGTTGAGCTCCGAGGTGAGGCGGGTGGAGGCCATGAACTCCCAGCCCAGGGCCGGCAGGTACATGATGCCGGCGAAGGCCAGCAGGGCGTAGGGCAGGAACTTGTGCTCGAAGAGGGAGCGCCGCAGGGCGGGGTCCCCCCCGGGGGGAGCGTCCCGAAGCTCCGTCCAGCAGTAGCCGCGGGCGTACAGGGCCTGGTCGCGGGTGAAGTTGTGCGGGGTGTAGCAGTATATGGACTCCTCTGGGGAAGGGCAGAGTGGGGGGGGGGGGGCGTTAGCAGTTAGCGGTTAGCGGTGAGCGGGTAGCAGAGAGTAGTGTTGTATGAGTGGAGATGGCATTAGCAATTGGCATAATATGGCAGTATAGGAGAGGAGTGATTGTGGTTAGCTGAGTGTAGCAGTGTATGAACTCCTCTGGGGAAGGGCAGAGTGGGGGGGGATGTTAGCAGTTAGCGGGTTAGCGGGTAGCAGAGAGTAGTGTTGTATGAGTGGAGATGGCATTAGCAATTGGCATAATATGGCAGTATAGGAGAGGAGTGATTGTGGTTAGCTGAGTGTAGCAGTGTATGAACTCCTCTGGGGAAGGGCAGAGATGGGGGACGTTAGCGGTTAGCGGTTAGCAGAGAGCAGTGGTATATCAGTGGAGGGATGGGCGAGCAGGCATTAGCGGTTAGCATAATATGGCAGTACACGAGTGGATCGATTGGTTAGCGAAGCAGTATAGGGGTGGATAGATGTGGGGTGGGGCATTAGCGATTAGCGTAGTGTAGCAGTACACAGGTAGAAAGAGGGGGGAGGGAGCGTTTGTGGTGAGCGAAGTGTTGTTGTATATAGGTAGAGAGATGTGGGAGAGGGCGTTAGCAATTAGCATAGTGTAGTGTAGTGTATAGTGGACAGATGTGGGGTGGAGCGTGTTAGCACAAGTATAGCAGTTTATGAGTGTGGTGAGGAAGGTGATAATGCTTAGCAGACTGTAGCAGTATATAGCCGTGGATCCCAGATGGCCACATGCTTTTAGGAGTATTGGTGCCAAAAGAAAAGGTTTTAACTGACATAACTCAAGGTATAACTGTTATTCATAACTCTTCTAAAAGACATAACTGTTATTCACTACATAAAATGATAATGCTTTCTTTCCGCCTCCAAAATTTCCTGAAAGGTCTGAATGCTCCCTGGCATTCTCAGATTCGACCCTGGGGCCCGCCCGGCTTAAGTTACGACCAATCTCTTGACCAGCAATAGAAAACAGGCGTTTCAGTTTTTCCAAAAATGCTTTTCTTGGAAAAAATAAGCAAGTTTGGCTCATTGCCATTTCACTTTTCATTCTTCATGTTAAGTTTGTGTCCGCTTGTCCACGCCTTCTGCAATCAGAACCTCAATGGTTTCCACTGGCTCATCTGCAGTCAATTTATTCTGGAATTATTCGCCAAATATCTCGCAGGAAATGAAGCCGTCAGTTGACCTGGCTGACTGTCGAGTGGCGTGAATGTAGAACGCTAATTCTTCATGGCGTGTTTAGCTAACGCCGGGCGTAGCGTGGCTGCGGGTGGGTAAACGTCCCTCGGTTGACATTAAAAGTCTAATTAAGAGCAACGAGCGGCTTGTTACAATTGAGGACCGGCAAATGGGTTTGGAAATGAACCCGACGTGGGCACGCGGCGAGGGCGGGGCGGCCGAGAGCCGCTGTTACCGCCAGGTCTGCCCCGTGAGTACGCGGAGCGTCCGCTGAAGGTATGCGAGCCGACATTCACGTACCGGCCCTTTAAGAGCAGGCTAAGATGGCCGACACTCTGAGGAGGGGGGCTTGCACCACTGCGGGAATGCGGATGAAACTGCTGTCCCCACACACACACACATACACACACACACACACACACACCTACACACACACACACACACACACCCCCTCCCGACACACACACACACCCCCGCACACACACACACACACACACACACACACTCATACACACACACACACTCCCCACCCACACACACACACACACACACACCCCCGCATACACACACACCCAACCCCACTCCCCAAGGGAGAAAGCCCTCAGTCACAGCTGGTTGGTGCTGCTATGCAGACATCCTGACTCAGCATCTCCCCGACTGGCCCGAACCGGCCCAGCCTAATCTCGCACACAGAACAGAGTGTGCTCTCAACCCTTGACAGAGTGTTATACAACCACATCGATGCATTGCTTTACACCAGTAAAGAGATGACACGCCCGCGTCCGGGAGTCTGGGCCCTGAGTCGGGAGGGCCGTACAGTTCGCTGGCTTTTGGTTTCACCTTAAAGATGAGCTCAGAGTGATATGGCATTTACACAAGTGAAACCGATCTTTCGGGGGGGGGGCACTGTTTGAAGGGCGGGGGGAGTCTATCCAACTGACGTCGAATGAGGAACGCGGGAAATAGATCGCGGTCGGAGGGGAACGGAAATTTGATTGGACAGACGTTCGATTGACGCACGCGCCCACTGGTACGCGACGACGTAAAACCCGAATTGAAATCGTTTTCCAGGAAGCGCGCGCTAAGGCGCTGCTCTGAGTTTCGCTTCGCCTTGTTGCCGTAGCCAGCCGCCGGCGTTGACCCAAGAACCCGGGTGAGATGAGTTAACGCCGTAACAAGCCGTGTCGGTCGGGCAATTAAGTGGCGAGTGAATACAACAAACAATGCCCTGGGGCCACCTTGTAGGTAAATGATCAATCTGGCCGGGCCTGGTCTTGTTGCAACGCATTCTTACACTTTAATCTCCAACAACATAAAGATCTTTTATATAGGTGACTTACTGGGACTTGAATCCGAGCCGGCCTTTATTGGTGTGGCGGTGTCATTTTAAACCTAAAGACTGCATCTGGTTAAATTGTCACTGTAAATCTGTTTGTGTACAGGTATTTGTTTGTAGTGTGCGTATTAGCCTAGCGCAAGTGTTGGTTTTTATGTCCTTAGAAGTTATGTTCACAGACACCCCATTACGTTTATAATGTGCATAGTTGTATCACTGTGTATTGGGTTATAGATTTTAAATATAAGAAAGGATAGATATATCGGTCCATTTTCAAAGGGCTTTGTTCGGTAAATGAAATGTAAAAAAAATGTAATGTTAATTGAAATTATGATTATATTATGATCATACATTTCAAGCAGAGCTGGGTGTAAAAGATAAAACAGGAAGTATAGTTCAGTGTGTCACCCGACAAGTGCACACTGCACAGTAAATCTGCTACCACCTGCAGATCCAGGATCAGTTTATCCCACCTGAATCACCAACCCACTTATTGCGCAAAACCGCTACAGCTGATCTGAGGTCAGTCTTGAGGATGGAACCTTTCAAGCCGCAGGGAGTTGCAGTGGTGGTTCTCAACCCTGTTCCTGGAGGTCTACTGTCATGTAGGTTTTCACTCCAACCCTAACAAAGCACACCTCATTCAACAGCTAGAGCAGGGCTGCCCAACCCTGTTCCTGGAGATCTACCGTCCTGTAGGTTTTCACTCCAACCCTAACAAAGCACACCTCATTCAACAGCTAGAGCAGGGCTGCCCAACCCTGTTCCTGGAGATCTACCGTCCTGTAGGTTTTCACTCCAACCCTAACAAAGCACACCTCATTCAACAGCTAGAGCAGGGCTGCCCAACCCTGTTCCTGAAGATCTACTGTCATCTTGGTCTTTGTACTGGTTTTTGTTCCAACCAGTTGCTCTATAAATTACGCCGGTTCACCCCTGTACTTGAGCACAGTAAACTAATTAGGATACACTGGCGGTCTGCAGCTGGAGCCGGTACTCATACGCACGTCAGATAAGATTCGATTGAGTCAATTAATTCATTAAGACCAGAAGTTAGCGCGAAATCCTGAAACGGCTCGGCCCTTGCTGTGCGCCCCTGGTATGCGATAACTACGCGGGCGTACCTGCGAAGTTGCACACGTCAGATAAGATGTGACTGAGTCCAGTGCCCCTGCGCGCCCCTGGTATTCGCTAACCGCGCGGGCGTACCTGCGAAGTTGCGGGTGAAGACCAGCGTGACCAGCAGGATGGGGATGATGACGGTGCCGATGGTGACCACGCGGTCGAAGGGCAGCTCCAGCTTCAGCTGCACCATGAGCCCGGCCAGCGCCCCGCCCTTCTCGTCCTGCGAGGAGCCGGGCAGGATCAGCTCCTTCAGCTTCTCCCCCGCGAGCAGCGCCGTGGCCATGTCCAGGTTCTGCTCGAGGATGTTCTGCATCCGGGTCGCCGGGCGCTTCGTCCCTCGAGTCCGCTCCGCTGTCCCCCTCCCCGCCCCGGCCCGTCCCGCGCTCCGATTGGCCGGCTGTGTCTCAGCGGAGGGGCCGGCCGCCGCTCATTGGCTCGTCGGGGCCTCCCGACCGGGGCCTCGCCGGCTGACGGACGGCGTCTGCCTTTTTTCGTCCGGCTGGCCGGTCGTCCTGAAAGACTTGGCTGTCCGATCGCCAATGACCCTCTCGCTCACCGACAGCTTTGTTCTTGCTGACTGACTGACCTATTGATTGCGTACGACGGACTAGCTTACTGTCTGTTCGTCTGTGACTTGGAGTCTGACTGACCGGAAGGTTGTGCCCGATTGACTGACTCGGTGACTGACGCCGTGTGACCGGATGACTTACGGACTGATTTCTGCGTGACTGGCCTATCTCTGCAGGTGACTGGGCTGGTGCTTTATTGGTGTTGGCCTGTCTTACTGTTGTTCTGAGGATGGCAGTTGGGCACTCACTGCGTATCGTATTGCAGTCTGTGTACTGACTTTGATAAGACTGTCACAGAAAACTAGTGTCCGTTTCCTCTTTAAAATGATTTGTGGTCTGCCCAGAGGTGTAATTGTGACGTACAGGGCCTGACCGGGTTTGTCTGTTCTTTCTTCTTCTCTTAGAGGGTTCACCTCGGCCTGTCTTGTATCCCTGCAAGAGAAGAACAGAAGAGCGTGTTACTGTGAGAACCGCTATATACGGCGGTCTAAAAACGCCGGGGCCATTGGCCCAACATCCAGAGGAACTCGATCTAACAGCTTGACAATGAGATCACTGTAAATCAAGAAGCGAAGATGGTTCTGCTGAGCTGAAATCGGATCGGAACATTGCCTTAGACCCATCCCTCACTCAGGCTCCAGAGCCAAGATTATTCTGTCCTACATTTCTCATGATCCCACCATTAACGTGGACCAGCATCCCTTGGGGAAAAGGAATCCGCTCCCAATATAGTGAAATCAAATACGCCATGAGGATACTGCGGACAATATACTTTTACTGCCCCTTTGATATATCACAATATGTCTTTTCAGAGGTCTTTGCTCTGAAATATATTCATGGCAATTGTTTAGGATGTATTTCGGCATGTTCTGTTCCCGGGAGGGAGGCGTTGGCGTTTGCGTGAGGTTGCTGTGACCACTGAGGCCTGGCTCCCGCCCCCCCCCCCCCAAACGTCAGCAGTCTGAGCTGCAGGGAGGGAGTCGTCTCCTCGGGATGCGTCTGATTGGACGCGGTCCAAAACTCCCACAATCCTTTGCGGCGCTTCCCATCTGGGAGGGCTTTCCCCATTTCGCTCGAGGTTCTCCCCGGCTCCTCCGTGACCTCCATCTTAGAAATGGGAGCTTCTCCCCCACCCCCAGCGGGAGCGTAACGACACGCAGCTATGTGGAGCAGACTGCCAGGCCGCGTAGTCGAGCCAGAGACCCTGTTTGGGTCCAGGCGTGATCCACAGTGCTGGATGAGACAAGCTTGTATTTCCTGATGGCTTTTTCTATCCTGACACACTTGCGTGCTTAACGGCTGACAGTCAGTCAGTGAATGGCATAACTTGGAAATACCTCTGTATTTTTTTAAGCTTCCTATCTCCGATTTGTTTTCCCCCTTATTTGCGTAAATTCACTGCGCAGGCATAATCAATCAATCACCAATTTTGGCGGGATCAATCCAGCACATGCGTCTTCAAAACTAGGTGACATCACCGTCGTTGCTCTATGTGATTTCTTTGATGTGGTATTATGGTATTATCTATTCATGTTGTCTAGGAATAAATTGAATCGAAATTGAGTGGCACGTTTTTTTGAGGCTCCCCTTTAAGCATGTAGAACACTGCCACCGCCAATCAGGAATAGCAAAATAACTATTTATTTCTGCACCCCGTGGTTATCCGGGAAGTGCCGTCCACCAATCGCTGTTGCCGTTGTTCCTTGGTCCTCGCCAACGTTCTCTGCGGTTGGTGGAGCTCCAGTCTGTATTTACCGGTGAGGTGATGTCACGACTGCCTTATGCCCGTTTCATTATGCATGCCCGTTGGTAGGCTGCGTGCCGGCGTCGTTTCTGATTCTCCGTGAGAGAGCAGGGGAGAGCTGCAGCTGGTGTACAGGGAGATGAAATGCCTCCCTGCCCCTCTCCGCTGTACACCCTCTCCTTCAGATTCACATTCGCGCTCCCATCTGAAATGCAGTGGACACAATAAAAGGAATGGGGAAAAGAACGTGTGAAAATAAATAGTGGCGTGTGGCATTAATGAGCAATTAAAAGAGTAATACTGTTTTAAAATTGCCGTCTAATCTGGTCTCTGCCGAAGATGGTGTGATTCTGTAGTTTCCTGTTCTTTGGCCCTCAGACTGTGGCAGTCTCTAACTGTTTACCTCTCCTTCTCTCTCTCTGTCCAGATCTCCTTCTCTTTCATTCAGTGTCTTTATCTTTTGTTTTCTGTATCGTTCACTAACTCACTCTTTCTATCAGTCTGTCTGTTTCTCCCTGGCTTTGTTTCCCTCTCTCTCCCTCCCTCTCATTCACTCTTTCCGTGTCACTCATTTTAGGGGGTCTGAGCTGAAAGTGGAGAGAGGGAGTGAGGAAGTGAGTGAGGGAGGGAGAGAGAGAGGGAGAGGGGGAGGGAGGACAGGATGGTGGGTCTGACAGGCATTTGGACAGGAGATGAAGAGTGGCTTTCCTGCGCGAGGCGATTCTGTGTTTTAATAAAGGCACCTCTCTCCTCTCTCTCTCTCTCTCCTCTGTCTCTCCTCTCTCTCTCTCCTCTCTCTCTCTCTCTCTCTCTGTCTCCCTCTTCTCTCTCTCTCTCTCTGTCTCTCGCTCTGTCTCTCTCTTTCTCTCGCTCTCTCTCCACTTCATCATGATGTATAAAGTACCTGCCAGCCTTCCTTGCCCATAGGCACTCGACTGACTGAGCTGTACTCCCCCACCAACAGAGCTCCACTGACAGAGCTCCACCAACAGAGCTCCACTGACAGAGCTCCACCAACAGAGCTCCACTCCCCCACTGACAGAGCTCCACCGACAGAGCTCCACCGACAGAGCTCCACTGACAGAGCTCCACTGACAGAGCTCCACTGACAGAGCTCCACTCTCCCACTGACAGAGCTCCACTCCCCCACTGACAGAGCTCCACTCCCCCACTGACAGAGCTCCACCGACAGAGCTCCACTGACAGAGCTCCACTCCTCCACTGACAGAGCTCCACTCCCCCACTGACAGAGCTCCACTCCCCCACTCTCGAAGGCGACCCGGACCTCTGGAGACAGCCGGTCCAAACGGACCGTGAAGGTTGAGCGTCTGCACCTCCTGCCTTCACGGTGCACCCTGCCAGTCGTCGGGACCCCGAATCCGTTTCGAAATAAATAATGAAAAATAAAACGCAGAGCTGGACCGCGCCGTAAGACCCAGCCTGTACAAACCGAGAGCGAACTCTAAACCCGAGAAATGAGCAACGGTGTTTAATGAGCAGTGAGTCATCGCTGCGAGGCCGTTTCCTGAGACCTCTCTCGCAGCCGGGAAATGGAGAAACGGCGATACGAATCTAAAATTCCGCCCAAAACATCACGATTCCCCGGCGTTCTTAAAATGATGACGACTGCTATAAATAAGCACGTCTCTGTGTGATGCAACGGGATACAGTATGTATAATGCATGATGGGGATTGGTAGGCTGTGCCACTCTGGACCTGCTGCTCTGAGTGTGTCTTGCCCTCCTACTCTGAGTGTGTCTTGCCCTCCTGCTCTGAGTGTGCCTTGCCCTCCTGCTCTGAGTGTGTCTTGCCCTCCTGCTCTGAGTGTCTTGCCCTCCTGCTCTGAGTGTGTCTTGCCCTCCTGCTCTGAGTGTGCCTTGCCCTCCTGCTCTGAGTGTGCCTTGCCCTCCTGCTCTGAGTGTGCCTTGCCCTCCTGCTCTGAGTGTGCCTTGCCCTGCTGCTCGTTGCCGTGCCAGGGACGGTCTGTCTCCGTGACGATCAGGCTGACGGGAAGGACAGGAAGCCGCCGCTCGCGGGAGAAACGCGGCGGCCGAGAGCAGAGACAGAGCGTCCTGTTCCCGTCTCTTCCGAGGACGGAGCTGCAGGAGCCCCGGGGACCAATCGGAGGAGGGCGTTTCCACAGCTTTTTTTACACTCTCATTCAATCCTGCGAAGCTCCCCTGGGGGTCCAGATGGGCGCCGATCCAATACTCACTGTGTGGGAACATTAGGCTGAAAGCTCCGTCTCGAAAACCCGGGTTCGTTCCCCGCACGTTCTGCACCCAACAGCTGGTGTCGTTTCTACGCGCTTTCACATTTGTAATTGAACTTGGAAACCCTTGTTCACTCCCGGTCTGTGTTACATTAACATTTTCATTGAGGTGTTTGGATGACCGCCTTTTTACAAAGAACCATGTAAAATTAAGGCAGGAGGTGAAAGGAAGAGGGGAATGGGTGGAGAAGGAAGGTCAAGCGTGGGGAAGGGTGATGCGTGGCCTCTAAGCCTAGAAAGGACCTCGGTAGAACCACCTCCCACCGCGACCCTTTTGGAGGACGAGCACCTAACGTTCCAAGTGTCTGTCACAGTGTATGGTTGGCATTTTTTATCTAGCACCTTTATCCAAAGCGCTGTACAATTGATGCTTCTCATTCACCCATTCATACACACACTCACACACCGACGGCGATTGGCTGCCATGCAAGGCGCCGACCAGCTCGTCAGGAGCATTTAGGGGTTAGGTGTCTTGCTCAGGGGCACTTTGACACAGCCCGGGCGGGGGGTCGAACCGGCAACGACTGCCAGATGACTGCTCTTACTGCCTGAGCCATGTCGGCCCACAGTGTATCATAAGTGGGTCTTGTATGCTGTGGTGCGGTGGGGGTCACCCAATGCTAATTACATTTTTTATAGGGGTGGCCTGTAGCGTAGTGGTAACGGTACCTGACTGGGACCCGCAAGGTCTGCGGTTTGATCCCCGGTGTAGCCACAATAAGATCCGCACAGCCGTTGGGCCCTTGAGCAAGGCCCTTAACCTTGCATTGCTCCAGGGGAGGATTGTCTCCTGCTGAGTCTAAAATTGACTAAGTCGCTTCGGATAGATATTAAGCCACACCAACAATCTGGACTGGTCACGACTCCCAAAAGTGTGACCTTTGACCCGTTAAAAAGCACAGGTATGCCCCTTGAGAGTGAAACCTTGGACGTTGTAGACCTTTTTCGGTTTTTCGAATATATTGCGTGCTATATTTTACGCTTCGGAGAGAACCTTGTCAAGAGGGTCCTTCAAGTTGCTGCATAAAATGAGTTTGGTCAACTAATACATATATCAAGGATGAGTGACCTCACACAAGTGATTTTTGACTGCAGGCTTTCTTCTTGGATCCCTGGTGACTGTGTGGGTTGCGTTTCATTGCCACTTTTAATGCCACGGCTGGGCAGTCCTGGTTACACTGCGGCTGTCTAAATATCGGTGAGAGTTGTAGACTGTCCCTGTTCCTTGTGAACTTCGCCGTCTGTAGCCTACTTCCTATTCACTTCTAACACCCAGTGTGCTACTGACCCAACTCCTTACTGACTTGGCCTGTTTGCCATGTGCACTGGACATAATGTTCATGGCTACACAACTGATTCTCTGTGAATTGTAGCTTATCTGACCTGTTCCGTAGTTTGTTCGAATGGCCTTGATATGCACTTTTTGGGCATGTCGCTTTGGATGAAAGTGTCTGCTAAATCGAATATAATAAATGTAATTTGTATTCTTCTGAGACCACCACTGCGTGCATTTCCCGAGCAGGTAAATAACGCCTCTCGCTTCCCAATCACTCGTCATATCCGGTTCGTTATCCTAAAACCCAAAGCCAAAAATCAGTTTTAATAGGGTTGCGCACATAGCGTGACTGGAAACTATTTTATGAAAAAGAAGGCATTTTCCTCTGCGTTTTTTTTGTTGTCAGAAACCAATCGCTTATTGTGCAAGTCAGCATCTCCCTTTCGGTTAAATTAGTTTTCAGTGAACAGACAATAAACGGCATGGTTGTGAGTTGGGCACGTGCCAAGACTGCCTTGCACGTAGCCAATACAGTGTTGCCGTAGTTTTCTGGTTTAGCAATCACCATGCCCGGCGCCTTCTATTTCACATAACACAGTCCCTCCCTCGGCATTAGGACCCACAACCATACCCTTGCTGTTTCCCGCAGTTGCAGTACAGTTGTGCGTGAAATGTTTTCCTGAAGTTATGAAACACGGTGCTAGTGCTAAAGCTATCAATAAAAATGACCTTAGCGCTACATTGCCCTTCTGGGACAGAATTGTGAGTCAGAGCCCGCCACAAACCCAATTGTATTTAAAAAAATAATAAATTAACGGACAAATAGCCATTAAGTTAATATTTTGCAATGAAATTGAAAGCACTCCTTCATATGAATATGCAAACTCGACTATAATTGAGAGTATATGCTAATGAATTATCGGAATAAACTTGCCGGTTTGTATTTGGCGGCTCGTTGTTCGAGAAGAAAATATAAAAAAAGAAACTTTCGGAGAAGTGACATTGTCCTTCTACACCACACCACATCCTTCTTCCCAGTACAAGCTTGAATTCACATGATGTCCCTGTCCGTTAAAAGTGATCACGCGTGATTAGTTTTCTGAATTTCTGCCTGTTTTACAACAGTTCAGACTGTCTAACACGAATGCATTGTTTGCGTCTATTGACACGTTACGGTTACAATACGCTTAATTGTTTTTATTTGGACTGAGATTTTTAATGAGAAATGCCCTTATTGTTAACGACGTGTTTTGTAATGTTGAATACAGTTGCATACACACTTGAATACACCGTGGCTTCGCAAGGTCTGTGTTGCCATTCTTGCACAGTTGCCAGTGAAAGTTTTTAGACGCGGTGTGCGTTTCTTATGTTGTAGCAATGTCAAAACCTGACTGAACAACTTCAGCTTATCCTGGCGTCAGACACCGACAAAAATGCAACAGTCAAGGAAAATGTATGCCTAAAATACAGTCGGCATGTTAAATAATGACAAAAGACCTGAAAAATAACAAAGATGTTGAACGGAAAGAGGGCACCGCGTCCCGGTGTCTCCTCACCTCTCCTCTCCCGTGCCCCTTACCTGAATGCTCGTCCGTTCACCTGCACACGTTGGTTATGGCAGACTTTCGGAAGGACATTCTGTTACCAAGCCTGGCCGCTGTATGACTGTAAACATGAATGTCCAGCATCTACATAGAACGGTCTAGAGATGAACTCACCAGCCGTTAGGATCTCCGGCGCCCCAATGGTTAATCTGCAGTGCGGGCGAGCCGCTACAGCGTGCATCCGGCACCGGTTTGTTCCGCCTTGCTTTACCCCACCTCCTCCTCCCCCAACCGCTTTCTCCTTCCCTTCTTTCGCCTCACAATCAGCGATGAGATGATAGGCGCTGGTATCCGTCTGTGCTTGACGTTGAGCGCCCCCGTTACATAAAAATCTGCGATGTAACCCCCCTCGCCACCAACTGTGTTACAGTCTGATTCATGACGCCATTCGGCTGCCGTTGGAGTAATCGTTTAATTGAATATCTGAAAGAAATGACATAATGGGACAACACAGCACTCGGCACACTCTCTACGAATGGTCCCGTGTAACGCCTTTCACATGTTGTGTCAGCACTAGCGCCGGTTCAGGATTTAATTTGAATCAATGTAAAGAGGAGCTGTCCAGCATTTCAGAAGGCGCGAGGTCGTAAACCTGCTCGCACCCCGATGATATCGACTCTTTGTTTCCAATTCATTACGTCGTCTCGCCCCAAATGTCACTTAGCTAAGAGGCAGGCGCCGGTTGAGCACACGCCCGCGTCAGGAGGTCCCAGCGGAGGACTAGCAAGAGCACACCTGCAAACGTTCACCATGTTTCCCTGTCCCTCTCCTCGCGGCGTCTCCGAGCGCCCTGTTGCTGCCGGGAGATCTCCCCGTGCACGCGAGCGTCCTTGTGCGTCCTGGGGGCGCGGCGCGCATGTTTGACAGTTGAATGACTCTTCATGTTATAAAACAATGTTGTTTTTGACTTTGTGAGTTCCTGTTGATGCATAGACACGGCTGTTCTGCCATGGCAACAAAATGGTTGCTACATGAGCCGATATATTAGGTAGCTTTTTAGGTTTACATTTCATAAAAGGGCAGCGCCGGCTATATTACACTGTTGATGCTGGAATATATGGGCTTTTGCAAAACTCGAATGAGTGTAGCAGATCGTGAATGGCATGCTTGATTGGAAAATAGGCAACGCATCTGAGTGTGTAATCTAATATGTTTCATAGCGATGAAAAAAGTATTGGCTTCGGGTTCTTTCAATGGTCTTCACAATGTACACGCATTGCAAGTGCGAATGGATAATGTTCGTTTGTTAGTTGTAAAACGGAGAGGAGCTTTCACTGTTACTCGCTGATGCACTCTCAGTTGCCCATTTTACATCCTACCTCATTGAAACATCTGTCCGCCCGACAGAAGCATTGTGCTGTAACCACACTGAGACGCCCTAGTTCCCGGACGGGGGAAAGATATAACCGGTTCGAGCCGGTTTGAGAACCTCTCCTCGCGACTGCTACCAAATAAGGGGTATAAGGTAATGCACAGCCGCAATGTTGGAGATGAATGTGTTCAGCACACTTTTCAGCCGCCAGTATCGGCGACAAATAATATTTGCGTTTAGAAAGCACGAATCAGATCACTGGCTATATTAGGGCACGATAAATATTCTTTCAAGATGCAAAACGAAGACATTTTAGCAATGAAGTCGAAATAATTTTACTCGCTCCAAAATATTGATCTTTGTCATTTGCATGTGTACAGCTTAACCCCCGTGCCTACTCTTTGTACTGTGAACTTTATTCAAGGTCGTCTATCAAAATAACTGACATTAGCTAATTGCCAGTTACTTGTATGTTGATGACAAAAGAATGTTGTCATCAACAGACAACGGAAATAATCTGGCCGATTTGATTGAGAAGTGCATAAATCGCTTACATCATAAGGCTAACTAAATCGATTGAAGAAAAAATAATTGCAAATAGTTAGCTGGATGACGAATCAAAAAGTTCACCATTTGGTTTTGGTCTGTCTACTGTTGCATCTTTCTTTTTCAGACTCAGAAGGGTCAGAGGCGACTGTCATCTGTGGAGTTGGAGTCGGCATTGATAAATTGGCTTACAGGTCCTTCAAAGACGTCTTTCCGGGGGAACAGATACATAATTCAACCCCCGTCATGCAACGGTTTCTTGCCCTCACGTAGTGTAATTCTCTCTGTCCTTGGTGCTGAAACACCAGCCGGCGACAGCGATTGTATCGGTAGAATCTCGCCTGTTCCGTGCTGACGGATTCTCGTAAGACCCACAAATCATCAATTCTCACAAACAAAGTGAAGACTGCGCATGCTCGCATTGGACGTGCAGACTTTCTAATATAATCAATAGGCTATCAAAACAATATTTATTGAGCTTCTCTCGCGCCTATGTTACTCGCTCTGTTTCAGCCTCGCAGCTGAGACCCAGGTCAATGCCCAATGAATCATTCATTCATTTAAAGCTTGCTTTGCCCAATGCGTCTTGGAAGCTGCCACACTTGCTAGGGAAACTGTGAATTCACATGAAGTTACATGCGCGCGGCCAACTCCAAGTCGTTTGACGACATAATGCTTTCCTGGATTATGTATCGATTTAAAACACAAATGAGGAATACGCTGTGAAATAGCCCTACATTACGTCATCAGTGGTGACACTCATACCGCAGCTGTCAAAAACAGCAACGTAATAATAATAGAAGAAGAAGAAGAAGAGTTTGTAGAGTACTTTTTTTCGTTCCAGTTTCCATCTCCTTCTCTTTTGTTCTCAGGCTGTCCCCTGCTTAGTCAAATCAACTGTAAATCATTTTGGATAAAAGCATCAGCTAAACAACAATGAATAAAATGAACAGAAACTATCAGGCCTTTCAAGGGAATGAAATGGTAATTGTGTGAGAGTGGTCGGGGGGGTTGTGATTGTGGAGGGGGATTGGATCTTGGATGTGGATGTATGTATACATTTTCCTTTTCTTTTCCTCCCCCTTCATTTGGTGTCCCCCAAAAGGTTGGCGTCCTTGGCAACCGTTGCCGGCTGTGCGTAGAGGCGGCCCTGATTGGCCCGGTGGATTTTCACCAAAAGCGTGAGCGCATCATTTCAGCTTGTGCTTCAGTGCCCTCTAGAGGCCGAATATGAAATCGTAAAAAGCACAAAAATAAACGGTAGAATTCTCTACTTAAAAGAAGGGGATGAGGATCCAGTACAAAATTGGCGGGTCTGGTGAAATCTAGATCGGGCTGAAATATTAATATATGCCACGGTAAAAAGTTCAGTGTTAAATCAACTCGCACAGACTCCTTTGGGCTGATGGTATGTACTCTGTTAAAGTTAAATTAGCAGGAGATATTTTACGTCAGTCCAGTGGGGATATGTTCAAGAACAGTGAGATGTGGATGCGTGTAAGCACCACTATTTTTAAACGGTGTCTCAGGAATCAAATTAGCTTTTGAGTGCCCAGAAAACACCGCGGACATTCATATTTCATTATTGGCATTTGGCAGACGCTCTTATCCAGAGCGACGTACAGTTGATTAGAGTAAGCAGGAGACAATCCTCCCGTGGAGCAATGCTGGGTTAAGGGCCTTGCTCAAGGGCCAAATGGCTGTGCGGATCTTAGTGTGGCTACATTAGAACCACCGACCTTGCGTGTCCCAGTCATTTACCTTAACCACTACGCTACAGGCCGCCCATAAGTGAAAAAGATTTTGGAGTGTGAAATGAGAAGTTTTGAAATGGAAGTTTAATGTTGTCTTTGACAAGTCTGTGAGCATTGATACAGGACCAACTTGCTTTATCCAAACCATTACCTTCATCGCCAGGAAGAACCATGCAAAACTGACCTGAGGCCAGTGATCACTGGCAACTCTTCCCAACAACTCTCTATGTGTCCTGTAGCACCCTCTAGAGGACCGTTATAAGCATTACGTGCAGGTTGATTGCTGTTGGGTGTTTGTATGACATGGTATTGAAATATACCAATTAAGTGCCCTTTTCTGTAATGGGGCAATTAAATGCCAAGGCAACAAGACACAATTTACATCAGTGCCTTTTACTGGAGAGCTCAAACTGTGTGTGAGTGTGAGTGTGAGTGTGAGTGTGAGTGTGAGTGTGAGTGTGAGTGAGTGTGTGAGTGTGTGAGTGTGTGAGTGTGTGTGAGTGTGAGTGTGTGTGAGTGTGTGTGTGTGTGTGTGTGTGCATGTGTGTGCACATGCCTGTGTGTGTGCCCGCACCTGTGTGTGTGCCTGTCTGTGCGTGTGTGCTTGTATGCATGTGTGTGTGTGTGTGTGTTTGTATCAATGCATGTGTATGTTTGTTTGTGTGTGTATGCACATGTATTTGTGTGTATGCATGTGTGTATGTGCGTTTTGTGTGTGTAATCATGTGTGCGTGTGTTTTATGTAAGTGTGTGTGTTTAATCTACGTAAGTGGGTGTGTGTGAAATCACGTGTGCGTGTGTGTGTCCGTTGTCTGTCTGTGTGTGTGTGTGTGATGTATCCAAGTGTGTGTGTGCATGTTGTCTGTGCGTGTGTTTGTGTGTACGTGCACGTGTGCGTGTGTTTAATGCGGGTAAGCGTGTGTGCGTTTGAGTGTGTGTGCTGAGGGTGCTGTGTGTGCTGATGAATGCTTGATGACTCTGTAATCAGCGACTCGCTGTTTACTGGCCCATTGTAATATAGACCCCATAAACCATGACAGACGCCATCAACGCCGCCCCCCCCCCCCCCCCCCCCCAGACTTTCTTCCAGGGCTACAGACCCCACATTCTGACAGTAATTTTCTGACAGAATGACTTTTACTGTGAACAGCGCGGGCTTATCGCCCCGGCGCTGTGCGGCTAATGGCTGCGGAAGCTTCTGGCGTCGAGTCACGCCTCCCGTCTCCGTGAGGGGATTAGCCTCTGCCTCCTTCTGCCGCAAAAAACCCCCCACACTCCACACTTTGGTGGATTTCGTATTTTTTATGTATTTCGTACGCAAGGGAAGCGTGCGGTTTTCACGCCCGTCCTAGGCGACTTCAGTTGTCGAGTTGCCGTCGGTGACGTCCGGAAACGGCGAAACGTTCGGCGGTAGTTCGGCTGTTAGTGTCGCTAGGGGGGGGGGGTGGGCGGGGGGGAAACAAGGTTAAAAATATACTCCCTCACTGTTAAAATGTCCCATTTCAGAGTTTGATTTCAGGTGATACCCCGTGTGATCTATCCACAAATGTCCATATGAATTCGTACACAGTGTATACCTGTGGATCGAAGCGTACATTTTAAGTGAGAAGAAACGTACTCTCTTTCCGTGTAAAATGCATTCTTTCACCGAGTTGATTTTAGGTGAATCCTTTTATCCGGCGTGATCTACCTCCATATGTCCACCTTGACATAAATAGGTGTACCTGTGGGCTGAAGTGTCGGTTTGTTTTTAAATATCGTGGAAGTGCGGAAGCTGGCGCATTTTGGCTTGCTGCAGCCTGGCTGGTGTGTTGATGTGAAAACACCAGAGAGAGAGAGAGAGAGAGAGAGGGAGCGCAGGACAATAAAGTCTCAGACCGGGGGGGGGGGGGGGGGGGGAGTGGAAACGGTCCCCCCCCGCCCTGACGGAGAGGAGCCCCAGTGAGTGAGAGAGACCGAGAGAGAGAGAGAGGAAGAGAGAGAGAAGGAGCGTGCGAGAGAGAGGATGCGGTAATCGCCCTGCCAAGGAGACGGCGAAGGAGAGGGAGACCGGTTGGACGGACGGGTCTTGAAATGAAGAGATAAAAAAAAGCGGAAGGGAGGAAAAGCGCGGGATGAGAGACGGGCGCGGGGCTGTAGGTGCAGATAACACCTCGGGAGATTTACGCGCCGGAGGGGGGGCCGGGCGAGGGGGGGGGGGGGGGCGTTAACGGCAGGCCATAAAGAAGAGAGGGGGGGGGGGGGAATCGAGGGAGGGAGAGGCGGTAGAAAAGGAGAGAGGACGGCGGAGGAGCCAGTGCCATGAACAGCGCCCTGCCGTACGAGGCGGCTTCGCGGAGCGGCGAGTGGGAGCGTGACATCGGGGCCCGACGGTTGTCCTCCCCCCGGGGCCTGCTGCCCTCCCCGCCCGTCCCCCGCCGGCCCTCGGCCCCGCCGGGCCTGCTGCCCCCGCTCCAGACGCAGCGCCTCTCCTCCTCGCTCTGCTCGTCCGCCTCGCTGCCGGGCCCCGCGCGCCGGGCCCCCGGCCCCTGCCGCTGGCCCCTGGGCGTCATGGCCCTCCTCCGCCTCAGCCTGCTGCTGTTCAGCTGCCTGTTCTGGGCGGCCGGCCTGGCCATCTTCACCCTGGGCGTGTGGACGCAGGTGTCCCTCTCCGATTACATGCTGCTGTCGGCTAACAGCTACCCCAACGCGCCGTTGGCCCTCCTGGCCACAGGGGGCGCCATCACGGCCTGGGGGTTCCTGGGCTGCCTGGGCACGGCCGCCAGGCTGCCCTGCCTGCTCCGGGCGTACGGCTTCTTCCAGCTCTTCACGCTGGTGGCGGGGCTGGCCGCCGGGCTTTCCGGGCTGTTCTACCGCGAGGACATCGCCGAGGGGTTCCGCAGCGGGCTGCAGAGGGCGGTGGCCGACTACGGGGAGGACGAGGGCCGGGCCAACGCGCTGGACGGCCTGCAGAGGGCGCTCAAGTGCTGCGGAGCCGAGGGCTGGGAGGACTGGCTGGAGTCGGACTGGACCCCGCTGGGGCCGGCGGGGAACGAGTCGCGGATCTCGGTGCCGGACAGCTGCTGCGCCCGGCGGAGGGACTGCCGGAACCGTCCCGTGCCCGAACGGGGCGAGGAGGCCGGGATCCACCGGCACGGATGCTTCCGGAAGGTCTTCGGGGTGGTCAACGACAACGTCTTCCACATCGCCGCCACCGTGCTGGGCCTGGCCTTCACGCAGGTCGCCGGGATCTCCCTGGCCTGCCTGCTGGCCAATCGGCTGCCCCCCAGAGCCGGGCCCGGGGGCGGGCTCTGACCGGGGAGCGGGGGGCCTGGGGGCTGCCGCTCGGACTCGACGGGAACCCCAAAAAACGGACGGGGGAACCTCTGCAGGTGACGCATCGACTGGGCCACGTATCGAGGACGGGACTTGTTTCCTCCTGAAGGAACGAAACGGGGAAGGGGCAACAAACGGCGAAAGAGACGGCGTTCCTTCGCGTATCATCCGAGTACGTCTTTGGGAAACAGGTAAACGTTTTTTTGTGCTAGCGTATTTCCGCTAGTTGGCTCGTCTTCACTGCGAAAAATTTAAAAACAAAGTCAGTCTTAACAGGTATTTTAGTCTTATATTCAGACAAAAGAAAAATATCTTATTTCTATTTCGTTTTGCGAAATAAGACAAAATGATGAGGCCAATGAGATAAGACAGTTTCAAGATTTGGTAAGACAATTTCACTTGTTAAGCAAAAAGTAAGTTTAAAAAGTTAATATTTGGTACTTGAGTGAAAAAGTCACAAAACTAAGATTAAGAGTCTCAAAACTACTTAAGACGGGCTTGTTTTTTTGGGTTTTTGCACTGTGCGAGCCTGTTCAAGACACCGTTTCTTTGCGAATGCTGTCTCTTCCCTGTTTGTTGGTGAGTGATGGGGGGGGGGGGGGGATATCACAGTCTCGGAATACCCTCAAAGCTCCTTGGTGCGGCACGTCCGGTCTCTGTTTTAAGACGTACTTTAATCAGCTCGAGCTGTCGAATCCGGCGGATGGTATCCTGGACAACACCGTCGTAAAGTCAACCCACGGGGGGGGGGGGCGGACGGTACCGTCAGTGCCGTGCTCGCCTTGACCTCCCTGGTCGGTTTACAATCTCCGTGGAGCCGGCAGGGCGAATGGCGGTACCGTACTCGCCAACAACCTGATTATACGCTAATCTCTGCAAAAAGGGGCAGACAGGATCGACCACAGATTCCCAGCTTCAACCGGTCTGCCCTTATACAACGGGGGCAGGGGATTTCTCATTCCTATCAATGTACTGCTTTGTGTGGACAAACCTCATCATCGGAAAATGCACTGATAATGTAAAGTGTAATGTTAAAAAAAAAAAAAAAAAAAAAAGGTACATATAAACTTCTGTTATTTTGACCCGTGGATCGACTATATTAATGTTTTCAGCAGATGAGCTGCGTCCGAGGAAACTACATCCGGTTAATAATTATTGTTTCTTGCCGAATTACCTGTGAATTAAAACAAATCATGTTTCACGTGTGAAACTAAAGAATGGTATTCAAGTTTGCATGTAGCATTGCTGGCCAGCTCGTTGCCAACGGCTAAAATACTGCCCTTGGATTCCCCATGAAATGCATGTGAACAGGTATGTACTCCAGTGGGCCAAAACAGTTTTTCACCCAACCTTAACAAGCACATTACTGTAAAACAAGATGTAAGTCAGTCTTAACAAGTATCTTAGTCTTATATCTAGATTTAAAATCTTATTTATACAACATTTCTTTGCTAAATGAGAAAAACTGCCAATCTGGTGAAAAAGTTTGACTCATTTCAGGATTTGGGGTGAGAATTTGTCTTGTCAAGCAAACGGCTTAAAACTTAAACTTGAAACTAGCCCATGTCTTCTATTTGAGAGAAAAAAAAGATCTTAAGTCTTTTTACAAGACAAAAGATGCATGTTAAGACGGACATTTTTTGCAGTGTCGTCGTTTCATTTTGTCTTTGTATATTGTTCCAAAAGTCGACTTCAAAGACGGAGGGAGGGAAACGGCGTAAAACGGTGAATATTTTTGGTGAATGTTTTTTCTATGCTTTTTCGTGGCGATGGCTGTTCTTGTGTTTGTCTTGTGTCCGTTTGTGCAGTTGAAGGGTCTTGTCTGGGTTTCCTTGTGAAGGAGCTGTGTGCGCTTAGCGTTCTCTTGATTAGGCAAAAGCATAACCGGCAACCGTGTAACGTTTAAGCAACTCACACGGGATACTCCATTACGGCTCAAAACATTTCGCACCTCCATACGTAAGTTTGTGAAAAACGTAGGCTGTGTCCTGTCTGAATTTGACGGAATTGTGTGGTTCATACCGAGATCCGGTATGATTTCGCCTCAGGTCATAAATATTCATCGACCTGTACCTTGTAGTAATAGAACAATATGGTGTATTAAGTCATACACATCCCGATGTGGTGAGGTTTGACTGTTTTGTGTCTAGGTGTAAGTGTTTTATAAATATTTATCCAGGCACTGATGGTGATTGTACAGCACACACTTACTGATTCACAAACGCTCCTTGAGTCATCCTTTGAGAAGGTGGAGGGTGTTGTTGTCATGGCAGATTCCTTGATTTTTATGTGACAAAATAAATGTTGCGCTTATATTAAATAAAATAAAAAATAAAAAAAAGGTTTTGATTGTCTTGTAGCCTACTGTGTGTGTGTTTTTATTTTGAGGGAGGGAGAGAGAGAGAGAGAGAGAGAGAGAGAGAGAGAGAGAGAGAGAGAGAGAGAGAGAGAGAGAGAGAGAGAGAGAGAGAGAGAGAGAGGCTACACTGAAATAGGAAAAAATGGGCGTTGTCAGGTCATCAAACCTGCAGAATCCCCGTCGAGTCTGTTCACACCGTCTACCAGACATACTGAAATTAATTTTCATTTTAGGCTTCGGAAAAAAGAAATACAGAAAAGGAGGGAACAGGATTGGGAGTTCTAAAAACTGATTTATCCGTCAGCTCATAGTTATGACAGAGACAAAGCGTCCGTCTGCGTCTACAAAGTCATAAATACAGATTCAGACCACGGTTCTGGAAAGATCCTTGGCCAAACGCTGCCCACGTGATAAATCCCCTTGGACAGCAATTGGTTCTCGTTTTTATATGCCTTTTTTGGCAGCGTGTTTAAATCAGGTCTTGGGTTGTTTAATACGGACAGCTCTTCGTATTTGAATATGCTCGGGGCGGTTGTAGCTTTATGCTTTTGACCAGAGTACGCACGAGCTAAAAGGATAAAGTGAAGTCACTAAAATAGACTATAATTGACAATAAAAAAAGAAAAGACGGTAATAAGCGTGCAATTGTTATGAAACAATATTTTCGCAGTTTTTTTTTTTTTTTGTATAACCATGTTTTTCTTACCTGTTAAATTGATTATGTGCTCATGAATCTCTGTAGCTTAATATTTTGGCTAATTAAACCTTGAGAAATATCACAGCCGACACTCTGTGGCCGATGTGACGCAACTGATGACTTTGCCGTTTTATGTAGGACATCTATCATTCCCTGCTAAAATATGACCTCGTTCTGCAGACACCACCTCCCTGCTGTAAAATCCAGTGATGCTAGCTTGACCTGCTTGGAAATTGAGCTGGTCAAGCTGGTCATAAAGCTGGACTAGCTGGGTACAAGCTAGCCAACCAGCTAGTGCTGGTAGCTTGATTGAGCTGGTAGCTGGTCAACCAGATACCAGTTGTTTCAAAACATAGCTTGAGCTGGTCAAACCATGTCAAGCTGGGAGCTGGTCTGAACTGGTCAAACACTTAGTCTGTATATATTTCGATGTTTCTTCAATTTCTTTGCCCAGTTTCTGCTGTAATTATACCGAATGGCTGCCATTTTGTGCCAGTATGCTCACCACACACCAGTTGAGGTGGAGAGGGAGAGAACAATGTAGGGGATGGTTAGATGGCAGGTTGAAAGGGCCAGGGTTGGGAATTTTGCCAGGAAACCAGGGGAACCCCCTACTCTTTGCGAAGAGTGTCATTGGATCTTCAGTGACCACAGTGGGTCAGGCCCTTGGTTTAACGTCTAATTTGAAAGACTGCGCTGGGGCATTGGGGATATTTTGACCAGAGAGAAGATCTGGCCCACCAACACCTTCCAGCAGCAACTTACTTTTCCCAGGAGGTCTCCCATCCAAGTACTAACCAATCTCACACCAGCCATTTGGTAGTCCTTGAAGTCCTTGAATGTACACCCTGAAAAAACTAAGCTAATAATTTAACATACGTTATAATGACAAAAGGACCAAAGAAAACAAATATTATGATAACAAGTGATATAAGTGATACAAGTAAGATAATTAGTGATATAAATGTATTTGGTTTTTATCTTGAAAGTAGCCAAGTTCTTATACCACACAGGGGATTGGACATTGTTATTTTGAAGACTGCGTTCCTTGTGTAACCGAAATGTTGTTTACATTTCAACAAATCCGTCGCGCAACGGTTTAGCGGGCAGCCAATTGGAAGCTAACTTGAAATCATGACTCGTGCACGGCGAACATCACGTCAAAACTCCAGCTCTTGTGTTTGGAACTTAGTTTTCCCGTGTATGAAATGTAATGTTTATGTTGTGGCTTAATTAAGACCTTAAAGGTGAGGGGGAAAGTTGATCGCACAGTCTTCCAGATCATTTAGGATGCATTTTGTTTGCTACAGTCAGTCCACAGTTGGCTGACTATAATTAAGGTCCATCTCTTAAGTAAACATTCCGTGTTTGCTCGCCGATTGGAAAATGATACACTGCATAGAAACTGTTGGCAGGGACACCGGCGGGGATTTTGTTCCCCAAGAAAAGAGCTCACATTGGGCCAGACCAATCCAATCCCAACAATTACAACACCTTTTTTTATTTTTTTTAAAGGGGCAGGTATTGGGTTATAGTAACATTTCAATTAAATTCCTGATTAAAATTTGTATGTACCTTTACAGTTGTTCTGAGGAAATCTACTGCAATTCCAAGCTGTGAAACGAAAAATATTGATTCTATAAGACTATATAGCCTACTATTCAAACATGAAAAAGATTTCATCTGACATGCATGGGTTACCTCAAAAGGTTTCGTATAGGCTGTATCACAGGGAAGAGAACTGACTTTTCATGGGGTGCCAATGGCCGTAAAATCTGGTTCGGGTGCATGACGTATTTCCAACGTTGTCGGTTGGCGCACCGTCGTCATATCTTTGAAAGTAAAAAGATGTTGCTTCAGTTAGTATCCGGCTACGTGACTCGACTGTATGAAAGAATGCGACGCAACTTCTGTTGATTTTTCCAGGATACGAGCGCATGTTAAGTGCCTCAGTGGTAAATGAAGTGTAATTTGAAATCACCATGGGAACCATAAGGGCCGCTCTGTTTGTTCCATACCCCTCGATTCGCTACGCCGCAAATAATTCAAGTAAGGCCACCATCGAAGACGAGGTAAAAGCGTACGCATGCAGTCGCATTTTAAACATCCAAGAAAATGGTAAACGGATGTCTGCAGCTTTCGATTGAAAATACATTCCATTTTCAGACTACTAATGACGTCTGAAGGCCAGCCTGACGGTATGGGAAGCCAATCTACAAATCCTTCAACAAAAATGTCAGACTAATGCTACATAACCATGTGTGCGCCAATAGAAATTATTTTCTTTTTATTCTGTGAAGTATTCAACACAGTACTACCCCCATGTCATTATACAAGAGTATCGTGTTGACAGCTTCTTCAAAGCGGCCGCCACGATGACTCATATGCGAACGTCAACAAGCAAATAGGGCTTGAATGACATTGAAGTTCCAGTGATATTCCCAGTTGGCTGATATGAAATTATGATGGAAAGTTTTTGAAACGTTTAGAAGACATTTATTGTTGCAAATATGTTTTGTCAAGGTCACAGGTAAATGTTCTCCAGATATACCGCACACGCTTAGTATTGCAACGTTTGAATAACTTTTTCACAATGCCCCAAGCGTATTTCTGCTCTTAATGCTAGTTAAAGAAAAAACACACATTGAAAAACCCCACGTTCCATTTACAGCCAAATAATTTTCACAAGTTTGAGTACGGAAGGTGCAAACACTTACCAACAAATATACAAATGCCCATAATTAACCATAAATACACACAGGTGCCTAAACAGGGATAGGAAATGTAATAAATTGAACCAGAATACATTCGGATCAGATGAATAATAAATATCATCAGGTATTTTACTTGGAGGTACTGAGGAATTCTTTCGAATTGTCATTCAAAATGAGTATACTCTGAGACAGCATGGGATATCTCCGTCGACAATACTGGATAAGTTACGGTCACTTGGTTCAAACTTATTTGCAGTGGGGCAATACCAGGACAGGTGCAGGAAGGTGCCAACGGATGCTTGAGGACACACAGATGGGAGAATGAGCAAGCTTCACCGTGTGGATTTCTGAGCTCGCAAATGCCAGTCTACCGACATAGAATGTTGTCGGGGGATGCTCGTTTATTTCTAAAAACGGGCCGGCATTTCAGAATGATCTTTAAGGCGTGTCATTCAAACTGCTTTTTGCTTTAGAGGGTGTGTAAGTGTCACTTAAAAATCCATTTGCAACCTTCCTGAGGACGTGTGCATTAGACCTTTCAGTATTCAGTTCTCCTCAATTCAGTTGATTATCGTGTTCAGTTCTTTATGAACAAGCCCAAAAAAGAACAAGATAGTTTTGACATGTGACTTGCTTTGAATGCATTTCAGTGCTTTGTGAATGTCTGAGAGAAGACTGGATGGCTTCCCAAATACAAATGCTCATGCATTAGGGGAAGCTGGCAGGAATGAAATCTGCTCAAAATAAATAAAGTTATAGATTTAATTGAACAGACAATAAGATTTAGGTCTGGACTAGATTTAAGTTTGGGGCTACCAATGTGATAAGATGGTTTTTGCACAATTTAACGGAAGCCATGACAAAGCGGCAAAATAGTTCGCTTTGCTCAAGCTTCAAAATGACTGCCCCGATTCAAAAACGTTATGTAACGTCTCTTCAGGGACAAAACGCATTATGTTAATTCTGTGAATGTATGCACATGCATGTGTGTAAGTGCATAGAGCGAGAGAGAGGGGGCGAGAGAGTAGGGAGTGTGTTTGAGAGAGGGTGTGAGAGAGATAGAGAAATTATGAATTCAACATAATTCCTCTTGGATTGCAATTGCCATAGCGTGTCTTAACATCTACAATAAAATAAAATAAAAAATAAAGTGAATACAAGATCATTATCCCACTGTGATTACACTCCTGAGCCCGTCTTATACAACGTCTCATGGGTGTTGCCACGGTGACCACAAGCAGAAAAGCAGTCAAAGGGAGGTAAGGATCGACCCGGTTGGAAAGTAATAACAGACGGCCCACATTCCGAGAACAAAATAATCATATATATTTTTGAATCTCTAGGCGCACGTGCACGGACATTTCTCACCGTCGCCCAGCCCCTGGCGGCGGTTAGCTGTAATATAGGTAGATCCAGGGGTTGGTGCAGCTGTTCAGACTGGCCAACAGCATGATGATTACAAACGTTGGACCTGTCGGGCGACAAATGAACACAAAAGACAAGTGCTCATGAAGCCTTGTGTGGGTACATTAAAAATGTATCGTCATTGGTGAGAATAGCTTGTGGTTATGACACAATATGCTACTCTAAGCAATAAGCCGGCTACAATCAGTTAAAATGGATAAGGTTGTTTTTTTTTTGTCGATATATATATTCTGGGATTCATTACACTAAAATATTTATCCTAACAGTCACTCTAATAATCCCGAAGTTGTCAAAACGCGTTCAAATGCCGCGCGCATTTACGCACTCACATTTCCAGTGTTTTTCTTGTAGCGCAAGTGTGGAATGGTAACACTTTTTGTCAGCCTATTCTACATGTGCTTATACACTGTTTTAGACCTACCATCGGTTGGCGCGGTACGAGGACTCCACGCGGACCATAACTGGACAACAAAAAACGGGCTCCAGCACATCGTGTACACAAGAATGATAACGAATGTCATTTTAACCGTTTTCAGCATGGAGCTTGATACTCCTTTATTTAACACCCGGGTGTTGTTTGTTGACTGTAATGCCTTCCTCTTCATATTAAAATAAATTCCCGAACATATTTTGATCTGACAAAATATGAGAATTATAGCCGGGAGAACAAACACCGCTAAAGTGATCCAAGTTATGTATATCTTACTACCCCACGGCTCGATAAATGTTGCCCAACAGTCGTACTCGTGTTCATCAACTTCTTGTAAAGAAAATATGAACAGCTGCGGGGTGCTGAAAGCTAGCGATATCAGCCAAGCCGCCCCTATAGAAATATATCTGCGGAAAGAACCTCTAAAGAACGATACCATGGGTCTGCACACAGCATTATAGCGGTCGACGGTCATTACGACTATCATGTAAGTTGAGGCGAACATCCCGACGACTTGAAGGTACTTCACGGCTCTGCAAGCAACGTCGGTGCCTTTGAAACGGTAAGTTATTTCCATGGAGAGCTGAGGAAGGACTTGAAAGAACGCCACCACCAGGTCCGCGAAGCAGAGATGGAGAAGAAACAGGTGTGTACGCGAATTTCTTTTCCGTTTCCTCCAAAGCGCGTACAAGAGAATCAAATTCCCACAAGCGGCGAAGACGAAGATAAACCCTAAGACTCCAACTTTAACGAAAGCAACGTGTTCTTCCTTGTCTTCCCATCCCAGGTTTTCACATTGTTTAGGCTCTGTACTCCTGTTGCTACAATTCAACATTTTCATTCAGGAATTATGTTGAGAACTAAACTAAACTAAATTAGGTATTTCTGAAGTGATTACCTCCTGACATTTTGGCGTATGACAAAACGTCTCATCGTATGACAAAACGCCGGCAATTCTGACAAGCGATGTTTGCGGACTGCCTTGAAGGTCTGAGCTTGGCTTTATGCGCACGGTCAGTGTTGTACCTTGTATCACAGCAACAGGTTTTTTTTTTCAAACAGGGACACTTTGATGAAGAGACCGAGTCACATGTGACGTGACTTTTTATGATTAATCTTCAGTCTGTACAATTATAGGCCAACCGTTTGTAATTGTATTTCCAAATGTATTTATAAATGCCACTTAAGGCGCCTGAATGGTCACAGCAGACCGCATTCAGTCAGAGGACACTAAAGCTGTATGCGTTCCAACAGTGAATGAATATAGCCTATGATTACGCATCAAATAGGCTACACCTTAATGACGATGATGATACCCGACACAGAACGTCTTGTCCAAGGAAACACGTTGTTGACCAATTCCTATCGTCCGGGTTTGGAAGTTTAACCTGTGTCGTGATTGGTTGGAATGAAACCTCTGCACGCTCTCGGCCCTTCGTGGCACGTGATTGGGCACCCCTGGTTTAAACTGATCGATCACATCACTAATCATTTCAAACTCAAACCCCAAACCAAAGAATGCCCCCCACCCGTTACTACGAAACATGCTTCGAAATGTATTTTATTTTCCATTGCAAAAAGGAACCTTAAATGGTCTAATTATGCCAACGCGTGATGTCCCCGTTCTATCAAATGGTATTATAACACAGATACTGCACAAAGACGGTACAATGCAAATAAGACCCCAGCATTATTCAGGGGAAATAACAAAATTCTGATAAACTGTATTCTGTAATTGGGTTTCAAATTTAGACAAAGGAGCTCATGAATATTCAGAAATAATAACTTCATAAGCATGTTGATTCAAGTGGATGAATAACTGGCTTCGTTTCCACGTCAACAAGACCGTTCAGCATGTAATTCACGGTCCAGCTGCGGAGCCAATCAGCGCAGTTGTTCCACGCCCGAGAGCAAGGAGAACAGTGTTTAGAAAATCACAGTAGGCAAACTGAAAAAGAGCAAGTCATAAAATTACCGCTATTCTCTGTGAAATCTTTGGTTTCCCGGGTTTTTTTTATTCTTTTTTTTTTTAGCCTAGGCTACATAGGAACACACCTGCCAAGGAATCAAATAAATGACGCCTTTGACGACCCGCAGACAGAATGTATTATTATGTAGGATTACAATTGTATTTATTATTATCCCAAGCTAAACCCTTCTTGATCTGAGCTCCCAGCTAACGTGTGGCCTCGTGTAGCGACTGATTCTGAGTTATTTATTAACCGTCTCTGCGACCAGGTCCGCTTTGTAACCCGCCTGACGGTTACATTTCAGACGTAGGTCAAACAGTTTTGCGTGAGAGCCTACTACTACAAGCCATCGTCCTTAAAACGGGCTGAAACCGTTTAGCTATCGTTTGATAAATGGATATGGTTAAAGCCATACACTGCTTGATAATTCAGCGGTGGTCCGTCCAACCCAAGTTCACGTTTGCTAATTAAGACAGATCAAATAATATGGATACTCGATTGTTACGCTGCCTTACATTGGAGTCACGGGATGCCTGTGGCTGGCTTCTGCAGGTGCAGCCAATCATCCAATTTACCAGACTGACAATTGTGTGCAGCTGGTTTCGCCTGGCCAAAGAATAAATCTGGTAACCGCTGCAGTTTTGGGAGACGTTTATTATAACATCTAAAGATATTTATTACTTTAGGTACGTGGGAGAGGGGTTGGGCCGTAACAACAAACATTTAATCAGGATTAAATTAAACCTGAATGGAGAATATGGCGATGCGTGATAAATACTTGGATTTACTTTGAGTTTAAGACAAGAAATTGGCGCAAACGCGGCGGCCTGTAGTGTAGTGATTAAGCTAAATGACTAGGACAGGCAAGGCCGAGAGTTCGAATCCCAGTGTAGCCACAATACGATCCGCACAGCCGTTGGGCCCTTGAGCAAGGCCCTTAACCCTGCATTGCTCCAGGGGACTGTCCATCGCTCTGGATAAGAGCGTCTGCCAAATGCCAATAATGTCATGTCAACGCCTCAATTGATGCAGTAATTTGAAAGCAGTTGTGGCTACACTTCAGATGCTGATTTCATTCATTGGTTCTCTCCTCCGGGTCAAAGTGTGTTTAGTGAAATCAACAGGTGTTGTGACGCTCTCTGCCCTCCACGTGCACGTGACTGAACGCCACTATTTTCGTGTAAATGCTGAAATGATCCCCAATAACTCTTTTCGAATACATTTTATAATATGTAATAATAGAAACGTGGTTAAAAATCCATCTACTTTTGAAAAGACATGGGGGGAAATAGCTTTTCATACATTATGAATAACCTGTAAAGACATGTTCACATACGAGCATTTCGGAGACGCGCAAATGTTAAAATAAAGGTAGGTTTTCGTGTATAAGGAATTCACGTCCCACTTCTGACTCGAGAATATCGAGTTGAAAGCGAAGTATATGTGGCGCTTGTAACGTGCCCTAATGTTAGAATGCTAAATCATTCTGTGATCTGATTTACAAGTTCATCGGTCATGGTGCTTATGGCTAATTAGCTGACCGAGCCACGGTAAGTGGTGGCAGCAACATCCAGCACACACACGAGTTGCCCATTCCTCGTGTACCAGATACAAAGAGGAGTCGTGCCGTCGAGATTGATGGAGCAACAGCAACGCGGGGGCATTTTGAAAAGGCTTATTGAACGTTAATCGCGGCTCTCTGAAGGAAAATCGTTTGAGGCTTTCACAGTGTGGCGTTTCAGTTGCTCCTCTTTTGACCACGCAACTGCCGAGGCTCCGGTAATCTGCATGAATGAGGCCTTCGTGAATGCTTTCCGATCGTTTCAATTAAAGTAATTTCCGGTTTGAAGTCGGAGGTCAAACATACGTGGAGAAACATGTTAATTTGAGGAGGAAATCGGCTTGTGTCCCTCTCGGAAGAATACATAATATCAATCATCTTCAGAGTGCATCACAAGTATTATTAGTGTTAGATTTATGCTCTTATTTGTATTTGTATCTGCATTAAGCTTGGCATCAGTGATTGTTACGTTAGTAGGCGTAATAGAATTATGTTGCACATACACGCGCTGGTCTGTCATTGTTAACAGGTCAGGCACATGTAATGGAACATTTATGTTGTAACATTTACATTGTTCGTTGCTTATGTAATTACCTGCTAAATCAATGCAGGCCTGCTGAAAAAAACAAACAAAAAAACAAAAAAACAGCACAAGCTAGGTTTTGAAACAGCTGGTAGCTGATAATTTCAGGCTGGTCCTAGCTGGATTTTACACCAGGGAGTAGGTCTTCTTACAAACGAAATTACTCATAATACATAGCGTATACAGTGGACATAGCCTACACATAGATCTAACTTCACATATCTTGCCTTGGGATTGGGAATCTGTTTGTTTATTATTTTATTGAGAAATGAAAAGACAATTTTCAAAATCTGAAATGTAAGGGCTGATGGAAATGGTATAACATATATAGACTGCTGTGCTGTAAAGCCACTTTTTATCCAGCAGAGGGAGGCAAATCCCTTTAAACAAGAATCTACCCGGTTAATACAAGCATCGCCTGGATTTATATTTCTACCGATTTCTTCCAGACCCACACAACTCATAACCTGCGTTTCCTAGCAACCACAAGATGGCAGTATTGTACCGTCATTGAGCCATTTTGTTGGCATCCGTATTCACATACCAGCACAGAACACGTACATTTCAGGAATACATTTTTCTTCCACTGAACAAATATACGATATGCACGGTTCATCCGAGTTTAATTAGTTGCAGGTTTGCGACCGAACGATTGATTGCGTCTGCCCGTCAGTTGCCATGGAGATGCAGCAGAGTAGGTACGGTTGCAGGTGTTGTTTGGTGATCGCATTGCTCACCTGGGACAGTTCAAAAGAAGAGAGTCTGCCCCCATAAAACACCCCAGAACAAAGGACGGTAAGAAGCACTGCGCGGAGGTAAAAAGAGACGCGTTTAAAGAGCAACTCACGTAGGAGAAAGAGAGAACAGAAACAGTGCGAGAGAGATGAGGGGGAGAAATGTCACGGGCTTTGCTGTGGGCCACGAGCCCTTGGAGGAGGGGAGGTGGCTTGAAAGCGCAGTTGTGTTTCTTTGGGCTGACTCAGGTGTGTCACACTGTGCTTTGCGAGTTTCTCTTTAATAAGAAGGAAATGTCATTGGTCCCACTGGAGACTGCTGGGAACGGTCTCAATTTACTTAGCAGCTGTCATCCATGGTCCCTTGATTACAAGCGGTGTGTATGCATGCAGATTGACTTAATCCTTTTTATTTTAGCTGTTGTGATCCAGGTGTTTTTAATACAACATTTTGAAATATATAATTTTACCCGTGTCATTTTTTATGATGGAAAATGAAGAAAAAACGATTTATAACGATAAAAATAAATAAATAAAAAAGCAGTAAAACACAAAACAGCAAAGCACACAATCTCCAATCTCCTGTGCTATCCCACAAAAACAAAAAAGAAAAAAAACACTTTGGGTTTTCAAAAATATACGTCACTTCCGGTTTAGAGAACTATACGTCACTTCCGGTTTACGGAAATATACGTCACTTCCGGTTTATTGAAAAGAACGCCTAATTTCAAATCACAGCATCAAGAAATTACTTGCAACATATTAATGCTTTATAATGTAAGTTGGTGCATTGTAGTCACTCTAATTAATGGGGGTTAGGTGCTCAGGGACACTTCAAACAACACTGAGAACAGATACTGATTCTGCTTTTCCCACTGAATCCACTAATCCCAGATCGTATGCAAAACGTCTTCACTGAGGGAAGGCAATGTACACAAAACAAGAAAATGTTTTTTTTTGTTTTTTTTGACAGTGATGAATAGGGTTGCTTCAACTGAGCCAGGTGTGAGATGCAAATGTTTCTCAGGTGTGAAAAATTATCTCATATTCATTTTCTATGCTGTTCTATAACTCCGCCTTCCTATGCTATCCCACAAAAACAAAAAAAAATCACTTTGGGTTTCGAGAAATATACGTCACTTGTTTGGAAATGTTGACGGCCATTCACATGGAACTTGCATATTCATCAATATTATACATGGCATTGTCCCTTTTGAGATCAGCACAGTGAAATTCTCATGAATGAACTCTTCGGAATAAATCCCCCCCCCCCCACACCCTCCCACTCTCCCTCTTTCCCGATTGGCTGAGACTGACCGTGGGCATGAGTGGCACCACGACAGTCCAAACCTGCCCCTGTCCCTGCCCACTGCCCCCCTGCAGCCCCAGTCCTGGGAGCTGAACGGGGTTTATTGTGCAGTGCTCTCTTATCGCGCTTCGGTCTCCTCTGAACCCACGACCCCTCCACAGGCCTGGAGCACGTCTCAAACCCGCCGTGAGCTCCGTATGCAGACTAAGTATGTGGATGGCTTTTTATTTGCAGTTGCGGTACATCGCGTTTGCCTGAAAATGAACAGAAAGTATTTGCCCTTCCGCCCCATGGGTTCGGGGTAAAAATAATCATGGCAGAATCGCAAAACAAATCAAACCAAACTGTAGCTTTCAGCTCTGTCTCCATGAACACAGCTCTCTCTCTCTCTCCTGCTCTCTCTCTCTCTCCTGCTCTCTCTTTCTCTCTCTCTGTCTCCTGCTTTCTCTCTCTCTCCTGCTCTCTCTTTCTCTCTCTCTCCTGCTCTCTCTCTCCCCCTCTCCTCTCTCTCTCTCTCTCTCCCCCTCTCCTCTCTCTCCTGCTCTCTCTTTCTCTCTCTCTGTCTCCTGCTCTCTCTCTCTCTCCTGCTCTCTCTTTCTCTCTCTCCTGCTCTCTCTCTCTGTCCCTCCCCCATCTCCCTCTCTCTCTCCCCCCTCTCTCTCTCTCCCCCCCTCTCTCTCCCCCCTCCCTCTCTCTCCCTCTCTCTCTCTCTCTCTGAACAGACCGGTGATAAGCGGAGTGAATGCAGCACATGAAGCAGTGTGTTACTGTGGTCCTGCGGTACTGTAGCACACTGTATCTCTCTGTCTCCTGCTCTCTCTCTCTCCCCCTCTCTCTCTCTCTCTCTCTCT
>NC_083778.1:9183906-9231406 GCF_963514075.1 Conger conger | reverse complement strand
TCACACACTCATACCTATGGGCAATTTAGACTCTCCAATCAGCCTAACCTGCATGTCTTTGGACTGTGGGAGGAAACCGGAGTACCCGGAGGAAACCCACAGGGAGAACATGCAAACTCCACACAGAGAGGCCCCGGCCGACGGGGATTCGAACCCAGGACCTCCTTGCTGTGAGGCGGCAGTGCTACCCACTGCACCATCCGTGCCGCCCCAGTTGTTTTAAGTAAAACAGTTAATTTCACTGCCATGTGTTTTGTTCCGTCATACTGTGTGTATTGTAATGCACTCATATATATACCTACATACTTATGGATAGTACTGTATTGTAATGGGATTGTGATTGTGATTGTGTGATGCTGCTATTTGACCCTATCTTTTGGCTAGGTCTCTGTTATAGAAGAGGTTTTCATCTCAACGTGACTTCCTTGTCAAATAAAGGCTTATATATATTCTTATTGGACGGCTCACGGTGTCTCTTAAATCATGATTGAATCTCCTTTGGCCCTCCTTCACTGAGCTGACGTGATTGGTTCGTATGATTGGCTATGTCTCGAAAGGCCAAATGCTCATAGGGGAGAGGTACAGGATAGACAATTTTGAATTCATATTTACGAGCTGCGCGGTGATATCACTAGCCCACAAAATCCAGTTGTTTTGAAAATGTAACTCACTGCAGCTGGAGTCTGAAGTTAGCCAGCCACTCTGAAAGGACCGTCTGTCGCAGTTAGCCAATGATACTGGCTGGGCGGGTCTCAGCTCCGGACAGGGAGTAACAATGCACTTGAGAGGTGGAAAATTCAGGTTCGGAAAGTAAAAGTCCTCCCCAGTATCTTGGCCTGAAAAGTAGCTCAATTCTTCAGCCAGGACGTAGAACAATTTAGTGAAATCAGCTGGCTGATTCTGGAGTTGGAGTTCACGGGTGGAAGAAACGCATGGCAGGACTTTGCTTTGACCCCGTTCACTTTCCACCCCCCGGTCTTGTCGAAAGCACGTATGCGTTTTATCATTTTTCGCTGAAACAGATTTTTTGACAAAATACCGTCTTTTGCCTCATTAACTTTCGCCTCGTCTTTGAACTCTTCTCAGTTTACGCCTACCAATTAGTTTCGAGCGAGCAGATGTCTTCAATTTCGCCATTAAGGACTTCACTGATTTCAGCTGCGAGCCCATCAGAGAATGAGTGGAAGATGGCAGCCAATCGATCCCCGCCAGGGCGCTTTCTTCCCTGCGATTGTTTCCCTGATCGTCGCCCTCTCTGCTTTCTACCCGTCCGAATACAGCAAACGATACAAAAGGAAGACGGTGCGCACAGCTCTCCTTTAATGAGGTAAATAAAACACTTGACCCCTTTCAAAAGGAATCATTTGCTATAGTCCACTTCATTGGGTAAGACTTTACAATGAGATTACATCAATTGGCATTAACTAATATAGTTGTTCACTCACAGCACACTGCTGAAGAGGTCATCTGTACAGCTTTGTCAGTGTATTTGTACATCATTCATTCATGGTACGAACTCCGTTCGTTTTCAAACAGTCAGTGTTAATGGTTAACTAAGCTATGGGATGGTTTCCGAATGTATAAATATTCATATGACCAATACATTAGTTCGTAGCTATCAAATACATTCTCAAATGTAAAGGTCATTTGCTAAATTCATGTATTTGTACATTACTTTTCATTATTGGCATTTGGCAGACACTCTTATCCAGAGCGACGTACAGTTGATTAGACTAAGCAGGAGACAATCCTCCCCTGGAGCAATGCAGGGTTAAGGGCCTTGTTCAAGGGCCCAATGGCTGTGCAGATCTTATTGTGGCTACACTGGGATTAGAACCACCGACCTTGCGTGTCCCAGTCATTTACCTTAACTACTACGCTACAGGCTGCCCTGTACATTATTCATTCATGTCAACAATGACAGTAGCTAATGCTAATTCATGAGCCGTATTGTAATGTGTGACCCTTCATTGACCGGGTAGCTCAGGACCCCCCCCCCCCCCCCATGCTAATCTCTGAAAGGCCTTCTGCTCGACTTTCTTGCGACGAGCTGGCAAATCAGAAAATCAGATTTGCGATCCGCTGGCTTAAAATGCAATTTCCAGAGGCCGCGTTGGCTGTACTTCTTCCGGTTCCTTCTGCGCGCCAGACAGTTCAATAACTCCCGGACTCCTCTCTCGTCGAGCCCTGCGACCAGCCTCGTTCACAAGGCCCCTGGACTTGCGTCATGTAGTCTAGATGGCTATGAGAGAGGGGGGAGGGGAGAGGGGCCATTTTGACCAGAGCGCTGGTGCCATCTCATACACAGGTTCAACGATGCTGCTTTTTACCCCCCCAAGGGTAAACTTCGGGATGACCTCAACTAAGAGCTCATGTTTATGAGAGATGCAGTGCCGTAAACCTCCTATTACACGGCAAGCCTCTTTTTGAACAACGTTAATGTAAAAAGGCAGATATAAAAGTAAATATAAAAGTCAAAAGGCAGATATAAAAGTAAATGTAAAAATAAAAAGCCAGATAAGTGGATATGCTTAACCAGCAAGCACACAGACGGCCACGTCACCGCGGAGTCTCTGTAATATCAAGCTCAGTTCAGATGTTATCAGGAAGCCAGGGGAAAATTCCAGGCAGGCAGCAGCCAGGCATCTCTGAGAGACGCGAAAAACCGAGGCGAGTGTGGTTTGAAGGGGTGAGCTGGAAAAGTCCTAATTCCTGCCTGGGCTTTAGAGCGAGGCTCCAGTAAGAAAGAACAGGGATGAAGACCGGTGAACTTCTCCCGACGGCTGCCAATCTCCATAAAACACTGGGCTCAGTTTGTATGCGGTGAAACATCAGGGCTGCTAGTCGAAGCGTGACGGTGTTTGTCTTCGTCTCATCCTGGTTGTTCTCGCCGTAGGACTACGGCGGGACGTGGGGGTGGGCTCGAGACCAGACTGCATGCTGTGGTCACAGGAAGTTAATTTTACCGGGACCAGACTATTTGAAATGGAGACAAAAAAAAACCAGAAGATTAAAGTTTATTAATGCACCTGTTTGGGGGGAGGGGGTGCAGGTTGTGTGTTTTCACAATTTCAAGGTGAACCTCACCCCAAAAATCCCAGTTTCGTTCTACCCAGAGGCCTTGGCCCTCTACTGCCCCTGAGTTAGAGAGACACTGACAGCGTCCAGGAAACACTGTCTGGAGAAGGTCCCACTCCACTCTCCAGGCTTGAACTCGGGAGATGTTTTTCTCCTGCAGCACTAAATCAAGCGCAGCCGCCTTTTAGGTCAGATAAGAACCGCATTACCCATCAGCCCCCGCTCCTTCCCTGCCTCGTGTGATGCGATTTCAGATTGGGCCAGCTGAACCCCGTCAGCGGACCGGACTCCATGTAAGGAGCTCTGCAGTTTGGGCTCATGACACTGGCTCGACCCCCCCGGGCGAGGCGCTGTTGACGTTACCCTCGAGTCAAAGTGGTTCGCTGCGTTTGTCCAATTGTGTGTCCAGATGTCAGCTGTGAGCGAAAATGTCGCGTCTGCTAATTTTGCGAATGTGTATGGACGTAAATGAAAGTTGACGTTGTGCGTTAAAACGCGAGCTAGCCATGAGCATCGGCTGAAATGCCACAAATGTTTCCCTGTGAACAGACAGTGGCTAACCCCCTCCTGCGCTAGTTAGTTAGTTAGCATGTTAGCTTCAGTGGTTCAGTGGGGAAAGCACCCATCTGTGTAGCAGTGTCTGCCCCTTACAAAATGTCTTCTTTTGAATCGGTTCTTACAGAGTTAGCTCGATTTTCAGTGTCTATATGTACTACAGAGTTAAAAGTACTCGGTTGGTTTTCCTGAGCAGGTTTGTGTGCGTATGTGTTTGTGTGTGCGTGAGCTTGTGTGTGTATGTGTGTGTGCGTGTGTGTGTGTGTGTGTGTGTGTGTGTGTGTGTGTGTGTGCGTGCGTATGTGTGTGTGGATGAAATGTGCAGGATGTGTTGTTTTGTGTTAGCAGGGGGGAACAGCACCAGCTGCTCTGGCAGAAGACAATGTTCCATTATTCCTGCAGCACAGAATCAGCACAGAGAGATCATTACTGCAGGGCTGTATTCAGTGCAGACAACTCGCTCACTCACTCCTTTAATCTCACTCACTCTGCCATTCACTGATTCACACAATGACTCACTCACATTGACTCACTCACTTGTTCGCACAATAATTAACTCACAAACTCACTCACTCACTTGATCACTCAGTCACTCTCTTGTTCACTCTGTGTTTGACTCACTAACTCACTGTCTCACTTTCTCCCTGTTTCAACCTCACTAGAAATGGTCCTCATCGGGATCATTGTTCGTTGTTGACAGAAATGTACCGTACGACTGCTGCTACCACATGGGTCAAACCTCGGCCAAGAGCGGTTGAACACGGGTAATTATGATGAGAATTAAGGAATTATGTGTCAAATGGGGAATTTGGAAACGGAGCATTGCTGGAATTGCTACACAGCTGGGTCAGACTGCGGTTGGGGGGTGATGGAGAAATGTGGATGTGTGTGTGTGTGTGTGTGTGTGTGTGTGTGTGTGTGTGTGTGTGTGCTGATTCTGCAGTCTTCTCCATCTCCTCTGACCCTAGAGACACCAGCTGCTCTGGCACAAGCTGTCCACCGCTATGTTTCATTAGTGTGGGAAACACTCTGCCCCAAACCAGGGTGCTATACACTCACACTCACACACACTCACACACACACTCACACACACACACACACTCACACTCACACACACTCACTCACACACACACTCACACACTCACACACACACACACTCCCTCACACACACACTCACACTCACACACACTCACACACACACACACACTCACACACACACACACACACACACACTCCCTCACACACACACACACACTCACACACTCACTCACTCACACACACACTCACACACACTCACTCACACACACTCACACTCACTCCCTCACACACACACACACACTCACACACACTCACTCACACACTCACACACACACACTCACACGCACACACACGCACACACACTCACTCACTCACACATACACTCACACACACACACTCACTCACACACACACTCACTCACACTCACACGCACACACTCACACTCACTCACACACTCCCTCACTCACACACACACACACACACACTCACACACACACTCACTCACACACACACACACTCACACACACTCACTCACACACTCACACACACACACACACACACACACACACTCACTCACACTCACACGCACACACACTCACTCACTCACACACACACTCACTCACACACACTCACTCACACACTCACACACTCACACTCACTCACACACTCCCTCACTCACACACACACACACACACTCTCACACACACACACACTCACTCACACACACACTCACTCACACTCAAACGCACACAATCACACTCACTCACACACACACACACACTCACACACACACTCACTCACACACACACACACACACTCACACACACTCACTCACACACTCACACACACACACACTCACTCACACACACACTCACTCACACTCCCACGCACACACACTCACTCACTCACACACACACTCACTCACACACACTCACTCACACACTCACACACTCACACTCACTCACACACTCCCTCACTCACACACACACACACACTCTCACACACACACACACACACACACACACACACACACACACACACACAGCAGGTGCCCCCCTGCCATATCTCCCATGAGGCAGGGCTTCGTCATGGGACTGGAACACAGGCCCTGAGGATCGGGAACAGGAACAGAACAGCGTCTCAGCTGGAACTATAAGAACCCAGAGACAGACCTTCGGGGATGCATCAAATGCCTTTATCTACCATCACCTGACCACATATTTTCAAAGTGCACATGCCTTATTAATGGCAGGTTTAGAGTTTGTTTTTAAAAACTGAGCTAACAACAGAATTCCTCTGCGCCAAGTCGAGGTTTTGCTTGAAGTACGAAAGTGTAGCTTCAGGGCGTTACCAAAGTGTGTATAACAAGACACCTAACGAGAATATGATGGTTCTGGGCATATTTTACTTCCTGCTACCCATGATTCCTGGGATTGTGATGTCACTCAGTCTGTGTCTGTGTCCGTGACCCTGATGACTCAGCAAGCTGTCGTGCCAATCCGCCATCATGACGACCTGTAAAGCGTCCAATCACATCGCAGGCACAGGGCGGAACTTGCTTCACTCAGACTCATGTCTTTTTGAAGCGTCTGAGCAAAGGTGGAAAATCCAACTTCAGAAAGCAAAAGTATTCGCCCGTATTTTATTCCAACCGCCTGGATTTGCTCATTAGTGCACTTCCTCAGGCAGGCGGTAGAAGTAATAGGTGAAATGAGCTGGTTGAGTTTGCGGGGGTGTTAGAAACGCACTGCGGGACTTTTACTTTCTGACCCCTGCACTTCCACCTGTGCGTCTGAGGCAGCCTGGAGCTCCGTTGGTGCTGTTTGTGCAGGCACCACCAGGGGGCGCCAGAGAAGGAGCGCTGTTCACACTTGGGGCCAGCCGCCTGAGCCTCGCGTGCCGAGGAGGAGAGAGAGAGAGAGAGAGGGGAGGGAGGGAGAGGGAGAGAGAGAGAGAGAGAGAGGAGGGGGCTGAGCAGACAGCAAAGTAATAGGAAACCATCCTCCCCTTTTCCCTCTCTCTCTCTCCTTCTCTCCCTCCCTCCCTCCCTCCCTCCCTCCCTCTCTCCCTGTCTCCCAGTCCTCTGTGTCCGAGCACTTGCTCTGAGGAATATCAGCAGTGTTTTTCTCTCCCTGGGGAACACCCTGGAGACAACCCTGCAGGAGAACCTGACACACACACACACACACACACACACACACACGCTCCAGGAGAGACCTGGTCCGAAAGGGAACAGGGAACCTGGTTAAGGTGAGTCCGGAACGCCATCGCAGCACTGCATGGACACACACTGATTCACTGCGTATGTGTGTGTGTGTGTGTGTGTGTGTGTATTTGTGGGCACCTGTTGTGTATGAGTTTGTGTGTGTGTGTTTTTCCCGGTGTGTAGGTGTTCGTGTAGGAGTGTGAGTGAATGTGTGTGCGTCCGTGTATTTGTGTGCGTGTGTATATTTGTGGGCACCTGTTGTGTATATCTTTGCATGTGTGTGTCAGTGTGCATGTGTTTCTCTCTGTGTGTAGGTGTTTGTGTATGTGTGCGTGTATCTGTCTGTGTTTGTGTGTGTGTGTATGTATGTGTGTGTGTGTGTGTTTATGTGTGTGTGAGTGTGTGTGTGTGTGTGTATGAGAGGAGTGAGTGAGAAGCTCAACAGGTGTCAGCTTTTCCTTCTCGCTGTGGGTCATCTGGACAGCTCAAATGCTCCTCTTACTGTAAATCAACATGAAATTTTCATTTACATGAGAGTGTAGCTATTTACAACACTGAAATACTATCCGGAATGTGTTTCATATTCTTTTATATTTTTGCTAATCTCAAGCAGTTACTTTGATTCTTTTCGAATTTGCCGATGTATTGATCGAGCGCAAACAAAATGATTAAAGGGCGCTATGGATCCATTTTTTATTTTATATTAGTCTGTATTTGACTATTCTGTATACCTGTTAAAGCAGTATTCAAATGACAATCACAGTTGTCAATGTTGCCTTTAATATTAGAATGATGTATGCGCGATGTTGCTCCGGCGTGTTTAAATAACGCACACCCTCGGTATAAAATGCTGAGCCCTGTCGAGGTTGCCAGCTTCGTCGGGCGGAGACCTTCAGGAAGGGCGGAGGTTTGGAACCCGACGGCGCTGGGCTTCACTACAAAGGACCGGAGACCTCGGGGGCCGTAGCCGCTTAAACGTTAATTCAGTTGAAAACCCGAGAGGTTGCGTTTCCGCACGACGGCGCCTCTCTTCTCTCCCGCACTCCGCTCCTGTTTCAAGCGGGTCGGGCAGCATTTCAAACGGGTTGTATTCCAAATATGTATCTGCGATTTCTGCATTTCCTATGTCACAGTAGGCTACCTGCCTCTTTTGTTTTTACCTCTGTCCCGCCTAAAAGCAGCCTCCGCCTCGTCCGTTTTGACTGCGGTCTATGGATACGTTTACACGGGAGCTGAAAAAATCACGCCCGCGTGTGACTTCGGACGCTCATCCGGAAGTTTCTGTCCGGTATGTTTTAATATTCGGCCAGGGGCCCCCAGATGCGGACTCGCGTAGCCCCGCGGCGGAGCAGCGATTAGCGCTCAGCGGTTTGGGGGTGGTGCGTCATGGGAAAGGCCCGTGCCTTATCTCAGAGTCATGATTTCTGGCATGCTCTCGTGCCGCGCCGGTGCTCCTGGCGAGCGGCTCCAGCAGCTGTACCGCTGACAAGGGGCCCCGGCGGGACAGGCCCCGGGGCCCGCCCTGCTCCGGGAGCGCTGCGCTCCTGCCAAAAAAAGTGCTCAGGATTGACTGACCAGCTCATACCCTGCTAGACCAGCTTCATGACCAGCTCATACCCTGCTAGACCAGCTTCATGACCAGCTCATACCCAGCTACACCAGCTTTATGACCAGCTCATACCCAGCTAGACCAGCTTTATGACCAGCTCATACCCAGCTAGACCAGCTTTATGACCAGCTCATACCCTGCTAGACCAGCTTTATGACCAGCTCATACCCAGCTAGACCAGCTTTATGACCAGCTCATACCCAGCTAGACCAGCTTTATGACCAGCTCATACCCTGCGAGACCAGCTTTATGACCAGCTCATACCCAGCTAGACCAGCTTTTTGACCAGCTCATACCCAGCTAGACCAGCTTTATGACCAGCTCATACCCAGCTAGACCAGCTTTTTGACCAGCTCATACCCAGCTACACCAGCTTTATGACCAGCTCATACCCAGTTAGACCAGCTTTATGAACAGCTCATACCCAGCTAGACCAGCTTTATGACCAGCTCATACCCAGCTAGACCAGCTTTATGACCAGCTCATACCCAGCTAGACCAGCTTTATGACCAGCTCATACCCTGCAAGACCAGCTCATACCCAGCTAGACCAGCTTATGACCAGCTTATACCCAGCTAGACCAGTTTTATGACCAGCTCATACCCAGCTAGACCAGCTTTATGACCAGCTCATACCCAGCTAGACCAGCTTTATGACCAGCTCATGCCCTGCTAGACCAGATCATACCCAGCTAGATCAACTTTATGACCAGCCCAAAAGAGTGCTTGCTTAACCAAGGTTACTCCAACCTCTGTCTGTCTGTCTGTCTGTCTGTCTGTCTGTCTGTCAGTCAGTCAGTCAACCACAGGTGTCAAACTCCAGTCATGTTGGGCCACAGTGTCTGCTGGTTTTCAGGGGTGTTCTCAGCATCATTGAAGTCATTGATTCGATAATGAATCCACACGCCTTGTTCTCAAGGCCTTAATTGGCAGCTGATTGAAAGGACAGCACAGAAACCTACAGACACCGAGACCCCTTGGGAGTTTACTTTGACAACTAAACTTTAAACCCAGCCCTTTATTTTACGCCAGAGATACTCAATCTTTTCCAGAAAGGGCTGGGGTGAGTGCCGGCTTTTCGTTTCAACCAAACGGCTACACACCTCATTTCACTCATCAAGGTCGTTAGCAACCACTCGTGCTTGATTAGTGGAATCAGGTGTGTTACTGCTTGGTTGCAACACAATCCTGCAGCCATAATGACCCTTTCTGAATAAGATTGAGGAGCTCTGCAGCCTGAAGTCTGTGCCTGGAAACCTCTGTTAACATGCAATCGCCCGCAACAAAGTCCTGAAGCTTTATCTGTTTCGAGACCGATTTCTTTGGAGGTCAATGTAACTTTTTAAGTGGTATTTGTGTAAGCATGGTTGTATATGTGATTGGGAATGTGTGTGGATGTGCTTGCATATTTGTGAGTGGGTGCTTGTTTCTGAGTGAGTGTGTTTGTGTCTCTATGTTAGAGTAATGAAAATGTCACTTTTAGTAAATTCAGATCATATCAAAAACTGTGTACATAATTTGCCAGTCCCCGTCATAGACAAAAGTAGGCTGTTGACCGATACGAAAACAATGACTCCTGAACATATGTGTTCTTATTCTACATTAAAGCTGTAGTCATGAGTGTTGATACATTTGCTTACAATTGCTTTTTTGTTTTCACAAACAATTTGGCAAGTTTGTTCTGAACTTGAAACTGAACTTAAACTGCTTAAGCAATATCAACACTTGAATCTGAGCCAATGTTACAGACAAATGTTGGTTGAATCCCATCCATAGCCATGATCATGTGTCATTGAAACTACAGCCCAGTACAAGGATCTCAGAGATTCAGAAAAGTTCTGCAGGGAGGAATGGTTAAAAAGTGTTTTATAACCTTATCACAAAATTAGGGGGAAATGACTCACAGCTGTCACGTCTGCCAGAGGTGTTTTAAGTATTATTTGGAAAATGTAAGGCTGTGATTCCATTGAATCGTTAATAAAAACATTACTTTAAAAAAAAAAAAAAAAAAAAAAAAAAAAAGAGACGACATCCCAGTGTTTGTATTGAATGTTGTTGAAGACGTGGGCCTGGATTCAGGCTTCCAGCCTTAATGTGACCGTAAAACCCAAACTCTTCCTCTAGGCCTCTGGCTAAGGGTGGGGCTCCTGAGCCCAGCGGTCATGGGGCGACCGGAGAAGGTCGCGCTGCGGTCAGGCGGTCACGGCGTGGTCCTGGCTCTCCTGCTCCTCCTCGCCGGCGTCTCGGGCCTCTCGCAAATGCCGAGAGTCTTCCTCACTTTCAAAGGTAAGGATCCACTTAGTTCCTGACCTGAGGCGAAGATCAGGCTACTTCCTGTGCTACGGTATAGGCCAAGGTCACTTCCTGTTCAGTCATATAGGTCGTGAGGGTACGTACTCTGTTCAGTTGTATACATCGATCAGGGTTACTTCTTGTTCAATGACATTGCTCAGGTTACTCCCTGTTCAGTGGTATTGCTCCGGTTACTTCCTGTTCAACGGTATAGATCAGGTTACTTCCTGTTCAAAGGTATAGATCATGTTACTCTCTGTTCAGAGGTAGAGATCATGTTACTTCCTGTTCAATGGTATAGATCAGGTTGCTTCCTGTTCAGTGGTACAGATCATGGCTACTTCCTGTTCAAAGGTAAAGACCGGATTGAAGGATTATACAGCAAAACGGCCTTTGCGCCCCTTGTCCATTTATGAACACTGCTGATGCAACACTGACAGTTTTCCTGTGCAGCTCCTGAAGTAGAAATTCCTGTGCCGCGGCGCAACAGGCTAAGACGCAGCAGACTTGCGGTTGCAGTTTGCTGCAGTTGCACACCGGGGACCGGGGTTCGATTCTCGGTCCTGCCAAAAAGCCAAGTTTGGCCGGCTCACGTGGGGCAGCAATAATTGGCTCGCTGCTCCAGAGGGAGGGACTTGGCAGGGTTATTAGATCGCCGCACAATAAGCACCTCGGGCGCCTCGGAATCACGGCAACGGGCACGAGACGAGACGGCTCGAAGAAGGCGTGTCGCTCTCATTCGGGCCGCCGAGGGACGGGGTACGGGCGGTACATCTAATACGACTACCTCCAATTGAATCAGACGAGGTACAATTGGCTACCAAATTGGGGGAAAAAGGGAAAAATCTGGAAAAAATTTTAAAAAAAGAAAAAAAAGAAATTCCTGTGCCCCTATGTAGCATGTGTAGAAAACCTGCAGGATGTGAATTTATTCACTCACTCCTGCCAGTAGGCAGGTGTAGCTGTGGTGGTAGGTCTGCCTTTGAAGCGCTCCTGATGAACGGTGTCACGCGGCTCTCTGGGAGTTGGCGGTAGTGCAATCGGGCCGCGGGCGGGAACCGATACGCTTCATCTGCAGCCGAACGACGTCAAAGAGCTGCAGCGTAGCGTAACGGAGAGGGGTCCGGGCTATAACTCAGCGGTTATGGGCTCAAATCCCGAGGGAGACGCTGCAGTTCAATGCCTTGAGCAACCTGAGCAACCCGAATCACTTCAGTGACTATCCGACTGTGCGGATTAATTGCGTTGGAAAATAATTGTACCATCTCAGAAGAAAGGGCTCCAAAGGTCTCCTTTGTGTCTCCAAAGAGGAACCCTATCGAGTTCAAGGGTTCTTATTCAATCAAAATGGTTCAATCGGGGAGCGTTCACACTTCTGTAGCGCGTTCCGTAAAGAAGTAAAAAGGGGATCCCTGTGGAGATGAGTCAAAGGACCTTTTTTTCTGGAAGTGTAAATTGTGTAAGAGTCCTTGGGGGGTATTGAATATGCTGCAATTTATAGAAATACTCTTTGTGATTATGGCTAAAATGAAGATTAGAGCGACACGCGAAACAAATGATTTATGTTTTTCAATTGCTGTAAAATCTCATTTTCCTTTACTACGTCAATTATATTTGAGTATGTTCCATTTCTGTATGGGTGTACAACATGCATACAAGCGCTGGAAATACTACATACTATGCTACGTGATAAATGATGGATATGCTAAGTGCTAAGTTCTGGATATGCTAAGTGCTGGATATGCTACGTGCTAAATGCTGGATATGCTAAGTGCTAAGTGCTGGGCATGCTACGTTCTAAGTGCTGGACATGCTACATGCTAAGTGCTGGAGATGCTACATGCTAAGTGCTGGAGATGCTCCGTGCTAAGTGCTGGAGATGCTACGCGCTAAGTGCTGGAGATGCTACATGCTAAGTGCTGGATATGCTAAATGCTCAGTGCTGGATATGCTAAGTGCTAAGTTCTGGATATGCTAAGTGCTGGACATGCTATGTGCTAAGTGCTGGAGATGCTACATGCTAAGTGCTGGAGATGCTCCGTGCTAAGTGCTGGAGATGCTACGCGCTAAGTGCTGGAGATGCTACACGCTAAGTGCTGGAGATGCTACACGCTAAGTGCTGGAGATGCTACACGCTAAGTGCTGGAGATGCTACACGCTAAGTGCTGGAGATGCTACACGCTAAGTGCTGGATATGCTACACGCTAAGTGCTGGATATGCTAAGTGCTAAGTGCTGGAGATGCTACATGCTCAGTGCTGGATATGCTAAGTGCTAAGTTCTGGATATGCTAAGTGCTGGATATGCTAAATGCTAAGTGCTGGACATGCTAAATGCTAAGTGCTGGACATGCTAAATGCTAAGTGCTGGACATGCTATGTGCTAAGTGCTGGACATGCTATGTGCTAAGTGCTGGACATGCTATGTGCTAAGTGCTGGACATGCTACACGTGGGTGCCTGTGACGCTGTGTGAATGTAACATATTGTAATGTGTAAGGCTGTGTGGCTGGTCATGCCGTGTGTTCTCTGGGCTGCCTGCTTCTGTCTCTTTGATCCCCCTCCCGCTCAGGGCTGCAGGCTGCCGGCCGTCCCTGCGGCCTCTCTCCTAACTTAGAGCTGACTTTTTTCCCGGTGACGCAGGAATTAATAACGGGTGACAGAGCTGGCCAGCGGGTTAGCCAGGCGGTAGGCCTCCAGAGGGACCGTGTTTTTACAGGAATTGATGTGACTCGCAGTGCTTCTAGAGCTTCTCTCACTTACTCACTGTCTCTGTGTCCCTCTCTCACTTTATCTCTCTCTTTCTCTCTTGTTCTCTCGCTCACTCACACCCCTCTCTCTCTCTCACTCTCTCTCGCTGTCTCTCAATGATTCAAAAGTCTTCATTATCCTGACATTGTGTAATCCTGTGTTGCCAAGTAATTTTTTTTTAAGTAACTGTAAAACTAATCCACAATAATGGAGTGTTTCCTGGCCCAAAATGGCTTCCTCTTTCTTAGGAATTTCTATGTGTCTTTTATGGTTTGACTGCAGTAAGCTATTGTCCATCTGTAAGAAAAGCCTGGAAGAGACGTTCTGGAACTTGACTGTGGGCTTCTGGGACTGCAGACTCCCAGTGCCCACATCTCGAAAATCTCTTTACCTTTAAGGGAAGTCTGGGCTGCTCCCCTCCCACAATTTCCGAACATCTCCAGGTGGACTTCCCAGTTTATGAACATCTCCCAATGGCAAACGCGTCGGATATCGAATCCAGAAACGAGGTCAGACGGAGTCGCTCAACTGACCCGTAATTCCTATTTGTGGAAACGTTTGTGTTGCTTCCTTAACCGCCACCATGGAGTTGGAGTTGCTGCCTTCGCTCAACAATTGTCTCACGATCGTTCTCGCCCGTCCGTCCTACAAGTAGGCATTTGCTGTGGCTCTGCCTTAGTCTCTGATTTCATTGCAGGCATAGCGAACACTCTTATCCTCAGCAACTTGTTTAGCGTAGTACCCATTTACGTATATAGTTGCATATACTCTCAGTGAGCACTTTATCAGGTATTTATTCGACTTCTTTTTTAGACTTCTGCTGCTGTAGCCTATCCACTCAGAGATACGATGTGTTGTGTGTTCACAGACGCTCTTCTGCGTACCGCTGTTGTAATGTGTGGTTATTTGCGTTTCTGTCACCTTCCTGTCGGCTTTGAGCAGTTTTTACTCGATGTCGATGACCCTCCCGGGAGACTTCGGGGAGAATTGAAGGCTGAGGGGTCAGACGTTTTGGAATCGCTGTTGATTGATGGGAGGGTGCGGCCTGCTAGCTGACCAGGCTGCGCGTTTCGGGCGTGGCCCGTCTGTCGTTTCCATTCGACAGGTGACCGGGTTCCCCCCTCCTCTCGGCTGACTTATTAAAATACAAATCCCAGCCAGGGCAGGAGCTGCTGTGAGCCTTCTTGGCAGGTGCCTCGTAAATAGTTTTTGGGGTAGAAACTCCCGGGGTCCTGTGTGGAGCCCCAGCCCGAGGTCACGAACTCCTCTCCGAGGGGGAGGGACCTCACCCAGCCCAGCACAGGGAGGGGGCGTGCCTGGGGACAGCAGGAGCAGGGATATAGGCCTGTGTACGTCCGTATGATTGGGTGGAAGTGGCCATTCCTGAGGCATGTGGGCGAATCGGTTCTTGGGGGGAGGTGTCGGAACATGGGGGCGACAATGGTGCAATGCAGGACCCAGATGTCAGTGATATTGCAGAAGAAAACAGTCTTATCAAAAAAGGAACTGTTCCTGAGCTGCCGGTTGTCTTGTTTTGGCTCCGGTAACTGGACCCATATAGAGGGGTCACCGGGTCAGGGAGGCTGCTGCTTCTACCCTACCCTTCTCCCGTTTCCCTGAGGAAAACTCAGTTATGTGCCTGTAGCTTTTGCCCTCATCCAGACACAGTCATGACCTATTTATAAAATGGACATAGCATTGGGAAAACACAATCATCCCCAGCTCTAATAAGTTTTGAAACAGCTGGTAGCTTGTTGACCAGTTCAGACCAGCTCCCAGGTCAACATGGTTTAGCTGGTTGACCAGTCTAGACCAGCTCCCAGCTCAACATGGTTTAGCTGGTTGACCAGTTCAGACCAGCTCCCAGCTCAAAATGGTTTAGCTGGTTGACCAGTTCAGACCAGCTCCCAGCTCAACATGGTTTAGCTGGTTGACCAGTTCAGACCAGCTCCCAGGTCAACATGATTTAGCTGGCTGACCAGTTCAGACCAGCTCCCAGGTCAACATGTTTTAGCTGGTTGACCAGTCCAGACAAGCTCCCAGCTTGACATGGTTTAGCTGGTTGACCAGTCCAGACAAGCTCCCAGCTTGACATGGTTTGACCAGCTCAAGCTAGGTTTTGAAGCTGCTGGTCACTAGTTGACCAGTTACCAGCTCAGTTAAGCCACCCTAGCTGGCTGACCTGGTCAATTTTCAAACTGGTCAAGCTGGCATAGGGATAAAACAAATTAGCAATCGACTTTCATGTTGATTAGCGGATTATAAGGTATAAGCAATGCGCATTATGACTTTTACAGTGTTAATTTGGTTTCAGGTTTGTGAACAAGCTGAAATATATTCAGGGCCTTGCAGAGAATTGTGAATCAGAAACTATTCACGTGCCAGGCCTGTAGTGCTATTAGGGAATGTGGTAGTGCACTGGGTGAATGGGGATATGACTTATACCCATCCTGTGTCTGCGGGTTTAACCCCAGTCCTGGCAGGCAGCAGTGTCTGCTGGTTTAACTCCAGTCCTGGAGGGCTACTTGTTGATACATCTTGGAAACAGGCAATGCTATCTTCTAAAAACCGCAACGAACCCTTCCGTTCCCCATGAACTCTACCGTTGGTTTTCGTTTCGCTGACCATGAAGCGACCCTCGGCAGACCCATAACTCTAAACTAACTGACACCGGCCTCACCATGCTGGCTCCCACACAGCCGTGCGTGGGCCCGGCCGTAATAAGTCTCACCATGTGTGGAGGTCAACGGAAAGCTCCGGAAACCCGAGCCAAGACGGGCTTCCATACGGAACCGCGGATTTAACGACACGGGCGGTAACCTCGGATTCGTTCCGGAACTCAGTTACGCGTTTAATTTGTTTTTAATTTCCCTGTGCAGAACTCGGAAAAATGTTCGGAATCCGGCTTGCCGTTCTGTCATTCCTGCAGAGACGCGTTTCCGCACGATCCGGAAAAGAACGTTTTTCTCGCTACACGCTGTCTTCGTTTACTCGGGTTTAAAACAAACCGCCGGCATTTCCCAAACAATGAAATATGTTGCTTGTTCGCCACACTGTAAAATTACGAGGTTGGAAAACATCCCTGAAATTCGAAATGCGCTATAAAATATCCATAATTACAAACCGAGTAAAAAGATTTCCTGGTTGTTTTTATTTGTTGTGTTCTGCGGTTTTTTTGTAGCTTTTAACATTGCCACTAGCCACTGCCCAGTTAGAAGCTCAAAGTAACGTAATAATTAGTGCAGTGTTCCAAATGTTCCTTGTGAATGCATCTGTGTACATGTTTTCAATGTTAAATGTATGTTTGCTAAATTATTTGTGCCACTGTGGTACAACAAAACCAGTTGCCATGCAGATATTCATGATGGTAACACAGGTTTGAGCTCCATATCGCTTTAGGGCCTGCTTTGGTGAATACTGAAAGTCAAGTGCCTGACCAAAGTGTCATCATTACAGTGCAGGAACTTTTCATTTTTGTTATATTGGTTTTAAAAATGCGATGTCTTTCCATTCTCCACTTAGCCAGCGCCATATTGAGAGACAGAGGGATATAGGCATGTCATGCTAATAACCTGTAGAAACACACAGATATGGCTGTGTGACGGTCTTAACAGAACATGCTTAACTGTCCTGTCCTGATGATCAAATAGGCCCTGCTCCTTATCTTTGTGGTGCAGCTAGCAGTTGAAATTTTACTTCCCTCTAGGGTCTTTCAGCGCACTTATCCCTGGTTATGGGTATGCACTTTGTTGTACGTCGCTCTGGATAAGAGCGTCTGCCAAATGCCATTGATGTAATGTAATGTAATGTTATGTCATTATCAATGTCTTGGTTAATGTGTTCTGTGAGCAATCTGCAAAGGGCTTTACAGGATTTCAGTTTCAAAAATCCTGCAAAGGCCTTTATAGCATTTTAGCTACATAAATGTTGGTGCTGTATCTGTATGTGTGCTTGCACATGAGGTTGTGTGTGTGTGTGTGTGTGCGTGTGTGTGTGAGAGTGCTTGCACATGAGGTGTGTGAGAGAGTGAGAGAGCGAGAGAACAAACCGATACATGCATGCATATTCTCAGCTGAATAAGCACAGGATTTGCTGCGCCAGAACTTTTCCATTTTCAGTCAAAGGCTTAATAGAAGCCGCAATGTAAATTGAAACAAACAACCTGGTCAAACCTCTCACTCCTTAAATTAACTGTAGAAATGAACAGTGGAACCAACAACAAACATCCGTGACCAAAGCCAGGCCTGGGGTTAGAAAAGTAAATCTCGTTTACGTGTTCCACAGATCTTGTGTCGACTGGCAGAGATGCATGAGGGTACAGGAAAGCTAAAGAGACAGACTATGCCTGTCCAGTATTAACAAAGCACAGGCTCTCCAGGCAGCAGGTTAATCATGCTTTAATCCCATTTATTATTGCAGCTCTCTACGTATTCCTCTGGGTCTCACGTTCACGACCGGTCCAGGATCAGGCAGTGAGACCTACGACTGAGAAACACGAGAGAGAACGCGAACCCAGTCCTTGTGCCTCTGCCCTGGCATCCAGTTGATTTTCGGGTTTATTTTGTTCGCTTCATTGATTATCGTTAGTGCGAGGAGTAGATTAGCGCCTGGTTACCTTACACAGCTTTTAACCCCCCGAAGAACAGAACGACCTCTTGGAATAATTAAGTACTGAGGTGTTTTCCAGAGCCCAAAATGAAAACCAAAGGTATTTTTGATTTTCCTTCAGGCCTCCAAGGCTCTGGCCTTAAAGAGGTTTGAGCCGTAAAAATCAGTTTCTTCTTTTGAAACCTTGAGAAGAGCGTATTCTTAGGAACCTGCTTTGTGTTGATTTAACAGTGCCGTTGTTGATTTGACGGTGCCCGAGGGCGATTAAACAACGTCGTCGGAGTTGATTTAACGGGGAGAGGTGATTTCACACTGTCGGAGTTTGAGCAGAGTTGACGTAACGCGTAGCAGTTGATGCTTATTGACTTTGAGCCGGTACTGTTTTTTTTTACGCTGGATGTATGCTAGACTCGAGAAAGAGTCACAGCTGTCTCCTGACTGCGTTAGACCTGGCATCTCAGAGGCCCGTCTGTGTCTCCCGGCTTTTCGATGTGTTCCTGTACGTAATGGCTTAATTTAATCCACTGATGGGATAAAGAGTCTGTGTGCCACGTTCCCCAGGCCTGAATCGGCTACTGATTAATCAGCTGGCTGAGGTAACGGACGGAAGAAACACGCACGGCAGGACTTTTACTTTTTGACCCCTGGGAGTTCTCCACCTCTGTGCAGAAGACCGTACTCCTCTTCTCTTAATGAGAAAAACGAAAATCTGAAATGACGTTTCGAGAGGGCTTTTGGAGCCACGCCGTCAGCTGTCACCGCCTTCGTTCTGTCTATTTCAGTTTCGGGGGAAGTTCCGGAACGAAATTAAAACTCAACAGAGAAATGACCGAGGCGCATTTTCCGAATTCCTTAGTAACGCGATCCGCGTAAGGATTACGGCGTCTCACCCAGCCGGTACTGCACATATTTCCTGGAGGCTAACATCTGCGGTATGTCATAATTCATATCCTACTGTATTATGACAGTTCCGAAATATGGAAAACTCATACAGAACCTCAATTTTTCCATAAATTCACTTCTAATGTGCACTCCCTTGCATTGCCCTTTGATTCCATGCTGTCAGAAGCTGATGGTATGTCTGACTGAGGAGGTCTCTTTCCACACGGTTTTTAGTCATAAGGTCGTTCTTCTGCTGTCAGGAGAAAAAGAACATCTATTTCCAGCTAACCCAATAGAACATCTTCGCGGTTTTATACTCATTACGTTACAGCTTTCCGAACTCAATGTTTCTATTATTCTCTCGTATTTAGTTTCCTTGTTTACGGGAATCTGTGCCACATGATTTGGTGAACTCTTTTAAAAATCTATTTAAAAAATCATAGGAACTCTCAGCGAGTCATTTCTAAGTGCTGAGCAAGTTCTTCGAGGCACCTTGATAAGCACCGCATATGTATAAATCATAGCCACATATTTCTGTGACATCACTTGCTGCATTGCCAGTGACATAGTACACATATTTGTTGTTCTTGATATTGAGCCATTTATAAAGTTGTTGCCATTCAGGCTTGGGCTGAATAGTATTTGTATGAATTATAATGTTGTGACTTTTTAAGCCTGAGCCACAGGCCAGTCCAAAAGGTGTAAAATCCAGGTTCAGAAAGTAAAAGTCCTCCCCAGTATTTGGTTCCAACCGCCTGGATTTGCTTAGTCGCACAATCCTTCATCCAGGAGGTAGAGGTAATGAGTGAAATCAGCTGGCTTGGTTTGAGTTCATGGGTGGAAGAAACACGTGGCTGTACTTTTACTTTCTGGACTTTCCACCTGGGTATTTCTTTACATGCTTGGCGAAGTGTTTATATGGCTAAGCTGTCATAGTTTTCAGCTCCACTTCCATAGTGTAGTAAAAAGCACACATTGAACATACTACTAATATTATTAGTATGTTCAATGTGTGCTTTTTATTACATGACATACAGAGCAATTCACACAGTTGGACGTAATAAGAATGGAAACAGAGTGAAGACAACAAACATTTTATTAAACAGGAATACAAGTGAAATTGTTATGTAAAGCAAGCTTTAAAATTGGGGTTTTGAATGAGATTTGAGACGAGAAGCAAGAGCTAGAGATCCTGACATACCAGCGAGTTATTCTCAAAAAATCTGCCCCCCAAAAACACCAAATCACATTTGAGGAAGCTGGTTCATGACACATGAATTAAAGCAGAGCACAGATCCAGTAAAGCTGAATCTATCACGCTCTGTGGACCGCAGCAGGTTTTATCGTGAGCGGAAAAGGGCTATTTTAGTACATCTGTGGCCGCGAACGGCGCAGAAACCAGAATTTATTGTGGGGGGGAAGCAATAACGTCAAGTTTAATTACTCCGGTTTTATCGGTTTATGTTGTGGGGGGGAAAATGTGGCCGGTTTGAATGGGGTTTGACGAACCGCGTCGCCCTCTCTGCCCAAAGTGGGCCGGACCGCAGTGACTCAAGCTCCTGTCATTGGCCTGCTTCCAGAATCGCGGTCCCGACTCCCACCCCGACCACAAAATGAACAGTTCCAGTAGTTCTCTTAGGGTGGTGGAATCTCATAACGGAAGAATACATACCGAGGGGAACGGGCTATTCGGCGCGTCTCGAACGCGACAACAACAGACTGAAATTGTTCAGCAGTCGCTGTGACAAGGACGACAACTTTGTTGTCCGTCTTGCAGGGAAATGCAAGCTGTGCTGATGCTCCAGTGGCCTAACTTGGTCTGTGGAAGTGGATATGGATTTACATTTACATTTTAGTAGTTTGGCAGACTCTTTTAATCCGAAGCGACTTACAAGTGCACAGGTTCTTCCACAAGCCAAAGCATCACATCCATAACTTGGAAAATACACATGAAATGACATCATAAGCGCGATTTTTTTACAAGAGGGATAGGGATATCAGAAAGGGGGGCGAGGGAAATCGGGAGGGAGGACTGAGGTAGAGTTTGAATTGTGAATTGGATCGTGATGAACGTGCAGTGGCAAGTCAGTCAGTGAAACGGTTCCCTGACAGGAAATACTGACCCAACTTACCCAACCGGCTGACCGGGCCTGTGGCAGTTCTGGCGGTAAATGCGCTTGTATTTCACAGCCCCGGGGGGGTCAGAGGTCAAAAGAGGCAGGGCTTGACAGTTGAGGGAGGGCTAGGCTCTGACAGGGTGGCGATAGCAGGGAATCGCGGTGCCTCGGTTTCTACTGTATACACAGGGCCCCTGCAATGCTGGCATGACTGACTGACATAGTATACTTTTATGGCATACATTTATGATTTTATGGTTAAGGTATACCTTGCATATAGGGTATGGAGGAAATATTGCTGCACACTCAATAGTATATATATATTTTTTTTTCTAAAGATGATTTTTTTAGGCCTTTTTCAGCTTTATTGGACAGTATATAGTATAGAGAGACAGGAAGAATGGGAGCGAGAGAGAGGGGAAGACATGCGACAAATGTGGGATGGTCGGATTCGAACAGCCGACGTCAGTGCTCTACAGGCTGCGCCACCGAGACACCTACACTCAATAGTGTTCAATGGTTAATGGTTGGCATTTATATAGCGCCTTTATCCAAAGCGCTGTACAATTGATGCTTCTCATTCAACCCTGCAACTGCCAGACGACTGCTCTGACTGCCTGAGCCATGTCGCCCCATAGTATCAGTACTTCTGCTTGCAGTTTAGCTAGTTTAACTAGTAAGGGGCAACATTGACTCAGGAGGTAAGAGCAGTCATCTGGCAGGGTTGCTGGTTCGATCCCGTGCTGTGTGTGTTGAAGTGTCCCTGAGCAAGACACCTAACCCCCAAATGCTCCTGGTTCGTGCCTCGCATGGCAGCCAATCGCCGTTGGTGTGCGAGTGTGTGTATATATGGGTAAATGATAAACATCAATTGCACAGCGCTTTGGATAAAGGCACGATATAAATGCCAATCATTTACCCTTCCCTTTTAGTAGTCAAACACAGAGTGCAATATAAATAACAATTATAATGATTTATATTACGAGTGGTTGCAGTACTTTGTTATGATTGTTGCATGCTGTTCCGTCCGTGTGCCAGAGTGTGACCGAATAAAACAGTTAGCCGTGAAAGGCCCAGCTGAGATTGCTTTCTCACCGCTTAGTTCTGTTTGAATCACCGGCTCATTACAAACTCATCGACTTCCACACCACGCCGCTGCGGGCATCAATGCAGAGAAAAGAGCTTCGACTAAGCCCTCGCAAATCGACGTAAGTTCGTCCGTTTAACAGAAAAAAATCCGCAAACGGGTCCTTTCGAGGCTGAAAGGGAAGCCCTGTTCACCCTCCTCCGCCCGCCCGGCGCTGTTGTTCTTCCGAAACCTACGCTCCGAAAGGTTAAATACCTCCGACGGAGGTCGGCGTTGTCCCCGGATGCGGCCTTTTCACGAGCCGCGGAGCCACAATGGCCGCCCGCTAATGGATGGCCCGCGTTGCCCGGCTGAAGACGGCAGTGCGTGCCGCGCTTGTCGATGCGGCGACTGGTGCGCGGTGATTAGCCCAGCGAAACCGCCGCCAAGGAGCCCCCCCAAGGAGCCCCCCCCCCCCCCCCCGTACGGTCCTGCCGTTCGCCGCGGCCCTTGGCAGGGATTTCGCCGTTTTGTCGCTCAGTATCTGCGCAGAACACAAATTCAGAGCCCCGTTGAGCCGGAGGTTAAATATTTGTTTGAGGAGCGCGCTGTTATCGTCGCCCGTGGAAACAGAGCCGCGGGGTCCGCTCGGGTCAAAGGGGCGGCTGGCCCTCGTTTGCAAACGGCTAATTTATTCATGTTCCCCCCCCCCCCCCCCCCTCAGCCTTGGCCCACTGACAGGACAGTGGAGACAGTGGAGTTTGGACCAGTGCCTGCAGCTTGGCGCGGCAGAACAGCTTAAATGCAAGGCGCAATAGTAATAATAATAATAATAGTAATAATAAATGTTATCATTTTGGCCTGTGTTCAATCAGCCAAGTAAACGTAGAGTCTGATAAATGAAATGAAAATGAAAAAGAAAAAAAAAAAGAAATTGCACTTGTATTATATGTTTAGAAGAGCACTTCATGTGTATTTTACAAGTGATGGATGTGTTGCTTTAACTTGTGGAAGAACCCATGCACTTGTAAATCGCTTTGGATTAAAAGCGTCTGCCAAATGACTAAAATGTAAACGTAAAATGAAATGGTGGCACGGATAGATTAGGTCAATGATGCTGAAGATGGGCATGCAATGAACGTTGCTGGCTGTAGCAACATGCGGTTTATACCCTGTGTGACCGGAGTGTGTCTGTGTGGCAATAAAACCTTCATGAATGTTCCGCGATTTCAGTCGAGCGACACTCTGGGCGGGCTATACACTGGCCCTTTGAGAACGTTTTACTCTGAGTGGGCACATTTTTGTCCCGTCGAGTCCTGCCTCCTCTGCTCTGTCTGGGTCTAAAGCACGCAGGGTATTGTGTGTTGTCAGTCGCTCTGCGGCTATCTGCTCGTTTTCGGTGTTTCTTGTTGAAGCCGCGCTGTTGTGTCACTGTAGCACGGCCGTCTGGTCTCCAGGCCTCAAACCTGAGGTTCCTGTGACCTCAGTCTGACCTCATGGGTGACTGCTCACCAGCATGCTGGGATAGGCCTGGGGCGACATGGCTCGGGCAGTAAGAGCAGTCGTCTGGCAGTCGGAGGGTTGCCGGTTCGACCCCCCGCCCGGGCTGTGTCGAAGTGTCCCTGAGCAAGACACCTAACCCCCAAATGCTCCTGACGAGCTGGTCGGCGCCTTGCATGGTGGCCAATCGCCGTCTGTGTGAGTGTGTGTATGAATGGGTGAATGAGAAGCATCAATTGTACAGCGCTTTGGATAAAGGCGCGATATCAGTCAACCAATCAACCGATCAGTCACTTAACCAATCCACAGATTTGTTGTCCCAAGGAAGCTGTTTGGTTGCAGACTAATTAAAACCAGCCTCTGAGGAATTTGTGAATGTCAGATATTTGGTCAGATATATGGTCCTTTGTGAAGCTGTTGTCACGATAATTCAGACAGTGAAAGAATATGTGACGAATTAATTCACATGCCCGTCTGGTGTTTTGCTGTCTTCACCCCAGAGTATTAAGTTCTCTTGCTTGAACCTCAGCAGGCAGTCAAAACGCAATGAAAACAACATCTCGTACCAATTTCGACTCTGAGTTTTGAGACGATTCTGTGGATTTCTTTCATTAAGTAAATCGAAACAATATTTGACAGCTGAAGCCACATTTGTCACACATTAGTATTTTGTGTCAATAGCTAGAGGTCTGTGACATCCCTTGGAATACAACCAAAGTGACTTTTTCACAGGTTTTTGGCCTTGCAGCTTTGACGCTCCCCCCCCGTCCGCGGAAAGTTCGATCTGCGCTTGACATTTAGCGTCGGCGGAGAAGGATTGTGGGTAATGATTCTGCACAAGACCGCTGGCGTGTTAATCCGTCTTTCGCGATAAACGGAAAACCTCCGAGACCTCAGGCTTGGACAGGACCCTGAGGTTTACGGGCGCCCTCTGAGTCGATACTCCTCCTCCTCCTCCTGTCTGTGTCTTGGCAGTCCCACTTGGAAGGGCGTTCAAGCTGCTTCTCGCCGAACAGACCCAGCGACAAAACCGCCAGCACCCGCAACAATGCCGGTTTTTCTTTTTTTTTTAAAGCCCCCGAAGTTCGCGGAGGGGAGGAGAGAACTCCCGCGGAATGCTGGCGGCCTCCCGGCGGGCGGCGGCCGGTGATTCAACGGCGGAAGAACGCGGCCGAGCCCATGACTAATAACGCACATGTGGTCAGGCCCTGCCGCGGCGGCGTAGGGGTCCGAGGGCGCTGAAGAAGGAGGGCCGGGTCGAATTCCCCTCCCCGCTTGTTTACAATGTAACGGGCCCGATGGTGACGGACTCGCGATTTTCTGGCAGTGATTTAGCGTGACTTCGAAAGCGCTGTGGGTCCGGCTGTCCTGAAGTGCTCTGAGAAACGCCAGAGCCCATGTTTATCGAGCATCTCAGAGTCGGAGTGCTGATCTGAGATCAGATTAGCAGATATGATTGGGAAAAGGTTATTCCTCTGTGACTGTATATGAATGCACAAAATATTATTAGGTATTCTGCTACTATACGGTACAGTGGAGGTGCATTTGTTCTTTAAGGAACAGACTTGGCAAAAAGGGCAATAATGCAATTTGGGCACACATGAGTACTTTCTACAACCATAAAAGTTACAAATTAATAATGTATTGCTTGGTTGGTTATGTATTGGTGTATAGTGTGCCGAATTGTGGTTAGGATGAAAACCTACAGGATGATATCTCCAGGAACAGGGTTGGTTACCACTGCTTTAGGGTGTATATGTCTAGGCTACCACCCTAGTGCTTGTACCTTTTCGGGCACCTATTCTCTGAGTGCGCGTTCCCCCAAGAAAATTCTGAGCTGGCCCACTGAATTGTTCCATATGTTTCTCGGCATTTAACGATGTGTGAACATTCTGTCCATGGGAAGGGGATCGGTCTGACACCCAGCCACTGTCTGCAGCGTATGGGATCACCACCCTACTGAAAAACAGCTGAAGCATGGTTTTGAAACGGCTAATAGCTGGTTGACCAGCTCATACCCAGCTAAACCAGCGTAATGACCAGCTTGGCCAATGCCGGTTGACCAGCTCATACCCGACTAGACAAGGTTCATGACCAGCTCATACCCAGCTAGACCAGCTTTATGACCAGCTCATACCCAGCTAGACCAGCTTTATGACCAGCTCATACCCAGCTAGACCAGCTTTATGACCAGCTCATACCTAACTAGACCAGCTTTATGACCAGCTCATACCCAGCTAGACCAGCTTTATGACCAGCTCATACCCAGCTAGACCAGCTTTATGACCAGCTCATACCCTGCTAGACCAGCTTCATGACCAGCTCATACCCAGCTAGACCAGCTTCATGAACAGTTTGACCATGCTGGTCGACCAGCTCATACCCAGCTAGTGAGACCAGCTTTATGACCAGCTTGACCAGCTCAGTTTTCAAGCTGGTCAAGCCGGCATAGCTGGATTTTACAGCAGGGCATTCAGTATTTGGATGAACATTTGATTAAACGTCTAATACATGACCGAGAGCCAGCACAGTGACAGATGAATGGACGACACAGTTTTTCAAGACATCTCCTCCACCAATCAATGGGGTTGGCAACGGCATAGGTAATTTAAATTTATGCTGACAGATTGCAGTTTTGTGGTCAAGCTCCTGAGTTCACTTCAGGTGGATTGAACCATGTTAATCCCAAAGTGAAAGTTTCTAGCAAATTTGAAATTCCATTCAAACTGTTGCTGGTATTCCTTGCTTTTTTTTTTTGCCAGAGAGCCATGTTCTCTGCCGAATGCTGGAGACAGAAATTCCATTTGCTTTTTTATTTGTCTGCTGCTGGAAAAGGAGAACGCCCCATGAATAGGCAACATGGCATTTCCTTGTTCTTTTGGTACGAAAGTCATGCTGTGGCTTTCTCCCCAATTTATTTTCAATTCTTTACTTGTTGGGTTTTGTAGAACTGTAATTATTTTCAGATGAGGATATTCCATTGTGCCTATGCCTTCATTTATAACTGACACGCGTACATGTTGTTAGTTGAATTAATTTGTTTTGGTTTGGATTTATTATTTGGAAAAAAAAATTTTTTTCCCTCCAAATGTTTTTCATGCAGCTTGGTCCATGGTCAATAGGTCACCACATTGGGTGCCATGTCACAACATCTAAACTCTCCCTGGGACAAATAAGAAAAGAAAAAATGGATGAATTACTGTGTATTTATCGAGTAACGGTTGTTGGCTGGAGTTCCCCTTCACCACCACCTGCAGTTTTTGCTCAGAAAAGCCCCCGGATTAGAAGCGGCTCCTCGCAGAGGCAAGCGACATCACGAAACCCGCAGACATTGGGCGCCCAACAAAGGTTCGAGAGGCGGGCAGCGGGGCGTTGCGATCGCAGCCGGAACGTTTTACGGGACCAAGGCTGGCACGGAGCGGTCCCAGATGGCGTTCCTGCAGGGGGAATTCCACCATCCCCGAACCCGGGTCGCGCGTTCGGTAAACAGTCCCTGGCACGCGGCTGGTGTTTGCGTTGTTCATTGATGTCGTGTTTAATCTGGACCAGAAATTGCAGCTCCAGGCTCGTAAACGGGAGGCTCCGTTTCCCCACGCGAGAAAGAAAGAGGTAATAAAATCTCCAGATATACTCCCTCGACTGGGACTGCTGGGAGATCGTTTGCCCAAGGCGTCACGTGCGGTTTTAAAACTTAAGGATGCGTTAATAACCGTGTCGCACTTCCTAAATAAATACTTGGATGTTTTTCCCCGAACGGTCTGTATTTTCTGGACAAACTCTTACGGTATCCGCTGCTGCTATGGGACACACACACCCATTTTAATGTTTCATATTTTCACTTCGAAGCTTTCTCAAACAGACAACCTGGCGGCTGTGCTCTTTAAGAAAACATTTCTAAACGTAGGTTTAGATAAACGGACTATCGGTTAATAATATATAATACAGCTATTAATAGCTTATTAAGCGTGAATACTGTACAGTGACCTAAAGTGCGCAAACGTATGTAATTATGATGTCATTTATGAAAATTAACGTGTGATGGGAATGTGATGACACACAATACAAGGCTTTATCTGTGGAGGTGGTGTGGTGTGAAGGATCTTAACCCCAGTTGACCTCCTGAGGGTATGACCTCAGCTGTGACGATGCTTCTGAAGGACTGTCTTCTCCCAGTAGCACACACGGCTGTCGAAAACCACAATTCATTTCAGGGCCAGCTGTGGGCACACAGTCTATGCCGTCATAGAGGGCCTGGGAAACATCATTTATGGTTTATTAAATATGATTTAGTGATTTATGTTTTATGTTTCGGGCCACAGCAACTTCTTGTTTAGGGCCTCCAAAACCCAAGAGCCTGACAAGTTTTCTCTGGAGGCAAAGCGTTGGATGGTGTCAAATGTAATGTGGGAAACTATTTTTGAACCACTTTCAGACCTAAAATGCACGGCTCTTTGTTGAATTATTTCAAATTGGTTAAAGCGGAGAATGACCATGCACTGTATTATTAGAATTTGTCTGGCATTGTTATGAACAACATAACAAAAATCCATTGACATTTTTGGATGCCATGATACAGTGCGTTTATTCTCTTAAGTCGTTGTAGTGCCAGTGCCAAAGAATAAATGATTTTTAAAATATGACATCATGACTTAACCATTGACTTTTCACAAATATCGTTTAATCGTGACGAGCACGTCAAAGCTCCACATTTTTGTGGGTGTTCTCTTGTCTGGAGAAAAGACACGGTTAGACTTTTGAAAGGGGTGCTCCTTTCAACCTAGGTTTTGTGGTTCGGAGGTCTTGAGAAAGTTGGCAGTGATGGAGAGAACGAGCACACGGAGAAATGCGTCTTCTCTTTCTAAGCTCGCACTTGCATATCAAAGACGCGGCGGACTTGAATGCCGACTCTGTGACTTTGGATAAGAGGGGGGTGGGGGGTGGGGGGGTGCCGCAAACCTCCCTCACGGCTAAAACAAGAGCGAAAACAAGCGGGGGGAGGAGGAGAGACAGAAATAAATGAATAAAGAGCGAAAGAAAGGGACAGAACGTTCGCGTCGGCGTTCCCCACTTCAGTCTCCGCTCGGTTCAGAATAGAAAAGCCATCAATATTCATGGGCCGGGCTTTCCCCCAGAAAACACTTTGATGTCACCACTGAGGGCACTTTCTCTTTTTCTTTCATCCCCTCCTTCCACATCCTTGACTTATCGTTTGAAAGAAGTTCCACGTAACATTAGTCATCGCAGTGTTAATCGATTAATCGGTGTTTCAGCGTGGTTTTCTCCAACTGTGAGCTCCTAACAGTCACTCATTAACGTTAATTCATGTAAACCGACCACCGAATATGTCTTAAATATGTAGTAGTTATGAAGTATGTATGAAGTGTTTTAAGGTCATACAGAGAAACCAAGAATATTTACATTCGTTGAATAGAAGCAGTGTGAAGCTCTTATGAGATAAGAATACAAAATGAGGAAAACAGGCTGTTTTGTTAATGTTTAACCTGAGGTTCCAGAACATTCTGGGCCTGAAGGCCACAAGAACTCCCCTGTGCTACTTTTACATGACCCAAGAACCTGTTTTCACATTGAGAACTGTTTGTGTAAATACATCTATATGATATCTGTACATTTAACCTATTTGCTGTGTGTGCGTGTGTGTGTGTGTGTTTGTGTCTGTCCCTGTGTGTCCCTGTGTGTCCCTGTGTGTCCCTGTGTGTCCCTGTGTGTCCCTGTGTGTGCCTGTGTGTGTCCGTGTGTGTCCGTGATGCAGAGCTGGAGGCCTCCCAGTCCTTTGAGCATTACAGCATGTCGGAGCACCCGATGGACTACAGGATCCTGCTGGTGGACGAAGACCAGGACCGCATGTACGTGGGCTGCAGGGATCACGTCCTGTCAATGAACATCAACAACATCACCCACAGGATGCTGAAGGTCTGCCTCTCCCAGCACAGAGCCACCAAAACACACCAATACTCCCTCCCCCTCTCTCTCTCTCTCTCTCTCTCTCACTCTCTCTCTAACTCTCTCTCCATTATTCCACACTTCAGTCATTGAGCAGATGCTATTAGCGACAATGACTCACATAGCTTTATGAACTTGTTCATGCTCTGTCTTAAAGCAGAGTACAGTGGACCTGGGTGAAATATGTCATTGTTTTGGATTCAAATACTTTTCTGTGCTCAGTTGATCTTGCCTGGTGAAATTCAGCCATCTCAGAGGACCGGAAGGAGGGATTCACAGTTTTTGAGAGGATTTCAGTGGTTCCAATACACCAGACAAGCTCAGTAAAGCGTAGAAAAGTATTTGAATCCAAAACAATGACATATTTGACCCAGGATTTGAATTATATATACTCTGTAACACTTTAACACTGGACGTTTTACTGTGTGGATAATTTCACTGAAGCAATTCAAGTACTCAAGAGCTCAAGGGTGTAACAGTAGTTGGCATCTGCTTCTCAACCGCAATCGTATCATGAGAATACTATTGCCATACTGTTGCCATTTTGTGCTAATTGAAAATGGCTAATTTATATTTAGAAAGCAAATTTATTCTCTTCTGTTTATCTTTTTAAAGAGGGTAACATTGGGTCGGGTGAATTTTTTTTCTGCTTGTTTATTGGCGACATTGGCTCAGGCAGTAAGAGCAGTCGTCTGGCAGTCGGAGGGTTGCCGGTTCGATCCCCCGCCCGGGCTGTGTCGAAGTGTCCCTGAGCAAGACACCTAACCCCCCAAATGCTCCTGACGAGCTGGTCGGCGCCTTGCATGGCAGCCAATCGCCGTCGGTGTGCGAGTGTGTGTATGAATGGGTGAATGAGAAGCATCAATTGTACAGCACTTTGGATAAAGGAGCTATATAAATGCCTACCATTTAACCATTTCTGCAGGTTTATTGGCCGGCGTCCATCAGCAAAATCGAGGAGTGCATCATGGCGGGAAAGGACCCCACGGTAAGAGGACCCGAACCTCCGCCTCATCCTGTTCAGCCCGTTCCTGACCAGGATCGAGCCTGAACGCGGACCGCAGAAATCAAAATGTGGCTGGCTCCTCGGGGCCCCTTCTGGATGTGTCCGATGCGTCGAATCCGTCGCAGCGTGCCGCGTACCGTAAATTGGAATTCCGAGCCTGTCCGATTGGGCGTGGGGAGGAAACCCCATCATGGTGTTACTCCAACATCCCCTCTCCCTCTCTCCTCTCTCCTCTCTCTCTCTCTCCCTCGCCCTCTCTCCTCTCTCCCTCTCCCTCTCTCCCCCTCACCCTCTCTCCCTCCCTCTCTCCCTCCCCTCTCTCCCTCTCTCCCTCTCCCTCTCCCTCTCTCTCCCTCTCTCCCTCACCCTCTCTCTCTCCCTCTCTCTCTCCCTCTCGCTCTCCCTCTCGCTCTCCCTCTCCCCCTCTCGCTCTCCCTCTCCCCCTCTCCCCCTCACCCTCTCTCCCTCCCTCTCCCCTCTCTCTCCCTCCCTCTCCCTCTCTCTCTCCCCTCCTGTCCTGTGACAATTGACATTTTTCGCGGGGCTTTTATTTTCATACGCCCACCAGGGCAGCGGCCTGTAAACTGGCAGGGACGGGGGGGAACTCAGACCTCCCAGGAGCAATGCTCTCCGCCTCGGAGCCGCGACCAAACCTCCACCGAGAGGGTAACACTAATATTTGCGCGAGCAGCCCTCCCCCCCCACCCCCCCTCCGCTCGTCTCCGTCTGGAAGCGTTCAGATTACAGCCCCCCTGTCGCCGCTTAAGTGCCCCTCTCCTGTGCGTCAGCTCCGGACTGCGCTCGCCGTGCGAGATGTAAACCGATTACTCTACGGTTCGTTTGTTTTTGCCCACGCCCCCGACCGGAAAGTAACCTTACCTTATTCCTGTTCACCCGTCCGATCGGCTGAGTTCTTATCGGAGTCGATGGCTTTGCCCGTTTCTCCAAGGCGCTGTCGTGCGATCCCCGTTCGTCAGCTGATTGCCTGTCAGAGCTGAGAGGGGAATGAGCGTAGCGCTAATACTGTACTGTGTCAGGAGGAACGCGGTGGGGTTCGTACTGTACATTAGATGTGAGAGTGGTGCATTATGGGTACAGTAGAGAGGCAGCTTAAAGTGTAGGCTGTGTGAGGGGGGGCTGGAAGCGCTGTTGTTTTACGAAGTGCTTTTCGCTGGAACTAGCGTTTAGCGCCCAGGGCTGCTGTTTTATCACTGAAGGCCAAGTTAAACTAACAACATAGTCACTGCTCTCTCTTTCTGAAATGTCATCTCGCTCTCTCTCTCCCTCTCTCTCCCTCTCCCTCTCTCTCTCTCTCTGAAATGTCATCTCGCTCTCTCGCGCTCTCTCTCTCCCTCTCTCTCTCTCTCTCTCTCAAATGTCATCTCGCTCTCTCGCGCTCCCGCTCAACAAATTAGTGCAACAGGATTACAGTCAGGAGTTCTAGTGCTTACCCTCTCTGCGAAGCCGGGATGTAGCATGATAGCTCTGGAAAGTACAGAAGGAGGAAGCATTTGACTGCATTCCTTGATGTCCCTTCAATGACCGTCCGACCTCTCTCTCTCGCTTTAAAACGGATGTGAGCCGGCTTCCGTTTTTCAAAATAAATGTATTTTTATTCGTTCATTTCTTTCGGCTTTGATGTTCGGCTTGCTGAACTACCCGACACCCGGCTCTTTATATCCTCCCTCGCCCTCTCTTACTTACTTCCTCTCTCTCTCTTTCCCTTTCCTGCTCTCCCTCTTTCTTTCCCTCTCCCTCTTCCCCCTCTTCTTCCCTTTTTGAGGGGGGGGTCATATATCAGCTGTTATAATGTCAACCAGTTTCAGATAACATCTCTGAAGTGACAAGCGGCATACTGTCTCAGGGAAAAGGCAATGAGCACGTTCAGTTTGATGTTGATATTGATATTGATATTGCTCTCTCTCTGTCTCTCTCTGTCACCCTCTCTCTCCCTCTCTCTCTCTCTGTCTCTGTCTCTCTCTCTCTCCCTCTGTCTCGCTCCCTCTCCTTCTCTCTGTCTCACCCTCTCTCTCCTTCTCCCTCTCCCTCTCTCTCTCTCCGTCTCTGTCTCTCTCTCCCTCTCTCTCGCTCTGTCTCTCCCTCTCTCTCTCCCTCTCTCTCTCTGTCTCTCCCTCTCTCTCTCTCCCTCTCTCCCTCTCTCTCCCTCCCTCTCTCTCTCCCTCCCTCTCTCTCTCTCTCTGTCTCCCCCTCTCTCTCTCTCTGCAGCACGGCTGTGGGAACTTTGTGCGTGTGGTGCAGCCCTATAACCGAACGCACCTGTTCGCCTGTGGGAGTGGAGCCTTCAGCCCCGTCTGCGCCTACATCAACAGGGGTCGGAGGTCAGAGGTCAGTGGGGGACCGCCAGCGTCAGCCGGAAACTTTGTATCACAAAATATAAACGTTCTCCAACGGAGAAAACGGAGACGATGCTAACAGCTGCATAACCCTTGGAAGAGCAGGTTTTTGGGATTTTTCTTTTTCTAAATTCGAGAACTCTTGCTTTCGCTTACCTGTAGAGATTGTTGCATTCTTATGTTATCTGCAACCTCACGCCTTAAAGTGTTAAGAAGCCCCCATAAATAGAATCACAAGGAACACTGCCTATCGTGGGTTTTGTAACAATTGTACGATTGTAACAATTTGTGACAATTGTAAAAATGGAGAAATATGTTGCCTTTTTGGAATTCAAAGTTTGCTTCCTTATGTTTTCGCCTCTTTATTGAACTTTATTATTACATTTCCTTCGTTTGTTTCTCACCACCTGTTGCTCAGACACTAGTGCAAAAAACCTGCCTGATTTTTCACTGATGTTTTCTCCTGTTCTCTGTTAGAGGGGGACGTCAGAGCCAATCAGAACCGTGCTTAGAGATTAGAATCCTGCCCCCTAGCCAATGGCAGAGCCTCCCTGCTCCTCTCGGGAGACGAGTCCCAGCTGGAGAGAGCGAGAACGAGGGCCAGCGTTTCGTTCTGGCGGAAACCTCCCTCTCTCTCTTTCCCTCTCTCTCTCCCGATCTCTCTCCCTATTCTCTCTTTCTCTCTCTCCCTCTCTCTCTCCCTATCTTTCTCTCCCTCTCTCTCCTTCCCTCTATCTCTCTTCCTTACTCTCTCTCTCACTCTCTCTCCCTCTCTCTCTTCCTCTCTCTCTCTCCTGGCATTCCGTCATGTCTCTGTTGTTTGAAAGGCGGCTCGGTTCTGTTTGAAAGGCGGCTCGGTTCTGTTTGAAAGGCGGCTCGGTTCTGTTTGTCGTTTCAGCCTGGGAGGCGTCGGCTGTCTGTCTGCCGGCCGGTCCATAACCGGGGCGGGGCGCCTTCCCCGGAGCCGAGAGTTTACAAACACCCAGGGGCAAACAGACACGTTAAAAAACACTCAGAACAGCTCCCGTATAAATCCACCTGTAGACTACGGGTCAAAACCGTTGCGTAGTGGTTAAGGTACATGACTGCGACCCGCAAGGTCGGTGGTTCTAATCCCGGTGTAGCCACAATAAGATCCGCACAGTCGTTGGGCCCTTGACCAAGGCCCTTAACCCTGCATTGCTCCAGGGGAGGATTGTCTCCTGCTTAGTCTAATCAACTGTATGTCGCTCTGGATAGGAGAATGCCGAGGCATAGGCCCTAAAACTTGACTTCAATTTGTTACAAATTAACCAAACAATGAACTGAGAACCCCTGTGAGATGCTCCGTCCAACGGTCTCTAAAAATGGCTTCTTGTTTCCATGGTAACATCGACACTTCCTGTTTCCTTCACTGAAGGGTAAAGGGTTTAAATTCGGCAGAAACCCCTGGATATGAAAAACCCTGAAAATACATTCATGTAAACTGTATTATCAAGATTGCAACACTTACAAATCTGTTGGAATATATAAATATTATTGCCGCTTTCCAATATACGTAACAATATGTATATATAGCATTGTTTATGGATTTAAATTCTTTGCTGTGACATATATAGGGCACCTGTCGCACAGTGGTTAAGGTAAATGACTAATCAACTGTACGTCGCTCTGGATAAGAGCATCTGCCAAATGCCAATAATGGCAAATATTGGTGATTATATATTTGGCTTTTGAATTTTTGAGCTTGAGTGTTGTTTTTTAACTGATTGTATTTCGGGGGAAATGACACATATATTACAGAATATTTATTTTGAGCCTTTAGATGTAAATCCCTCTCTTTTCTCTCCTCTCCCTTCCTCTCCTCTCCCCCTCTCCCCATCTCCCTCTCTCCCTCTCTCCTCTCCCCCTCTCCCTCTCTCCTCTCTCTCCTCCAGGAGCAAGTGTTCCACATTGACTCTCGGATTGAGTCTGGGAAGGGAAGATGTTCTTTCAGTCCTCAGATCAACACTGTCTCTGTCATGCTAAGTACGTCCTCCTGAACTGGAACTTTAGTTGCAATCCAGCCCCTATTCAGCCATACCCACACACACACACACACACACACACACACACGCACACACACACCCCACATACACACTCCCCCCACCCCCACACACACACACCCCACATACACACTCCCCCCACCCCCGCCACACACACACACACAAACACACACACACACACACACAAACACACACACACACACACACACACACACACACTCACACACACACACACTGTCTTTATAATGCCTGAGTGTGCTCCCTCGTGGGTTAGCAGGCGCCTGGTTGCCATGGTCACAGCCCGTGTGTGCCTCTGACGGCCGGGCTCAGCTTTCAGATACCCGAGCACTACCCCCCCCCACACACACACCCCACATACACACTCCCCCCCCCATCCCCCCCCCCCCCCACACACACACCCCACATACACACTCCCCCACCCCCCCCCACACACACACCCCACATACACACTCCCCCCACCCCCCCCCACACACACACACACACACCCCCCACATACACACTCCCCCCACCCCCACCCACACACACACCCCACACACACACACCTCTCATACACACTCCCCCCTGGACAGAACAGGGCAGGGTCAAGTTCACTTGCCACTGGACACCTCTGAAATCTCCCTCAGGAACACCCGCAGAAAAGTGTGTGTGTGTGTGTGTGTGTGTGTGTGTGTGTGTGTGTGTGTGAGAGTGTGTGTGCTGTGTATAATTCATAATTCTATTAAAAAATATTTTTAATTAAAAGCAGATCATTTTCTAATCTCTCAAGCAATCAATTATAAGGATAATATTTCTTTTCAAAGTGGAATACGTTTCACGCGATCTTATCGTTCAAGATTTATCCATTTATCGATCAGTCAAGGTTTATCTGAATTTGGGTTTCCATTACATTAGTTTATTTGTCCAATTAGCTGGAAAACCAGGCGGAAAATGGCTCAGGGTAAGTCAATCCGTCTAAATTATCTGGGAAAACTGTGTGCTGCAAGCCAAAGTTGCACGATCTCACCATCCCAGCATCAAATTCCATCTTATCTTCCAGTGGCTTGTTCGGTACTCCCACAGGACTGCTGACACTTCAGCACCTCTCCTGTTCAACATTTAAGCCTCTTAAAGACCACCTCCGGCTGTTTTCTGAAAAGCATTTGAACCTGGGAAAAGAGTTTGGTTGAACAAGCTACAGCTACATGCCAATGGTAGAATAGTCCTCCTCAGTGTTTTGTTCCAATTCCCTGGATTTCCAAATTAGCACTATTCTTCAGCCAAGACGTAGAACTAATGAGTGAAATCAGTTGGCTGAGTTCATGGGTGGACAAAATATATTGCTGGATTGTCTTTCTTTCTGTTCCCCGGAATCTAATTTAGATTCTCTGCTGATAAGTGTTAAATAAATGTTAACCTTATAACTGAAGATTCTAATGCTGATGTCACAATTACTTCTGGTAACTGAATGGAATTCAATGGAATTCTAGAACACCGACTTAGAATCTTGAAAAAAAGGTTCCAAAAAAACCTGCTCTTCAAACAGTTAAGCTTCGAAGGAGTTGGCAACGCTCCCGGTGAGCTTCTCTTGACACTCCGGGGCGTAGCGTGCTGGAGTCTGGCCTTTCGGAGAGGGCCCTGGATCGGAGCCTCGCTCGGCAGCCAGCAGGGTGACGCCACGAATTGACACAGCCACGGAAAGATGGAACGATCGGAGGGAGAGAAGATTTAAAGGGGAACCGCCCAGACATCGCAGTTTGGCACATTTTGTCTTTCTCTCGGAGTGCTTTATTGGCTGGGCTGTATTTCGACACATTGGTGCGTGAGGAGCCCACACAGAAGAGTTCTGACAGAACGTCCGCAGTTGCTGTCTCTGTCTCGACGCCCGTCTCTCTGTGAAACACTGCTCTCTCCCTCTCTCTCTCTCTATCACTCTCCTTTCCAAAAATCCCCCCAAGCCAACACACACACCTCCCAGCCTGTGGAGGATTCCGGAAACGGTTTCGGGACTCAACGTGATCTACTGTCAGTCGCGACTCGAGAAAAGGGTTGTCTTTGAAAACGGTTTTGACTGATCAGTTCTCGGTCAAAAGGTTTCGTTTTCTCGGTCCAAACAGAGACTCTGATGCTGTGTGTGTCAGGACATCGTCTTGTACATCCGTTTGTCAGTTTCTCAGACCGAGACAAAATCTCAACGTTACTGTAACGTTGTCTGAATGTTGTAACATTGCCGCCGCATTGCAGCAGCATTGTGAGAACGGTTTGTGTTAGCTGGGGACAAATCTTCTTTCCTGGGCTTTTCTGAAGTTGCGGTGCATGTGGATTGCAGTTGTAATTCTACTGGGGAGTCTGATATCGGGGAGAAGACGGATTTCACGGCGAAGGTGTTTTGAGTGATTCTGCGGGCAGAGGTTTGGGAGGGTGGCGGGGGGGGGGTTGTTTTCGGCGCTGCGTGCTGATTGGCTCTCTCCCTCCCAGACCAGGAGCTGTTCTCAGGGATGTACATCGACTTCATGGGCACCGACGCCGCCGTGTTCCGCAGCCTGACCCGGAGGAACGCCGTCCGCACCGACCAGCACAACTCCAAGTGGCTGAGCGGTGAGGAAGCTTCCGGAAACGCAGCACGGAGGCGCATGTCTGCTGGATTGCCCGATTGTGATTATAGTGGCTTTGGGCTGCTTGTTGGTTCATCCTGTTAAGATACTGTTCCAGTGTGTGGATGGGCCCTGTGGCGTGATATCTGTTAAGGCTCTGTTCCAGTGTGTGGATGGGCCCCACGGTCTGGTATCTGTTCAGGCTCTGTTCCAGTGTGTGGATGGGCCCCATGGTCTGGTATCTGTTAAGGCTCTGTTCCAGTGTGTGGATGGGCCCCACGGTCTGGTATCTGTTCAGGCTCTGTTCCAGTGTGTGGATGGGCCCCATGGTCTGGTATCTGTTAAGGCTCTGTTCCAGTGTGTGGATGGGCCCCATGGTCTGGTATCTGTTAAGGCTCTGTTCCAGTGTGTGGATGGGCCCCACGGTCTGGTATCTGTTCAGGCTCTGTTCCAGTGTGTGGATGGGCCCCATGGTCTGGTATCTGTTAAGGCTCTGTTCCAGTGTGTGGATGGGCCCCACGGTCTGGTATCTGTTAAGGCTCTGTTCCAGTGTGTGGATGGGCCCCATGGTCTGGTATCTGTTAAGGCTCTGTTCCAGTGTGTGGATGGGCCCCACAGTCGAGTAGGTAGGTTTGAGTGTGGTTCCTGAGTGGTTGGGTTTGAGTGTGGTTACTCAAATTCAGGTGTAGTTCCTGAGTTGTTAGGTTTGAGTGTAGTTTCTGAGTGGCTGGGTTTGAGTGTAGTTTCTGAGTTGTTAGGTTTGAGTGTAGTTTCTGAGTGGTTGGGTCTGAGTGTAGTTTCTGAGTGGTTGGGTCTGAGTGGTTGGGTCTGAGTGGTTGGGTCTGAGTGGTTGGGTCTGAGTGTAGTTCCTCAGTAGTTGGGTTTAAGTGTAGTTCAACAGTGGTTGGGTTTGGGGGTAGTTCCTGAGTGGCATGTTTGAGTGTGGTTCCTCCATCTCGTCTCAGAGCCGGTGTTTATCGATGCCAAGCTGATCCCAGACGGCTCAGACCCCAACGACGCCAAGCTGTACTTCTTCTTCAAAGAGCGCCTGATAGACAGCAACGGGAACACCAAGCACATCCACACCATGGTGGCACGAGTGTGCCCGGTGAGTGTGTGTGTGTGTGTGTGTGTGTGTGTGTGTGTGTGTGTCTGTGTGTGTCTGTGTGTGTCTGTGTGTGTCTGTGTGTGTCTGTGTGTGTCTGTGTGTGTGTGTGTGTGTGTGTGTCTGTGTCTGTGTCTGTGTCTGTGTGTGTGTGTGTGTGTGTGTGTGTGTCTGTGTGTGTGTGTGTGTCTGTGTGTGTGTGTGTGTGTGTGTGTCTGTGTCTGTGTCTGTGTCTGTGTCTGTGTCTGTGTCTGTGTCTGTGTCTGTGTCTGTGTCTGTGTCTGTGTGTGTGTGTGTCTGTGTGTCTGTGTGTCTGTGTGTCTGTGTGAGTCAGAGAGAGAGAGCGAGTGTGTGTGTGTGTGTGTGTGTGTGTGTGTGTGTGTGTGTCTGTGTGTGTCTGTGTGTGTCTGTGTCTGTGTGTGTGTGAGTCAGAGAGAGAGAGAGCGAGTGTGCACACGTGAGTGAGAGAGTGTGTGTGTGTATGTATGGGTGGTTTGCATGCGAGTGTAAGTTGTAATGCATCAGCCCTGGGTCCAACACGTAAATGTTTTGGATTCAAATCATTTTCTGTCCTCGAAAATTTGTGCAATTGAACCAACCAAGAATCCAAAACAGTTATGTAATTGATTGTGTTTGTCTGTGTGTATACATTTGTGGTGTGTGCAAACACTGTCTGTCTTCATCAGATATCACAACTGTCTGTCTCCCCCCCTCCTCCCTTCTCTCTCTCTCTCTCTCTCTCTCTCAGAATGACATCGGAGGCCAGCGGAGTCTGGTGAATAAGTGGACCACCTTCCTGAAGGCCAGGATGGTGTGTGTGGTGCAGGAGCTGGATGGCACGGAGACACACTTCGACGAGCTCGGTCAGGAGCCCAAACACCCGCCAGACACCCGCTAGACACCCTCCACCCATAGGACACGCAGCTAAACATTCAGTTTACCTGTTACCTCTGTTAGAGGTTCATTAATGTGGAATATACAGGTCACCAGGCACTGTTTCTGGGATTTCATGAAATACCGTTCAATAATTTTTCTTTTTTGATGCTGTACATACCCTAAAAATACATAAATTGAGTAAAAAAAAATCACTTCTTTCATTAATTGCCAGCTGTGGTGGTAATGTTTTCGGGAACTGGTCTGGACAGGTTTAATTCCTAGGTGGGGCAGTAAAGGTTTCAGTCAAGGTAATTCACCTGAATTGCTTCAGCAACACGAGCGGCCATTTTGTTTTTTTCCTTTCCAGAAAGTGTGTTTCTGCTGGAGCAGGAGCACCCCAAGAGGATTCTGCTCTTCGCCGTTTTCACATCTACCAGGTACACACATCCCTGAACACACACAGTCTCACACACTGCTGAATACACACAGTCTCACACTCCCCTGAATACAGTCTTACACACCCCTGAATATACACAGTCTTACACACCCCTGAATATACACAGTCTTACACACCCCTGAATACACACAGTCTTACACACTGCTGAACACACACAGTCTCACATACTGCTGAATACGCACCGTGATGGTGTCGGTTGACAATCTGCACGGGGTCCTTCCGCATAATGATTTATCGTGATGCATCGCGTTTCGATTGCTGTAATCGTTTGATTGACGCATTCAGAATTTAGCGTTCCTGCTATTGCCTGATTGAAAAGTAAAGCCCAGATTTCAGGGATTGTCACCTGCAAAGTTAAAAGAGAACTTTGTAATTTTATATGAAGTTCAATATAGAAAGAACTTTGCTACATGATATGTAATATCAACGAATAATGGTATGTCATTCACTGGAATGTTCCATGAAATAATTACATCTTATTAAGCGTGTTCTACAGTAGCATGCCTTGCCTTTTCTATTGTATTCGTAATTTAATCCGCCCGTCTCCTCCTTTCGGTTTTCGACTCGTGAAATCCAGGTCTCGCCAATCCGCCGAACGCGTTTAATCACGAGTCCCGGGTGTAGCTCCCAGCCTTAATAAAAAAAAAGCAGAACCGCAGTTCTATCGCCGTTGGCGATATCCACACCGCAGATTGTGTTTCCTCTCCGCGTGAGGAGGGATGAAAAAGGGCGTTCCCTCGTCCGGCCCTCGCCCTCCGCGGTCTGGCGTGCGTCGGCCGGCGCCGCGGCCCTCCTGGGAGCCTCTGCTCTGCGTGAGCGCAACGGGCCCTCCCTCTCAACGGGCTCCATTATGTTAATGACGGGGGCCTTCGGCGCCGGAATGTTCCGGAATCGAAACCGTGCAACGCGGAGCCGGGGGGGGGGGGGGGGCTTAAACTGCGCTCGTGTTCCAGCCAAACGCCGCAGGCCAAGCGGGGATTCGATTCAATTGAGGTTTTTCAAATTTGAAAAACGATATGTTTAAAAAAAAAAAAAAAAAAGCGAATTAAAAAATGCTTTTCCGTCTGGGGGGGCCGAGGTGGAAAATAACCACGCTGATATCAGGGGGTATTCCTTAACACGCAGAGTTGAGAGCGTGGAAGAGCCTGCCAGCTCATTTAGGGGAGAGAGAGAGAGAGAGAGACTCCTCAGGGTGTTTAGGTCCAGCCTCGATGCAGTGCTGGATGCCCTCTCTTCTGTAAGTAAATGTTGAGCCAAGATGGCTGACCGGCCTATTCCGGGCCTGCTGTTGTCCTACGTTCTCAAACAAAGGGAGATTTGCATTGTTCGCTGCCTGATTCGAACACTTCAGATGCTACAGACGCCACATTGACCGAGCCCGGTCTGCCCTCACTGTGCTGTCTGGTAGCAACAAACCAGCAGCTTGCGAACCAAGAGAGGTGGAACGGTTCCAAAAGTCCCGACCTCAGTATTTTGTTTCCAATCGCCAGGATTTGCTAATTAGCGCAGTTATTCAGCCAGGAGGCAGAACTAATGAGTGAAATCAGCTGGCTGGCTTTTCCTTTCCTCGCCCTTCCACTTTCCACCTCTGCCGGCCAGCTGCGAGCGTAACGGCTTACTAAGCCACCGCATGACGAGCAAACTTGTGACCGTGGGGAGCAGGAACACGGTGACGGGGTGGGTAGTGACAGCAACAGCTGGGGGGGCCCCCTGCCTGAGGCTCGATCAGCCACCCAGGAGCACAACGGTGACGTAACCGTCAAACATGATGTCATAGCGGGTGATTTCACACTTAAACGCTGAAACGCCCTGTTTTGTTTGGCTGGAGGGGCAATCCGTCGCAGAAAGGAGGGGGGGGGTGTGTGTGACCGGAGGAGACTTGGGCTTAAATTTAGTAACGCTTTGAAATCTCACACTTCGGCTCCTGTTTCCAAACCTCTGTGAAACATTTTGTTATGCCCTGGTCCGAGAGGAACGAAATTACAGTATAATAAATTACAGTTATAATGTAGAGGCGGAAGGTGCTTTGCGGGCAGCATTGAGGTGGCATATTTTACAAATAAATGTGTGCAAATATGTATTTCACATATGTCTTTGGGGTTAAGTGGGGCTAAATAAGTTTCCGTTCCTCCAGGCCACTAGGTGGTGCTGTGTGGAAGTCAGGGCTAATGAAGTCTAGGTACTCGTAGGGTAGAAGCGTGAGCAGCTGAGTCTGTCCCAGACACAGATCAACAACAGAACAGCGTAAATCATAGTCAGGATGCAGTCTATCGGCCATGACCGAACAACGCCAGAAAACGTACGGACGATGTGAAAACAAAAGAAGGCTTTGTGCTCACCCGTGTTGTGTTGCCTTATTCTTTGCAAAATTCCTCCGCAGCTCCGTGTTCAAGGGCTCTGCGGTGTGCGTGTACAACATGGCCGACATCCTGATGGTGTTCAACGGGCCCTTCGCCCACAGAGACGGCCCCGGCTTCCAGTGGACGGCCTACCAGGGCCGGATCCCCTTCCCCCGGCCGGGCACGGTGAGTCTCGGGGACGGGGTTCCTCTGGGAACGTCGTTTCGCCCGCCTGACCAAAGTACTGAAGTGGTGCTGATTACATTGTACCTGCTGTTAGTCTCCCTAAACGGATCTGCCTTTTTTAATCACGCTTCCTTGTCTGGTTGAGGGCAACACATTGTGTTGAAAATAACACGAACATAGTAATACAAAAAATACACTCAGCTTTGTTTGGTCGACCTGTACGCCAGCTTGTTAATGTAAATATTTAATCAGCCGATAATCTGGCCGCGATAAAAGCGTGCAGCTGTTTTTCAGACCAAATATCAGAAGGGGGAAGAAATGTGATCGAAGTAACTTTGACCGTGCAACGATTGTTGGTGCCAGACAGGGCCGGTTTGAGTATCTCAGAAACTGCCGACCTCCTGGTGTTTTCACGCACGACGGTCTCTGCGTTTTGCAGAGAATGGTGTGAAAAAACTGAAAAACATCCTGTGAGCAGCAGTTCTGCGGTCAGGAACGTGTTGTTAATGAGAGAGGTCAGAGGAGAAGAGCCAGACTGGTCAAAGCTGACAGTACATAACTACACATTACAACAGAAGGGAATATCTGAGCACACAACACATGGTAATGGTAATGGTTGGCATTTATATAGCGCCTTTATCCGAAGCGCTGTACAATTGATGCTTCTCATTCACCCATTCATACACACACTCACACACCGACGGCGATTGGCTGCCATGCAAGGCCCCGACCAGCTCGTCAGGAGCATTTAGGGGTTAGGCGTCTTGCTCAGGGACACTTCGACACAGCCCGGGCGGGGGATCGAACCGGCAACCCTCCGACTGCCAGACGACCGCTCTTACTGCCTGAGCCATGTCGCCGCCATTTAAGGAGAGGGCACACTCACTTCAACCATCAAACCTTTATGTGGAGTCTAAAAAAATACATCTAATAAACACCTCATAAAAGGCTCACTGAGTGTACGTTGGACAGTACTTTTTGAGAGTGGTAGTTATCGTATTAACGGCAGGTGTCAGAGCCAGGATTTGAGGACAGAGCAGGATCTGGTGACCCAACCGCCCCTCTACCCCCCCCCTAGTGCCCCGGGGGAGCCTTCACCCCGAACATGCACACCACCAAGGAGTTCCCCGACGACGTGGTGACCTTCGTCAGGAACCACCCCATGATGTTCAATCCCATCTACCCCGTGGGCCGCCGGCCGCTGGTGGTGCGCACCAACGCCGACTACAAGTACACCGCCATCGGCGTGGACCTGGTGACCGCCGCTGACGGGCGCTACCAAGTCCTGTTCCTGGGGACAGGTAACCGCCGGGCTGCTCTGTCAGGGACAGGGCTGAATCTGACCGCCAGGGGGGCGCTACAGGAGTTAGTGAGGATACAAGGGGGTTGCGGGTGAATACAGGAGGATTGTGGGTAATTACCAGCGATTGTGGGTAATTACCAGGGCTTGTGGGTGGATACGAGGGGATTGTGGGTGAATACAGGAGGATTGTGGGTGAATACAGGAGGATTGTGGGTGAATACAGGAGGATTGTGGGTGAACACAGGAGGCTTGTGGGTGGATACAGGGGGATTGTGGGTAAATACAGTGGGATTGTGGGGAAATACAGGAGTATTGTGGGTGAATACAGGAGGATTGTGGGTGAACACAGGAGGCTTGTGGGTGGATACAGGGGGATTGTGGGTAAATACAGTGGGATTGTGGGGAAATACAGGAGTATTGTGGGTGAATACAGGAGGATTGTGGGTGAACACAGGAGGCTTGTGGGTGGATACAGGGGGATTGTGGGTAAATACAGTGGGATTGTGGGTGAACACAGAAGGCTTGTGAGTGGATACAGGGGGATTGTGGGTGAATACAAGGGGATTATGGGTAAATACAGTGGGATTGTGGGTAGACACAGGAGGATTGTGGGTAAATACAGGAGGATTGTGGGTTGACACAGGAGGATTGTGGGTAAATACAGGAGGATTGTGGGTGGACACACACGGATTGTGGGTAAATACAGGAGGATTGTGGGTGGACACATGAGGATTGTGGGTAAATACAGGAGGATTGTGGGTGGACACAGGAGGATTGCGGGTAAATACAGGAGGATTGTGGGTGGACACATGAGGATTGTGGGTAAATACAGGAGGATTGTGGGTGGACACATGAGGATTGTGGGTAAATACAGGAGGATTGTGGGTGGACACAGGAGGATTGCGGGTAAATACAGGAGGATTGTGGGTGGACACGGGGAGGCCGGTAAAGACCCAGCGTTGGCTGTGACAGGGAGATGGGATCCCAGCTGGGAATGTTTATGAGCTCCACATTTCCCCGGATTCCTGACACGGCGCCAATGATGTCCAACGCAGGCTCCAGTGCGCCAATACCGGGGCTATTGTCTCGCTGGTTTTGCAGTTTTATGGGGGATTTCCAGGAGAACGCTCAAATAATGTTTTCTTCTCCCGCTTGGAGAAACAGACCAGTGTCCTTTCCCTCACCTTTTACCTTTTCTACGCGGTGCTGTTTCTCAGAAGTGCATTTAAGAAGGTTTCTCAAAGCTGTTCTCCCTGCGGAAACTACCAAAGCCACATTACGCCAGAGGAAATATCATAAAACGATCACTGTACATTTGAAAAATATTGTTTGTCTGAAGTTCTGGTGATCAGTTTTTTTTGTATTTATTTGTTTTGGGAAGTGGTGGAAATGTTCACGGTTAAATGTTCTTTGTGAACAGAAGCGTGGGAAAGGGACTTCAAATAAAATGGAAATGTATTATTTTTTATTCATATATCATTAATACACTTTGACTGATATACATTACATTACATTATTGGCATTTGGCAGACACTCTTATCCAGAGCGACGTACAGTTGATTAGACTAAGCAGGAGACAATCCTCCCCTGGAGCAATGCAGGGTTAAGGGCCTTGCTCAAGGGCACAACGGCTGAGCAGATCTTATTGTGGCTAGACTGGGATTAACCTTAACCACTCCACAACAGGCTGCCCTGCTATACCGTATGTGTAAGCTTGCATAGTGTGTGTGTGTGCATGCTTATACATTTCCATTTATAAACATGAGTTTATTTGTATATTTTGATATTTTTAGCAGTAGTCTATAACATTGGTGTTGCTCATTCCAAAAACATTATTGTCCTGAAATTTATTTTGATGAAATTGTCCACAAGTGGTATAGTTTAAGTGACCATTTGATTCCCCAATCAAGGAAAAAATGTAAAGGAATAATTTGCAAACAAAAGTTTGGAAAAATGTTAAAGTTTGTTTCCATTAGGGCTTTTCCAGTACTCCTTAAGGTAGTGAAGTTTATTTGTTGTATTGATTATTCTTAATTAATTTGTTGATTGATTAACTTCTTTCTCAGACAAAGGCACTGTTCAGAAGCTGGTGGTTCTTCCCACAAACCACTCTTTGGGTCAGGACCTGATTCTGGAGGAGCTCGAGGTGTTTAAGGTTCGAGCCTTTCTCCTGCCTTCAGTCCCTGCCCACGTTAAAGAAAAAAGCTTCATATACTGATTCCATTAGGAAAATGTTAAGCTACTTATCGGCGATACAATGGACACTGTATGCTCTTGTTATGCCTCAATGTTTTTACTTATCTTAGCCGAAATTGTTTGTATATTGTCTATGTCCTTCTGTGACTTGCTGTGTCTAATGCGCATTCTATGCTATTTCTTAAGTTTTAAGCCAGGACTCCCTTGTAAAAGAGATTTAAATCTCAATGGGACTATTTCCTGGTAAAATAAAATAAATAAATACAGATAAAGTGCTCAGTGTTCATTTAACTCTGATTGGATTTGGATAAGCCTGATCGGGTTGAAATGTATTCCATCAGACGAGAGGAGAATGTTTTTAGACACGGTTCGCTGTGATATAATGCACCTCAACTGGTGTGGTTCGGCAGATTGATGGCGACCCAGGTGTTCTGGATTAAAATGTGCGTTTCTGAGCTCTGTTGATGTGTGTGAGAAACTGTGCCTTTATACAGCATTTGGAAAGAGTTGTTGCTGTTGGGCATTAAAAAAAAAATTTTTTTGGTGGATTCATTCCCAGAAAAACCAAGTTCTGTTGAGTTATATCATAGCAAAGTGCATCTTAAAAAGTTGTCAATTATAGAAAATGTGTCATCTCAGCGAGTACTCTGGGTAAGTGGAAACATACTTAGTGTCATTTTTGAGCGAACTACCCCTCTAAAATCGAGTGTGCATCATCCCTGCTTGTCTCAAAATGGGTCAGGTTTACAGACACACATTAAGGTTAGTCCTGGACTAAATCGAGTTTTGGAGAATCTTCAATGGGCTTAACCTGAGCCAGTTGTTGAGTTGGAAACAAGGTCTGCTCACTCTTGAGCCAATCGGTGACTTCAATTCAGCACTTAAGTGCGGAAACGTTAAAACACAGCAGATACAGTGATTGGAACGTGCTGTGAGTCCATTTGAGTGTGTACTGTACACACTGTGAAAGGCTTTGCACTGACTTTATTTTTATTTTTATTCCCAGAACCATGCCCCTGTGACCAATTTAAAAATCTCCCCAAAAAAGGTAAGGTGAATTCATCTCTGGTCATGATGGTTTTTATTCAAAAGGTCAATTTTTGTGTTCTGGATAGATTGGGTCATGGCTTGCAGTGCATTGATGAGACGTACATCTTGTTGATGATTAAATTGCTAAATTTAACATAACAGAATTTCTAGTCGACACAATGCTTTCATATCCCTATTTATGAAGCATGTTTTGATTTATTGGATCATGTCACTGTTCTTCGTAATGAATAATAATTGTTCAGTCATAATGGATGTCGATTAGCGGTCGCTCACGCGGTTAACCGTTTTCATTTCAGCAAAAGCTCTACGTGAGCTCGCGGCACGGGGTTTCCCAGGTGTCTTTGCACCGTTGCC
>NC_083778.1:9071406-9173906 GCF_963514075.1 Conger conger | reverse complement strand
CACACACACACACACACACACACACACAGGTACAGACACGGGCCATGTGGCCTTCATAAAGCAGTTATAACCACGTGAGCAGGGGTATTACCACTTTATAACGCAGTTATAGGTGCGCGTTATTACGGGTGACATCGAGCTTTAACGAGCAGGGTTTCAAATCTCACTATGTCACTCCACGTCCACTGTCACAATAGACAGTTTGGGAATCTTCTGTTCAAAGCACTTCTGTTCTTTGTTTTCCATTGCAGTAAAAAAACGTTTGACCAGCGTATCTAGCGGTTCCTAATGAAACGTTCCAATCACGGGTGTTTCCAACCGCAAGTACACACACACACACACACTCACACAACATGAACTGAGTGAATACGACTTCACCGAACTGCAGGGAATTATCGGAAAATGATTACAGTTATGCTGAACCTAAAAAGTTAAAAAGTTTAGAGTTATCCTAGATCTCATTGAGTGCGTTTAATTTAATTTGAGCAATTTGCATCATCAAAAGAATACATTTCATTTCAACGGGTCGTGAATTAATGGCTGAAGCAACAGCATACGTGCGCTGACTGCATCTTTCGCGCGTTTTTTAAGGCTTTTGGAATAGCGTGTAATTCCTTTTAATGTATGTGTAGTCATGTGTGCAACCGCAGCCTTGAGAGTCCTGGACACTGCTAGCAGTTTGGACGTCCGCGATCTTCAAAGGCGGGCGGTCGAACTCAGCCGTAGCCGAGATGAGATCAAATTTTATTCCTCCGGTGAAACCGGAGCCAAATATGTCACCCGAGATCTCGCTTGTCTTCTGTGCTGACGGGCCCGGGGGGGATCAAAGTGTGTTGGGAAGGCGAGGGGCCGTGTAGCCAATCGGACGTAGAGTAGGGGCAGCAGACCGTCAGATGATTGGAGCGAGCCGGCTTTGTGGGAATCCCGCCAGTCCTTCAGTTACCGCAGCGAGTCGAGGCGTCAGTTTAACATTATATCCGAGGTGTAGCGCCACCTACTGCACAGTGTTCCCATCGCTATTCTGGGGCGCTGGATTTTTTTTTGTGTTCGGCCCAGAGGTAAGGGCGCCCTCTGCTGGCCGGACAGAGTCACTTCCAGCTTGAACTTACTTTCCCCAGGAGCGATCTCCATCAAGTAGTACCCAAGTCCAACCCTGAGGAGACTAACAAGATAGAATAGCTGCTTAGCTTTAGCAGTTTATGAGAAGGGTACAGGGTGGTGTGGCTGCTTAGCTTCAGCAGTTTATGAGAAGGGTACAGAGTGGTATGGCTGCTTAGCTTCAGCAGTTTATGAGAAGGGTACAGGGTGGTGTGGCTGCTTAGCTTCAGCAGTTTATGAGAAGGGTACAGAGTGGTATGGCTGCTTAGCTTCAGCAGTTTATGAGAAGGGTACAGGGTGGTGTGGCTGCTTAGCTTCAGCAGTTTATGAGAAGGGTACAGGGTGGTGTGGCTGCTTAGCTTCAGCAGTTTATGAGAAGGGTACAGAGTGGTATGGCTGCTTAGCTTCAGCAGTTTATGAGAAGGGTACAGAGCGGTATGGCTGCTTAGCTTCAGCAGTTTATGAGAAGGGTACAGGACTAAATTCATCTCTGGGATAAGACAATTCAGGGAACTGGCGTGTGATAGAAAGGTGAGTCTGAAAAAGCATTTGTTCTAGCGCTAAAAAAACTCTATAATCACTTTTATTCACATCGTTCTGTGACGTTCATGCGCTCACAAATGAAATGGCAGTGGAGTTACATTTTTGTTCTTCAAGGGACCGTTTACTCAAATGTACCCTGGAATGTTGTGTAATGTACAGTAATTTTCTCTTTGGGTACAAATTAGTACGTTTTCTGAGCAAAAAGGTACAAATGAGTTATATATTACTGGTTAGGGGTAATAGCTTTTTAGGCACTTTTTGTCCCTTTTCTGATTTCTTTTTTTAACGCCATTTTATTGCCCAGTTAAAATACGAAAACACATTTTCAGTTATGAAAAAGTTTTTTATTTTTTTTGTCAAAAGGGATTTATAATGTCTAGCATTTTATGAAACTGCACTTTGTCTTGCAAATAAATACATCTATATTCTGTTATTGCTTTCATAACATGTTTTTCCTGAGTGCAAATTGTTAAAAGATTCTCTTTTCTTAAATAATGAATCATTTAAACACAAAATTGTGGGAAAATGACATGATTATTATTTTTATTATTATAAGTTATAGTTATATTTGTGTGTTACATTGGAGTAGTGAGGCCCAACCCTGCTCCTCTCTAACGTCCTGTAGGTTTTCACTCCAACCCTAACAAAGCCACACCTCATTCAACAGCTAGAGCAGGGCTGCCCAACCCTGTTCCTGGAGATCTACCGTCCTGTAGGTTTTCACTCCAACCCTAACAAAGCTCACCACATTCAACAGCTAGAGCAGGGCTGCCCAACCCTGTTCCTGGAGATCTACCGTCCTGTAGGTTTTCACTCCAACCCTAACAAAGCTCACCACATTCAACAGCTAGAGCAGGGCTGCCCAACCCTGTTCCTGGAGATCTACCGTCCTGTAGGTTTACACTCCAACCCTAACAAAGCCACACCACATTCAACAGCTAGAGCAGGGCTGCCCAACCCTGTTCCTGGAGATCTACCGTCCTGTAGGTTTTCACTCCAACCCTAACAAAGCTCACCACATTCAACAGCTAGACCAGGGCTGCCCAACCCTGTTCCTGGAGATCTACCGTCCTGTAGGTTTACACTCCAACCCTAACAAAGCCACACCACATTCAACAGCTAGAGATCTCATTCATTCAAATTAACATTGTGCCGAATGAAGGTTGGAGTGAAAGTCTACAGGACGGCAGATCTCCAGGAACAGGGCTGGTGGAATATCTTCTTGTACAGTCATGTATGTGTTTCTGTATTTCTTTTTTCTGTTGTTATTTATGTGTCATCGTGTGATTATAGTGTATAGTGTAATTATGACATTGTATCAAATATTCTAGACCAGATCTGCACATTGCAGAAAAATAATATTTATCATTTTTTGCCGTTTTTGTATTTACTAAATATGTTTGCCTTGTTAAGTTTGCTTTGCTGCAGATCACGAGAGTGGCGTCATTACGCTTAGAAAACTTTAAAGATTTTTATTCAGTCTGAAGTGAAAATTGGTGTTTTACCGAAAAGATGAAGCTACCTTGAGTAAATGTCTTTTCCCCAAAACTTTTTCATGAAAACATTTTCTATCTTTATTTATGAATGTAATATACTGGATTTCCGATAAAAAAAATCATCAAGAAAAACCTGAAAAACTTGTACGTGTTTCATTGCACAAATATAAACGAAAACGAAGAGAGAATATAATTCAATCTGGACTGCACATGAATTGTTGAATGTTGACTGGCAAAAAAACAAACTCTCACGGGTACAATTAAGTCTGTTTTTCGATGTTCCACATTGCAGACCCTTCCCCTGGATTTCTTTAATATAATTTTTGATAGATTGAGTTGAGCCAAGTCAATTTACTTGCAGTATAACTTTGCAAACAGTTCAATTTCATTTTGTTTTATACGTTGCATAAAGGAGAGACAATACTGTATGTTTGTGGACACAACTACGTAGGATAAATCATAAAAATTATGAACTCATGAATACATGTGACCAGATGTTTCCAGATGTGATTCTGCAGAATCCTGTACAGCAGAATCTGTACATATTAACTCCGAAGGCATATTGCTGTGAAAAGTCTATGAGCATTTAAAATCACATTCATTTTTAATAATATTTTAATGTAAATTTGCTTGTGCTTTGGGGAAAAGCAAAGGGGAATATAGTTGGTACCTTTTTTAAATTATTTTATTTTAATTTCAATTTAAATACACATTCATATTCCAGTCTGAACTCAGTTTAGTTCTGTACTAAATTTGATGTCTCAAAGTCCTTTTTTGTTTCGCTTGTTTAATAGGGCGGCCTGTAGCGTAGTGGTTAATGTAAAGAACCAGGACACCCAAGGTCGGTGGTTCTCATCCCGGTGTAGTCACAATAAGATCCACACAGCCCTTGGGCCCTTGAGCAAGGCCCTTAACCCTGCATTGCTCCAGGGGAGGATCGTCTCCTGCTTAGTCTAATCAACTGTATGTCACTCTGGATCAGAGCGTCTGCCAAATGCCTGTAATGTAATGTGACGTAATATTTTTCTTAATCTTAAGGAAAATATTTTTCTTAATCTTAAGGAAAATATTTTTCCTTAATGTAATATTTTTTACCTTCCATTTTCCATCTGTTAACAGAAATGTGTAATAAAATGACGACAAGAAAACAATAAATCCAATACATATAATTTGATCAAAACGAAATGACAATTGCAAAGGCAAAAATGAAAACAAATGGTTGAAAAGGAGTAACTAAAAAGCTATGGAATAGAAGCTGTGGAAACAAGACCATCACTGGCAGACTGGCGGAAAAAAACTAAAACAAACCCCCCATAAACCGTACTGATACATTCAATCGAGTCGATTCTGGAAACAAACGGGGAGAATTTATTTCTGGACAAATGTAAAATGGAGATGAACACTTGTGGCAGCTGTGATGTCAGTGTTTTAAAATGGCGGTTCTCAAACCAGGTCCTGGAACCCCTGTGGATGCAGGAATTTCTTGCTCACACTCAAAGAACGAGTTATTGGATTTACTTTTAAAATATAGACAGTGGTTGCGCACAATATTATTAAGTATATGCTACTTCAACTGATTAAGTACATGGTAATGGTGGTAAGGTAATGGTACAAGTACTTAATCAGTTTAAGTCGCATACATTTAATTATGCGGTGTGCAACCACTGTCCATAATTCTAAGTAAGCCTCAATATTTTTTTGAGTGCAATCAAAGTTGTTGAACACGCATGCTTTCATTCTTTAATAATTTTTTCCCTGAAAGGAAAACGCCAACATTTTGGGGGTTTTTCCCCCCGACTTCACCAGACTTAGCCGCATTCATTGGCTCAATTTCCATGTAAGCAAAACGTGTTAGCTTAGCATAAAGACTTGAAGCCTATAGGAGTCAGTACCATGTTAGCATAATGTGTTAGCTTAGCATAAAGACTTGAAGCCAATAGGAGTCAGGAGCCTACCACCTTCAAAGTGAAGAAATACTTGAGCCGGCGAATGCACAAAAATGAAAATGAAATCAAAGTGTGGATAAATCTGGGAAAAAAAGGTATATTTCTCAAAATGTCTGTGTTTTTCTTTAATCTTTTCAACACTTTTTAAACAAATGCGGATTCGGCTCGTTGTCATTCATGTTGCGTTTGAATTCATTTTCGGCCGAATGGTTTGTAATCTAGCACAACAGCCGCACTGTGAACATCGGACGTTTATTCGTCGTGGCTCAGGCTTTCTTGCCCCTCCTCGAGCTCGTCACGGCGATGGTGATGATGCAGGCGGTGAACAGGACGCTCCCGACCGCGAGCAGGGCCACCCGCAGCGCCTCGACCGTCTCGATGCGCGACGTCAGCTCCTTCCGGAACCTTTCCGCCGTCTCGTCGTCCACCTCGGCCGACTGGGGAAAAGAGCCCGTAAAAGTCGGAAAAACCGCGGCGTAAACTTAAACCACGGCTTCCCTGGCCGCTTAGAGGGGGCGGCCCGAATCACGTCGTGTTGGGAAATAAACAAAATACACACTTTTTGTCGGTTTCATATTAAAATATTAACAGGTTTGTGCAGGAAGGTTGGGGGGTTGCCTCTTGCATCAAGTGTCCAATACCCCCCCTTCCCCCTTTGATATTTATATTGTGTTATTGTTGCTGTCATGCATTTTATTTTATTCATTTTGGTGAGGTATGTTCTGTACAATAACTTGGTAAAACAATATTTCTAGATTCTTTGTGCACCTGCCCCCCAATAGATCTCTGGGCAGCCTACAAGCGAATACTGGTTCAGGGTTTTTATGTACAGAATATGAGGTACATGTTTGGGAACCATTTCAAATGCAGATGGGGGGGAAGTAAGGAGGGGATCATTTTGACTTTGAAAATGTATTTCCTTTACGGACTGGGGGTAAAGGGGTCACTGTTTAAGGAGATACACTGTAAATATCTTACCTCATTCAGCCACAGCAGGGGGAATACGGTGTAGTCTTTCACTTTATTTAGCACTCTGTGGAGGAGGAAGCAGGACTTTCATGAGAGAGAGAGAGTACATTTGAATAATACAAAACATGATTAAACAACTTGTACAGGAAGTGAGTGGATGGTTGAAACGTACTCTATTTGTTTGGACGGCCCGTACATCATGTTGACCTGAAGTCTCTTGGCGAACCTCATCGTCATCCCAGTGACCTGCCAAAAGTGAACGTAATGCAGACAGAGGTGAATGTGTTTTGGATTGGCACGACAGACTTTTCTCTAAAAGACTATTTTAAACATTTCTCCGCAGCAAAAACATTGAAGTGTCCAGCAGATGCACACTTGGCCTGAGTTTAATGAGTTTCTGTGATCTTAAACGAGTTACTTAAAATCTAAATTGGTTATTGTGAGCTTAAGTGAGTTGCTGTCAGTGTACATGAGTCACTGCAAGCCTGAATGACTTGCTGTGAGCTCAAGTGAGTTTCTGTGAATTTCAATGAGTCACTGCTGGTCTAAATGAGCGAAATGAGTCACTGTAAAGCTAAATTAGTTACTGTGTGATTAAATTAGTTACTGTGAGATTACATGAGTCACTGTAAGCCTAAATGAGTTGGTGAGATTAAATGAGTCACTGTAAACCTAAATGAGTTACTGAGATTAAATGAATGAGATTAAATGAGTCACTGAGATGAAATGAGTTACTGAGATTAAATGAGTCACAGATTAAATGAGTCACTGAGATTAAATGAGTTAGTGAGATTAAATGAGTTATTATAAACCTAAATGAGTTAGTGAGATTAAATGAGTCCCTGCGATTAAATGAGTCGCTGAGATTAAATGAGTCACTGAGATTAAATGAGTTATTGAGATTAAACGAGTCCCTGAGATTAAATGAGTGAAGTGTATCTCTGTACATTCAGGCTGCATGCTCAGTGATAACCGCTCTCAGTGATATCCGCTCTCAGGGGAAAGGGTCACGAGTGAACGGTAGTGAGTGAAAGGGCTGCTGAGGTCAAAGGTCAAGGGGCAAAGGTCACTCACGGGCTCCACGTCCAGGAAGGTGAAGTGCTCCTCTTCGATGGCCTTCAGGCCGAGCACGTCCTGAGACAGGGACGGGCTGCCGTGCAGGAAGTGGGGCAGGGAGATGAAGATGGGCATATCTGGAGAGGGGCGAGAGCTCCGTTTCTTTTTGGGAGGCACTGAAGCACTCTCGCACGTCATTGCATACTGTGCCATTTTATAAATGTTTTGCAATTACTTTATTTTTTATGTATTTGTTTAATGTACGAGTGCAGGTATGCTAACACTGTACCTCCAGTAATAGTCCTGGTCTAAGGCCTTCAGTAATAGTCCTGGACTAGACCTGGTCTAAGGTCTACAACAGTACTCCTGGTCTAAGGCCTTCAGTCATAGTCCTGAAATAACACCTTCAGTAATAGTCCTGCTCTAAAGCCTTCAGTAATAGTCCTGCTCTAAAGCCTTCAGTAATAGTCCTGCTCTAAAGCCTTCAGTAATAGTCCTGCTCTAAAGCCTTCAGTAATAGTCCTGGTCTAAGGCCTTCAGTAATAGTCCTGCTCTAAAGCCTTCAGTAATAGGCCTGCTCTAAAGCCTTCAGTAATAGTCCTGGTCTAAGGCCTTCAGTAATAGTCCTGCTGTAAGGCCTTCAGTAATAGTCCTGGTCTAAGGCCTTCAGTAATAGTCCTGGTCTAAGGCCTTCAGTAATAGTCCTGGTCTAAGGCCTTCAGCAGTAGTCCTGCTCTAAAGCCTTCAGTAATAGTCCTGCTCTAAAGCCTTCAGTAATAGTCCTGGTCTAAGGCCTTCAGCAGTAGTCCTGGTCTAAGGCCTTCAGCAATAGTCCTGGTCTAAGGCCTTCAGCAATAGTCCTGGTCTAAGGCCTTCAGTAATAGTCCTGGTCTAAGGCCTTCAGCAATAGTCCTGGTCTAAGGCCTTCAGTAATAGTCCTGGTCTAAGGCCTTCAGCAGTAGTCCTGCTGTAAGGCCTTCAGTAATAGTCCTGGTCTAAGGCCTTCAGCAGTAGTCCTGGTCTAAGGCCTTCAGCAATAGTCCTGGTCTAAGGCCTTCAGCAATAGTCCTGGTCTAAGGCCTTCAGTAATAGTCCTGGTCTAAGGCCTTCAGCAATAGTCCTGGTCTAAGGCCTTCAGTAATAGTCCTGGTCTAAGGCCTTCAGCAGTAGTCCTGCTGTAAGGCCTTCAGTAATAGTCCTGGTCTAAGGCCTTCAGCAGTAGTCCTGGTCTAAGGCCTTCAGCAGTAGTCCTGGACTCACTTTCCCTGCAGGCGCTGACGTCCAGGACCCCGGCCGTGGTGCAGTTCCGGGTCACCTCGGGGTCGGAGCAGTAGCATCGGTTGTCCGGGTTCTCCGTGGGAGCGGCCATCGTTAGCGGGTTTAGCGTGTAGCGGTAGAGCTCGATCTCCTTCAGGACCAAACTGCGCTCGAAGTCCGCCGACACGGACCTGAAATGACCCCGCAGCTGCGGATGTTCATTCAGCCTTTTTTAACTGGGTTTTCCTGACCCCTACTGGCCATATGTGGGATTGCATTTCCTGTATTACTGACTCCCGTACTAAGTACCGGTCCCCACTGTCAAATTTGTTTAGATCAGAGGGTTGTCAGCCTTTTCTGATCCAGAGACCACCCAGAGATCCCTACCCAGGCTCAAAGCCATTTAAGGGCCCCCATCAGAAGCCAAAATTGTTTTTTTTTTTGTTTTTTTTTATCTTCACCAAAATCTATTTATACACCCACTGAGCACTTTATTAGGTAGACCAGTACACCAGCTTGTTAATGCTAATATTTAATCAGCCAATCATGTGGCAGCAACTAAATGCATAAAAGCATGCAGGCGTGATCAAGAGGTTCAGTTGTTTTTCAGACCAAATGTCAGAAGAGATGTGTTCTAAGTGACTTTGACTGTGACTCTCACACACCCACAGACACACACACAGACACACACACACACACAGACACACACACACACACACACACACACTCACACACACACACACCCACAGACACACACACCCCCAGACACAGACACAAACGCACACACACTCACACACACACAAACGCACACACACACACACAAACGCACACATACACACTCACACACACACACACTCACACATACACACAAATGCGCACACACACACACAACGCGGACTTACCTACAGATGTCAGAGGAGAAGAAATATAGCGGCGACTTCTTGTCCAGGAAGGGTGGGAACGAGGACGCATCTGTGTCACAGCGGGAGAAATCCGCTCTAATCATTATTCCGGAAACATCCACCGCTCATCCGGCGTCTTCTGTGCAGCACCGTCTCAAAATAATCTTCGCTGACACTTATAAGCTTTCATGAATTAGCATTAACTAATGTAGTTGTTAGTTAACTACTGGGAAGTCGATCTGTACAGCTTTGTAAATGTATTTGTCCGTCATGAATTCATGTCAACAAGTGCATGAGTTCATGTCGATTTATATGCATTTGTTATTGGTTAGCTCATTGTGAGTTTATCCTATGGTTTGCTAATGTATAAATATTACGTTAACTAATACATTAGTAGTTAACAAATACATTGATTAATTAAAAGTTAATTTCAATTTCATCTACATTAGTTAATGTCAATTCATATACCTCATTGTAAAGTGTGACTGAATTTTCACAGCGTGCATCAGACTACACAACAAATAAATAATTTTGGGCATACCTTTTTTCATGCAAGTAAATATTAGTAAAGTGTTCGTGTTTACCAGTACCATTAATATTAGTACAGTGTCTGTGATTACCTGTACCATTAATAGTAGTACAGTGTTTGTGTTTACCTGTACCATTGATATTAGTACAGTGTTTGTGTTTACCTGGACCATTAATATTCGTACAGTGTTTGTGTTGACCTGTACCATTAATATTAGTAGTGTTTGTGTTGACCTGTACCATTAATATTAGTACAGTGTTTGTGTTTATCTGTACCATTAATATTAGTACAGTGTTTGTGTTTGCCTGTACCATTAATATTAGTACAGTGTTTGAGTTTACCTGTACCATTAATATTAGTACAGTGTTTGTGTTGACCTGTACCATTAATATTAGTACAGTGTTTGTGTTTACCTGTACCATTAATATTAGTACAGTGTTTGTGTTTATCTGTACCATTAATATTAGTACAGTGTTTGTGTTTGCCTGTACCATTAATATTAGTGCAGTGTTTGTGTTTACCTGTACCATTAATACTTGTGCAGTATATTTCCGTACCTGTACCATTGATCATGTTGCAGTATTTGTCATTCCAGTAGTTCAGCTTCCTGAAATACAAAGGGCATTTCTAAATGTCAGGTCACTGATACCACCTGCAGCCAGGGAACAAAGGTATGTAATAAGTAGCAACGGTGTATAATATCATAATAAACAACCATTTATAACCATATGTTGATTTTTGGTATGATAAATGATACATTCGTTAAGCTGTTTTAGCATAGCGGAAGCAGTGGTAGGCCTTAACTGACAGTGCCAGAGATGCATCTCTGGATAAGAGCGTCAGCTAAATGACTATAATGTGATGTAATGGGGCGACGTGGCTCAGGCAGTAAGAGCGGTCGTCTGGCAGTCGGAGGGTCGCCGGTTCGATCCCCCGCCCGGGCTGTGTCGAAGTGTCCCTGAGCAGGACTCCTAACCCCCAAATGCTCCTGACGAGCTGGTCGGCGCCTTGCATGGCAGCCAATCGCCATCGGTGTGTGAGTGTGTGTATGAACGGGTGAATGAGAAGCATCAATTGTACAGCGCTTTGGATAAAGGCGCTATATAAATGTAATCTCAGATTGCCCTAGTCGTCAGATCTCGTTGCTTAATCGCATCACTCACGTTTCTCCTTTCCACCTGTCAATCATAGACACTTTGCTGATGTCATCCTTCCCGGTGAACACGTTGTAAGGGCCGTCATAGGTGTCGTTGTACTGGATTAAACCACAAAAGAAAACCGAATTAAATGTCTTCTGTGGCGGTATTCAGAACAGACAGAACAGACAGAATCTCGAAACCACAATCAAAATGGCGGGAGATGTATTGTAGGTTTGATTTCTGGTGACACAGAGGTAGAGAGCAATCAAAAAGACGCCAATTGCCGTTTGTTAGGTATGAAATCCAAACAAGCAAATAATGCATTCCTCCTGGTTTGCGTCTGACATTAATTGATTACAATCGATTTAATGTGCAATGCAAACTTTTAATGATTTTAAACTTTCAGTCAACCCACTAGGCAGGAGAATCTGATATTTTGACACAAAACCGTCAGTTACGGATTTTAAAGGGGAACTCCAGCCAAAAACCAGTATTTAGTACATCATTGCTCACCTTAAGAATATATTTTTTTAATATCATTTATAATGGTTTACATGTAATGATTTGGCCCTGCCTATTTATGTCACCCAGGCCTGATGCCTCCTCTTTTACCAGCTGGAGACAATGGCTCTAGGAAATATATAGGAGGCTTCATAATACGAAAGATAGAAAACTATAGATTTGACACTCAGATCCGAAGACACCTCCTTTCACTTAAATAAGACAAGGAGGAGGTCGGTCCTACTTCTGATGGACACACGAAATGGAGGCCATACAAATTATGAGCCGGATGAGACGGAACATACCAAACTATGATTTTTGTTGGAGGAGTTCCCCCTCAATGTGTATTTAACATGAGGCACCTACTGGCACGAAAACGCCAACTGTTAGGTTCAAAAGGGGGGATAAGAGAGGGTCGTCGTAGCCCCAGAGGAGTTCTTTCACCGTCCTGGACTGAAAGAGCGAGGCGTTGTGCTTCTTTATGGCCAAATTCAGGCGACCATGGAGCAATTTGGGCAGCATGGAATAGGCACCCTGAAAAAGAAAACGGACAATAACTCATGTTATAATCATAGAAAAGAATCAGCTAGAAGATATTAGACCTTTAATGTTTTCATATTCCTTTTGGATGTTAAAGGCTACTTTATTGAATCGGTTTATAGTGCATGGTTTACTGTTTTAATCAAGCCAGGAGAAAGAGATGCACATCTTTTCCAAATTTATAAACATCTAAAATAATTATCTTCACTCTCAGAAATAAAGTGACATTGGGGGTATATTATTGTTCTTCAAGGATCAAATTTCCCAAATGTACCCTGAAAGTACAGTAATGTTTATGTTTTCCGAGCAATAAAAGGTACAAATTAGTTATATATTGCTGGATAGAGGTACAATTTTATGCAGCTATAGCAACAAGCATTTGTACATTTTGAAGCACTTCCTGAACCCGTATTACTGAGAGTGTTTGATTTGAAGTCAAATATGACTGAACAGGACAGTTGGTGGAATGGATACATTTTCCTTCCATAATGAATGTATATAAAAAACCTTTATTGTCTGACTAGCAAGCTATTTAAGTTCGCAAGCAAATGATAGCTAATTGGGTCAGTTTGTCGTCAGACCAATATTCCAATGTCAAAAAGTTAAATAGCTTGCGAGTTGCTGATATAATTTCCTAAACAAAGTCACAATATAACATTTTCACTGATGTTATTTTATCATTCACCCTGTATTGACCTGAAATAGCGGGTCATTCCGTCTGAGCATTGGTGTCTTCCTCGTTTATATAAATATATAAATATATAAATCTAAATCTTGACATGTCCATGCAACCACTTGTACAATAACCTATGATACATTGTGTACAGCATGTTGGCCTACTCCTGAAATGGGCATTTTATCATATTGGACTAGTTTTCCCTGGTCAAGAAGGCATTTTATGCTAGTTTTCATGTTTATGATGTCAATATATTACAAGTCATTCAGCAAAATAACCTTTTTTTTTTTTGCTAATTCAAAATCGAATTAAACTGAACAAAAGTTTCTTCATATTATACAGTATCGTTATTATATATTATATGTAATCGTTATTTAGAACATAATTATGGAAATAATATGCCAGAAAACACAAACACACACACGGACACACACACGGACACACACATGCACTCACATGCACTCACTCACACTCGCAATCACTCACATAAACACACACACACAGATAAGGATCAATGATTATACAAAGGCAATCGACCTTTATTACTTTAAAGATAATGCTCATAATTATTGCATGATCTGTCATAAACATAATCAGTTGTGACATTGGACAGCAGAGTCATAAAACAGCGTGATAATATGAATCTTTTCTGTTGTCTTTTACCTTTACTTCAACAGGAACTTCAATATAGATTTAAAGCTGAATCATTACATTATGTAACATTACATTAATTTAGCAGGCACTTATATCCAGGTCTTCTACATGGGTCAAATACGCAATTGTTTTGGATTCACAAAATGTTCTATGCTAGTCTGCTCTGTTGGAACCTACAATAAAAAAATGCAGACATTCAGGTCTACTTGGTTGGCTCAGTTGCACCAGGTAAGATCAATAAAGCACAGAGATGTATTCTGAAGCCAAAACGATGACATATTTGACCCAGGTCTATAGAACATAAGATAATCTAACCAAATTCTACTGAATAACAGCGTGAACTGCCAAACAACACCATGCCCAGCATGTGCAATACCAGGAAAGCACTAAATATCAAGTGAACTATGTAAGAACCACAATACAAAGCTATAAAAAATAGGGGCAGCCTGTAGCGTAGTGATTAGGGTAAATGACTGGGACACTCAAGGTCGGTGATTCTAATCCCGGTGTAGCCACAATAAGATCCGCACAGCCGTTGGGCCCTTGAGCAAGGCCCTTAACCCTGCATTGCTCCAGGGGAAGATTGTCTCCTGCTTAGTCTAATCAACTGTAAGTTGCTCTGGATAAGAGCGTCTGCTAAATGCCAATAATGTAATGTAATGTAATATATATAAAACCCCAGGCCAAGGGAGGGAAAGAAATAAGCTTTACAGCGATTAATGATTTAAGACAGACAGACGTAGTCTTGTGGTGGTGAGATAGGGGGATGCCCTGTGAAATGTGTGGATTGTCTGTCAAGAAAGGTGACTTCAGGTTAGGCTTCTGGCGTGGTCCATAGTGCCACTGACTCTGAAGCCAGATAGAGTCCGGAAAGCAAAGATGCTTTCGAAGATAATTAAATGAACATTTTTAAATGTCCTATAAAGAGCAATGGAGAACAAAAAACTGAATCAAATCAATATCAATGTGACCACCCTTTGTCTATAAGACTGCGTCAATTCTCTTACGTACACCCTCCTGTAGTTTTATAAGAAAATCAGCTGGTGAGTTGTACCAAATAATGGGAGGATTTGCCACTCCAGTCCTTCTGCAGACTTTGGCTATCTCATTTGCTTCTGGCTCTCCAGGTAATGTCAGACAGCCTCAAATCAAGTTGTCCGTTACTTAATTCAGGAAATGCAAACGTTTCATTGTGACATTGAACTCTTCGGAAAATTAATGTTCGGAACTCTCAAATGGGCTCTTTTCTACTGACACACGAATATAGAAACAAACAAATAAATACATATAAAAATATCAAAGACCAAATTTACTTTGTAGAATCCCTGGTGTCTTAGACTTTTGCACAGTACTGTAGCTGTCAAATCCCCCTGTGTGGTTGGGGGTTCGAAGCCCTGCCTTGGCCGTTTCTGAGCTGTGATCCCTTCTCCATCTCTTACACTGTCTGAATAAAGTTTAACCAATAAGGTTGTCCGCAGGATGTGAAATAGCTGGGATCTGACACCCCCCTAAAATCTAAAATCTTTACATCAACAAAGTAGTTATGATTGAATATTCAAATACCTGTTCCCCAGCCCTTTTGAAGTAAAACTGTACTACTATTTTGAGCACCCCTACGGTGGGACATACCATTTCTTAACCACCGACATTACATGGGCAAGCTTGATCGAATGTACCAAGGACTCAAATTAAGGGGGGAGTCAGGGGAAGCTCGGGTCTCTTTTAGGGAACAGAAATAGACCAGAAAACCTCCACTGCCCTGGTCCACAATTGGACAGGTCCCCCTCCACCACCCGCCAATTCAAAACCCCGGACTCACAACCACGGCCAGGTTGAGGAAGCTGATGGCGTCTTCCTCGTCTCCGACGGACCGATCGCGCTGGAATATGGCCCCGGCAGGGAGGACGAAGGAGATGGTGTGGTTGCTGTTGGCCGTGATGTTCTCTTTGGGCAGGTAGCGGATCCTGAGGGGAACAGAAAAGGGCGCGGGTGGGTACGCCGTCAACAGAAACACTCCCGCGTTCGCTATGCTGCCTCACAATGCACAAAACTTTCCGCAGAGGTCGTGTTAAATAGTAGCTGATTGCCCGTGCGTGTGTGTGTGAGATCAGGATGTAGGTCCGTGTGATTGATACGGTGTGTGTTATATACACTCACCAAGCACTTTATTAGGTATTTATTAGACTTCTTTTTTAGACTTCTACTGCTGTAGCCTATCCACTCTGAGTTATGATGCGTTGTGTGTTCACACGCCTGTGTTAAGTAAATGCCTCCATAGAAGGAACCCTGTCTATGTCTTCGTGGAACCCTCTCTCATAGGTGTGAAATGTGAAAGCTTCCAGGCGAAGAACTCTTGAACTAGACAGGGTTCTTCTACGGAATCCAAGCGTTCTTTCCGGAACCTTTTTTTTCTGAGAGCGTCTGATACTAAAGAGTTAGGTCAGCCGTTGAGTGTATAGTGTGATTTTCCCGGAATATGTGGTGCCTCGGATGTGAAACGATCAGCAGTACTTGTATGTGTAGGGTCCCCTCTCGACCACGGTGGGCTTGGCTCCCAGCTGCACCACCTCGGTGGGGTTGGTGACCTCGAACAGCCAGAGCTCCCGGTACACGGCCACGCTGGTCACGGTCCAGGCCTCGTACGCCGTCGTTCCGTTCTCCAGGACGGTCTCCTGCGGAGACGGGAACGCCGACCGTTTGATTCCAGGCGGAATCGGGAAAGCGGGAAAGTCGGAAAGCGTCTGGGAATCGGAGCTTGGATTTTGGCTCGGGATGTTGATCTCTCTCTCTCTCCCTCTCCCTCTCTCTCTCTCTCACTCTCACTCTCTCTCCTTCTCTCTCCTGCTCTCTCTCCCTCTCTCTCTCTCACTCTCTCTCTCCTTCTCTCTCCTGCTCTCTCTCCCCCTCTCTCTCTCTCTCTTTCGTCCGCTTCCAATGCCTCTTATACATTGCAGATGCGCTATGTACAAAAATATATAGAAAATATGTAAATAAATGTAGGCTGTAATCGCAATAAAGAAATTCACAATATATGGGCAAATATATAAATTATTGCTGCATCAGCAGGTACAACACTTTTTTTTTTAAATACATTGTTAAAATGTAAAATATATTTGATATATTTCCCCAAAAAATCACACGTTTTACAATGTATTCCATTTCCCATAACATAATATATTCGCAGTTTGTTTTTGTCTTTTTAAAGTTCACACCTGCGCTTAAAACGGGCGCAGAAAACTTGCAATCCGTGCTGATCTCTGCTGTTTTCCGATTGGGCGGTCTGATTTCGGGTTTCCCCCAAAACCCGGGTCCCAGCAGGGGGGGGTGCAGATCGCCCTACCTTGTGGACGGTGTCTCTGATGATGGAATCTCCCACGGGGAACAGTATCCCCCCCAAAATGGCGAGCACTCCCCCCATCACGGCCCCCGTGATCAGCCAGCACCTGACGCTGCAGAACCCCATGTCCCAATCGCTCGCCGTCGGCTCCGAGACTGAGCGGACGGCGGGACGAGGGACCAGCGCTTTCCCCGACGCCGCCGGAAACTCCCCCGTGCAAAGTTCAGCTCGTAAAAACCGCTCCGAAGATATCTCTGTTTAATATCCCGTTCGCCCCCCCCCTTCCAAGCGCTATCGCTGGATATTAAACCCGAGTGGGGGATTCTGGGAAGGGGTAGATAACGGTCTGGGGACAGGAACTTTGCTACAGTAGGCTTTCCCCAGACGGAAATTTAACATGCTGCAATATATTTTAATGAAAATGATCATCTGAGAAATACATGGGCAGATATGTAAAAATCGTCGGGCATTTTGAAACGTGTGCGTGCTCAAAGCTGTTAGCATTACGTTCCTGGGGCACGCTGGTGCTAAGTGAAGGGTGTCTGATGGGGGTATGGAGGGGGGTGGGTCCGGGTCGCGAGACTTCTGGAGGCGTCGTGGGCCGAACTCAAGGAAACGCTGGTGAAGGAAGGTGCACGCTTGACAACCCCTGTCAAACACGCGCATCCGCACCCTTTTGACCGATGTATAAAATAGTTGATCGTTGCTCGGTTGTCTGGTTGGTAGGAACCCTATTAGATCAGGAACATCTGAGCTGGGCCTTTATACACAGCACCTTAATTATAAGCACAAGAAAATTAACATAATTTCAATCAGGACTACTCGCGTATTTTGATTACATACTTTCATGAATATATAAGTTGCCAGTTTTTTTAGGTTTGGTGTTGAGTGGATCTGCTTCAGCGACTACCCTATTGAACAGAGAGCGTAACTGCTAAACAAAACGAATGCCGACCTGCTCTGGTACTTTGTACTTAAGTGGATCCAAACAACAGGCAGTAGGTGGGGTGGTGGTCGGTGAGCAGCAATATTGCAGGAGCAAGGAATGGCAGGCCCAGGCAATTAGGACCAAGAATGTGCTGTCATGAGAACAGCAGGCTCAGTAAGTCACTGTCCAAGGCCTATTCTATTTTCACTGGCCACAAAAACAACTGCTTCCATAGTGCAAAAGCTGTAAGTGTGTGTATTACCGGCTACGCAAACTTCGAGCTGGTCAAACTGGTCATGAGCTAGCTTAGCTGGGTATGAGCTGGTCTACCATGTCTGAGCTGGTAGCTGGTTGACTTGTTCCGTAACATAGCTTGAGCTGGTCTGGACTGGTCGACCCAGCAACCAGCCGTTTCGAAACCTAGCTTGCGCTGTTTTTTTTCGGCAGGGTAATGTAAGCCGTCAAAACGAATCGACGAATCGCCCTTCTCTCGCGCTCAGATGTTTGTAAACGGTGTCTGCGCTAGAGATCCGTATCTCTGGTGCGCTGCAGATGGTCTAATCCAAGGCCTCAGGATGCTTTGTGTACTCAGGCCTGGAGCCACACATTTATCAATGCTATCAGTGCTAAAGCTGCAAAACACGCCTACATGCAGATCCAAATCTGTGCGCTTTAATGGCGGCTATAAAGAAGCCAAAACTGCTTATCCTCCCGGGCACACGGTACTGACATAAGCTTCATTTTATTTCGGCTCGTCATAATGACAAGGAAATCAAAACAATGCCTTTATATTGGCTATTTTATATTCCTGTAGATTATATCTGTCTGGCTGATATCGAGATTAGGTTGAGGCTACTCTCCCTGAACCCCTACTCGACGGAGTTCCTGTGTTGATGGCGGTTTTGGGCGTGTGTTGTCAGGTGGGCTGACTTTTCACCTGTCACATATGTCCTATATATTGCAGGGAGGTTTTTCCTGAAGTTAATCAAAGATCTGTTGGCTAGTTTTAGAATTATAAGCCATAAAGCCGTTTTTGCAAGAAGATTAAATAAGATTCGGGACATGGTAATGTATGAAACGCGGCAGGGCGTTTGTCATTGATTAATTTTTCAATCAACAAAACTCTCATGCTGCCTGCTACTATAGTAGCAAACATTTTATACTATTTCACTACTTCTAAAAAGAGGAGATGAGAAACCTTTGAACTTGCTATGCAAATATAGGGGTAGGTCTCATTTTGAGTCATTTTAAGAGAGTATCTGATTGTAACCTACATATGTGTGCAGAATAATAGAACTGATTCAGGGGTGTAACTTTCATTTTAATATGGGCCCGGGGGGGGGGGGTTCCCTCCCCAAAAGAAATGTTTTAAAGGAACAGCTGTGAAACTATGAGAATTCTGGTGAATTCTAAGGGGAAAATAATCTAGACCAGTATGTCCCAATCATAACATGAAATCCCTATCTTTATAATATGAAATAATGATTTTCTCATATCATGCAATATAATTTTTTTTTATTGTATACTATTTGGGGACTATCTCCCCTATAATCCCCACCCTTGTGCTGATGGATGGTGAATCCTGCTAACGTGCTAACGTGCTAGCTCTTTGAACAGCGCTGGTTTTCTGACAGGCTACCCCCCTGCCCCATCGAGCCAAACTTTCACACACACGGCCTCAGCCGGTCCTCTCATGGGCAGCGGAACGCCAGCTTAACCCAAACCGCCCATAAAAAATGCACAAGCCCTCCTGACAGGTTATCGCCCTGACTTATTAAAGCATTATGTCTGCCTGAAGGAATCGATGCTGTCAGAACTGCTGATCTCTCAAAATGGCCGCCGCATCAGTATTTGTAGGTAGCAGAAAATAAATAACTCTGCCTCTGTGTCAGTACAGGGGAGAAACCAAGCTGCGCTGTGCTCACAGGGACCACATTGCCACTCTGCTGGAGCGAAATATCTTCTATTAGGGTTAGATGAATCCTGAACAATCCCATACAAAAATCATTTCATATACATTTATAGTGCGTTTTAAGATGAATGTCTAATGCATGTTAAAATATGTAAAAACTTGGCCTTTTCATATATTCTGTAATATATTTCCAATGCATGTGAAGTATATCAATAATCTGCTAGTTTCAATGCACTTATCAAGCATATTTCAGTCGTTATATTAGCAGTAATAATATTCCAAATACATTTCAAATTGCAATGCAAATGAATCTATTGGGGAAATACATTCTAAATATTTTTATATATTAGAATATATTTCTCATATCTCACATACATTGGATATATGCTACTGAATATATGAAACGGATAATACATTTTGACATGCATTACAAATGAATTTTGAAATGCATGGAAAATGTTTTTTTCTGCATGAGATTTAAAGAGTTGAAAGCGTGTCGAATTGAAAGCGTACTGAGCCAGGCTGACGTAAATTTTTAACAGCTGACCTAAAATAATCCCGATCTCGATCAGACTGCAGTTCTGACAAGCAGATTCTGTTGCAGTGACAAAGATTCGACACTAGAGGGCGTAAATGACTGCAAAGTTATCGAAGCTGCTAGAAAGGGAGCGCTGTGGAACGACCGCACCGCGTCGGCTCACGTCATTAAACACGTCACAAAAACTTACATTTAAGTCCGATAACAAAGAGTAAATGTGAACTATATTTATTGACAAAAAAACAAACCGTAATTTTGACGCGACACAAGTGAAGGAACAGGTCATACGAAACCAGAAATAAATAAATAACCTCTCTCAGCTCTCTTCTGTTCTTGGGCCACTTACATTATTTTTTTAATAAACTCCTTTGTGACCTCTTGCATTTCACTGGGGATGTTTCAGTGTTATGGATGTGACATTTGGACACAAAATTACAGACAAAATCCCTCATCCCTTACATGATAAAAAATATAAAATGCATATCACCATAGCACCCACTTGGTTGAGGGGAAGGGCCAAAATTAATAGAAAGCTAGAAAAGAATTGACATAACTTTGTTTATGGATGTGACACAAAAAGACTACACACTTTCTAAAAGCTCTGTGAATTTTGAAGTCTAATCCAGAAAGTTTGACATCCAGGTAATGTCGGAGGCTTGGCTGAAGATGCTGTTTTGAAAATATTTATCCTCATCTTGATTTTTACGAGGTGATACCAGCGTTATGGGTGTGATGCATCTGAAATGCACATTGGTTGACAATCTACCCAATCAAATTTTATCGTAACACACTTGTTGTCATATGAAATGGATCTGAATGTCTGTTCTCACACTGAGAAAACCATCTGAAATGGTTTTGAATGCTTTCAAGATGGCTGCCAAATAGCATTGATTTCAATGGTAATGGGACTCATAAATAAAAAAAATTTTTTTATTTTTTTTTAGCATTTTCTTGTTGTCAGCCTATATTTCAAAATGGTCACAATCGACTGTTTGGGACATCGTAAGTTTAATTGGGAAGTAAGTAAGTTTCTTTTTTCCTGCTTAGGTTGACATTTCTGTGGAATTGCCCACCTCCGTCCCATTTACAGTAGCCATGGCGCTAAGACTCCACAGTGACAGTCCCCGGTCATTTCTGTGTGCTCACTGCTTCATCTCCCTGGTCATTTCTGTGAGTTCACTGCTCATCTCCCTGGTCATTTCTGTGTTCTCACTGCTTCATCTCCCTGGTTATTTCTGTGAGTTCACTGCTTCATCTCCCTGGTCATTTCTGTGTTCTCACTGCTTCATCTCCCTGGTCATTTCTGTGTGCTCACTGCTTCATCTCCCTGGTCATTTCTGTGAGTTCACTGCTCATCTCCCTGGTCATTTCTGTGAGTTCACTGCTTCATCTCCCTGGTCATTTCTGTGTGCTCACTGATCATCTCCCTGGTTATTTCTGTGTTCTCACTGCTTCATCTCCCTGGTCATTTCTGTGTTCTCACTGCTTCATCTCCCTGGTCATTTCTGTGAGCTCACTGCTTCATCTCCCTGGTCATTTCTGTGAGTTCACTGCTTCATCTCCCTGGTCATTTCTGTGAGTTCACTGCTCCATCTCCCTGGTGTTTGTGGCGGGTTCGTGTTCAGGCGATGCTCGGCCGGTTGGCGTTTCTCCTCACCTCTCTCGCTGCGACTCGTGCCTCTGGGGCCGTCCGTCACACCAACGTGTCTTTACCCGGCACGGGTCGGCGGCCATCTCACCTCACGCTCGCCGTCATGTCCGATTCCGTCCACGTCGTGTCCGGTGTGCGTCTCCCCCAGGGGCATGTGTGAGAGAACCTGTCTTTGCTGGCCACCAGACAAAAGGAGGTGTTGCTCGATGTTGCTCGATGTTGCTCGATGTTGCTCGATGTTGCTTGAGGCACATGGGTCAATTCCGTTTGAGGCGTTATTGGAGAAGAAGTTGTTGATTGGCTGTTTCTGGATTGCGTTTTGGATTTGCCTTGTGATAATGAAGCCTGCCTTCACGTCATCCCTGAATCTGCTTTTGGTTCCTCTGCCCCGCGCCCTGACAGCACCACCCGATTTCACAAATTGCCTGAACTTCCGTTTACGAACTGTCTGATCTGCATTACTACTGTTTGCTGGTTCTCGACCCTTGCCTTGCCTGTCTGATCTGCTGCAAAGTAAATAAAGACTTTGACATTAACTCATGCGGTCTTGCTCTTGGGTTCAGTGTTCTGATGCCTGACACATTGCAGTGTACATATTTTGACTTCAGTGATACTAGTCAGTAGTTCTGACCCGAAACACAGGGGTTTTTTTTCCAACGGGAGCCTACTCTTTGGCCTGTGAACAGTGACTGAGTTTCTCAACATCCCTCCTGCCTCACTGGGGAAAGTTCCTCATTTTGCCGGATACAAACTCCCGGTGCACCTTGGGCACGTTCAATCAGAAACATTTTGCAACATTTCACAACATTTTGCAACATTTTCCGGGTTGAACAAAATGTTTCCTGCCGCATGTTTGCTGTAGTAGGCCTCAATATGGAAAGTACGCCCTACAGATGAAATAATACGACAGGGAATAAGACAGCTTGCGCAAATGACAGTTTAAATATTTATGGACTGTTTAAGGTTTCGCGACGTCACCTTCATCTGTTGACGAGGGGGTTCGCCTTGGGGAAAACGTGGTTCTGTAACATTTTGAGGCTCTGTAGATATCAACCCGGGGGCATGCGTTCAGACAGCGAGGTTACCGCCGTACCCGATTTGTATTTCCCTCTTGGAAGCGCGTTCGCGTGATAGCGAACGGCGTCGGTCGTCGGAGCAAGGCCTAGCTCATGCAAATGCGTGTGGCGTTCGGCAGCGCGGACGAAACAAGACACGGTTATTTGAATGGGGTTGAACGATTCGCCGTTGCGTATTCAAATAGATTTTCAGCGGCTCTATGACTGGAGCTCGCTTTCGCAGTTAACGGATCTCCCGTCTCCGACGCCGCAAGAGCGACGTTTTTATTGACTTGTCATTTTTACGCGTTGTCTTTGGTATTTTCTTTTTCTTTTCTCCGTGATCAGAGTTGCTTGTATGAAAGGCCTCGCATTATTAATGCGGGTTATTAATGGCCCGTAGCGTAGCGTAGCGGTTAAGGTACGTGACCGAGACCCGCGAGGTCGGTGGTTCGATCCCCGGCGTGGCCGTAAGGTCCGCACCGCCAAATGACGCGTAATGCGAGTTTTAATCGGTAAAACGGTTGTGAGAACAGAGCGTCGCCGTGGCGATTTTAAGCGCTACCGTTGCTCGGCGCCACCGTTGCTCGGCGCCATCGTTGACTGACGGCTCTGAGGGATACGCTGGCCCGCTGATTCTGTTTGTTTTTATTTGCGTGGGGGGGAGAAAAAAGTCATTATCCCATGCGAACCCGAAACAGACTGCGCTGCTTCTTGACACGCAGTCGAGGAACGCTGAACACAGGAGCCCAGCTGGAGCTGTCTCCCTGCCAAATATCTTCCTTTTACTTGCAAGCGGATTTTCTGAGAGGAGGGGGGGCGGGGTGGTGGTTTGGCTTGATTGGTAGCTCACTCGGATTGGAGACCAACCGGGAAGGTTCCTTGGAAGTGGCGTTGTTGGTCAGCAGGGGGCGCTAAGCAACAGTCCCTCCCCGGAAGTGTAAATACGAGGATTACATATTATTATTTCTCATTTTGGGGCCCGGTGCCCGCATCGAAAGGAGCCAATTGAGGTGGTTCGGGCATCTCATCAGGATGCCTCCCGGGCGCCTCCCTTTGGAGGTTTTTCCGGGCTCGTCCAACTGGGCGGAGACCCCGAGGGAGACCCAGAGCCCGCTGGAGAGATTATATATCTCTCCTGGCCAGGGAACGCCTCGGGATCCCCCAGGAGGAGCTAGAATGCGTTGCTGGGGAGAGGGACGCCTGGAATACCCGGCTTTGCCTACTGCCCCCGCGACCCGACTCCGGATAAGCGGGTGACGATGGATGGATGGATGGATGGATGGATTTTGGGGCCCATTTTCAAGACCTGGCTTAGGCATTACATCATTACATTATTGGCATTTGGCAGACGCTCTTATCCAGAACGACACACAGTTGATTAGACTAAGCAGGAGACAATCCTCCCCTGGAGCAATGCAGGGTTAAGGGCCTTGCTCAAGGGCCCAACGGCTGTGCGGATCTTATTGTGGCCACACCGGGATTCGAACCACCAACCTTGCGTGTCCCAGTCATGCACCTTAACCACTACGCTACAGGCCGCCCCTGTGTATTGAACCGAAGACTCCAGAGTTTCCGGCCTTACTTGTGCAACTTTAGTATCCGTATCGATCCGTATCACTTCAGAAATGAGGGGCTCCAAACACACGAAGCCCCCATGCATGGATGGACGACACCGTGAAATTCAGTCGGAAGCCTTGCAGAGTTACAGCATCAACTAACCCCCCCCCCCGCCTCCCACCTTCTGAGCGTTTCTCCAAGAGACCTGCAAACCGCAGGGACGAGCGCACACGCGCGCCACCCCTAGGGGGCCCTCGCGCCTGGGGAGAGCCGCCCCTATTGTCCGCCCTTAACTCCACCCCCTGGAACCGGACACGGCGAAGAGAAGGGGGGGCGGTGTCGGTGACATCGTCCGCGCTCTTGTGGAACACCTCGCCCGGCCCCTGTGACGAGCAGTCGCCATGGAGACGGCAACGCTGACTTGGAAACCAGAGACTCGAGTCACCGGCTCCGACGCGCAGAAAAAAGTCGGACGAAACGTCGCCCTGTGAATTGGTGCCTCACAGTGCACGACCCTCACAAATCGCCCTAGAGCGAGCGTCCATTTTAAAGGACGTCGAATCCAAAAAGCAGGGCTGTGGTTTATCACCATTACTATTCATTTCACTATGTCAGACGAATTGCCATGACGTACATTTTCTCTGTGTACCCACGCGCGTGCTTCAATCTTGACCGCCTTCAGGTTTTCTGACCCCATTCCCCCTGAGAATGTGATAGGCCATGCGGTTCAGCTGTGTCGTCAAACAGACAGATCAAAGAGCCAATCATATAAAATGTATTCAATAACAAGGGGGCAACAAGAACAGCAAACGATTTAATGAACCATGAACCTTTTTTTAATTATTTGCCTTCCTAAAGTATTTTGAAAAAATTAGAAACAGAAAAATGTCTTCAACAGTTGCATCAACCTTTGATTAAAAGTGGACGATGAAAACACTGCGTTATTATTCTTACAAGCCAAGAGCGGGCATTTGGTTTTCATTTTAACGAGTGAGTAACAAAATTGGTTTATTGATTTCGATGATGTGCACTAACCAGTTATCCAGCAATGCAGTCATACCGCGTCACGCTGGACGTCGTGGAAACCGTCTGCGAGCGAACGGTGAGCGATTTAATGGAATCAGATTAAGTCCTTTAAACCGCGAGATCGGGGGCTCAGAAATTAGCGGATTAGCGGGCGACAGGGAAACCGCTTATGACGTAAGAGGAGCGGGGAAAAGGCGTTCATCGGATGGAATTCTGGTTACGCAAATGATTTGGTCATATTTCCTGACATATATTTCCTGTCGTTTGCAATGTTTTTCATCCTGGGCCAATTTGCTTAATGTACTTGTACTAGAAACATTCAAAGCACTGCATCATTGCATTGCATTGCATTCGTTCAGGTTAATGTACAATGTTGGCAAGTAAGTAAATCCACTGGACTTGTATGACCCAGGGTGGCAGACCTGGTTAACAATGTCCCCAGACCAGTGAGTGTGTATGTAACATGATTGAATTACTGATGGAACTTTAACTGCGAACCAAGAACCAACAAGCAACTTTCAATACAGGCAAACCACAGCCATAACAAGCAACAAGAATTTGTACCTTTTTAGGCACATTTCATACCTTAGTTTCTGAGAGTTTGTTTCACCCAGGTCTGGATCTAACACAGAACATTTTACTGTGTGGGACAGAGTGGGGGTGGGAGGGGAACCGTTTTAAGAGGTGGTTTTTCTGTCTGCATCGGAAGATGGCCAAAGATTCTGGCCGGCTTTAAAAAGTTAGTTCCCCCACAGCGTGAGACATGGACTGGGAGAAGTGGTCTTGCAGGGCGGGGATAGCCAATCACCCCCAGGTTCCAGGACAGAGTGGTAGCTGTCGCGTTTTATTGGAGGTACGGCGGAGCCACTCCATTGGCTGTGGGTTAGCAACAAGGTTTTAAACTCCACAACTCGCATTGGCATTGCCATGGCAACCAGACAGAAGAGAACAACAGTCATCCAGGTGTGACACCGAGACCAGGAACAGCTTCCTGTTAACATGAAGCAGAGGGTTTGCGTGCTAGTTCTTCACTGACATGGACTTTATAATTCTGATTAATTTGTTTGTTAATGCAACTGTTCCTCTATGTGAGCGTAAGATTTTTGATCTTTCGATTTTGCAAACACCTGTTCTATGGAGAAGATAGCAAGTGTAATATTTAACTTGAATTGTTTTCTTTTTATATTTTTGGGAAAAGATTGATGGTGCAAAATCAGCTGCAGTTGAAAACTGATGTGATCTGCTAGGTCTGTTTTACCTGCCCTTGAGCCTGCCTACACTCAGCCACTGCCTGTCCAAGAAAATATGATTTTGTCATTAATTAGAAATTAGGTAACATGCCCAAGGAAGTAGTACATTTTTCTATTATTTAGTCACTTTTGCAAGTAGTATAGCCATACTACTCTCTTTAGAAGGGTATATAAGTTATGTGCCTAGCTGCCTTGAAAAAAAGGCCACCATATTAAGTGAATAACAAAAATAGTATTCAGATTACAGATAATTGTGTTAATGAAAACCCAGGCAAAGAAGTGACGACGTTTACGTGCGTGAGTGCGTGCATCGCGAAATGTGCCGCGGCGCTTTCTCTCAAAGGGGGAATTGTGAGAATGGGCGCGCGTGCACACCCGGTACGTGTGCGAGCCTCGGCGTAAGAGAACAGGAAGCAGCGAAATCACTCGGTGATTGAAAGCGGAGACAGAAGCACGAGCAGGAAGCAGGGGCGTCCCAGCGTTTTTGCTGTTTTCTCCCTTTTCGAGAGTGAAAATCTGTGGGAAAAACCCCCAGTTTGATTGCTTCACACAAAAATCAATCGAAAGCTACTCTGGACCGCAGAATTCTACACGACGAAAGTCTCTTGATTCTTTTACGCCCGGTGGATTCGAGCTAGTTAACAACCATCCGCTCTCAGCGAGAGAAAGGGCGTGTGGATTCTGGGGAGAAGCTTGGCTTCCGTGCTCTCTTTAAAAAAAAAAAAAAAAAAAAAATCTTGCATGTTGTGGTCGTGCACTTTTACTGTTTATATTTGAACAACGTCCGGAGGATTCGTGCGAAGATGGGGTGCACATTGAGCACGGAGGACAAGGCGGCCGTGGAGCGCAGTAAAATGATCGACAGGAATCTGCGGGACGACGGGGAGAAAGCCGCGAGGGAGGTCAAGTTACTTCTACTTGGTAAGAAGCGGGGAATTCGGCCAACTTTCTGAAGTAGGATAATATCAGTTCCCTAACGTCGCATTGTTGCTGACTTCAGCCATTAGCGGATGTGATCCTACAACCATTCACTGTAGGCGAAGTGAACGAAATGTAATCAGCGGGCCACTATGTAACCAGTGATCATGCATTACGTAGCTATGAGGCTAGTGCAGTTTCATACAAACCGACCAAGCTACCAGGTTGTGAAATACGAAGTGGCTAGTTTGTGTTATAGATAGATATGAGATTAATGCGAGCAATTCAGAAGACCATACAAGTCCCGATCGATGGACAACCACTAATGTATCTTCTCGAGATTTCAAACCGAAGCGTCTTTTTGAATTGGCCAACCGAACAAAGGGAACCAACGTTGCAACAGCACTGCTACAGTCGCCAGTGCCCAGGCTTTAGTGAGAAAGTCGTTGGGGCCATTAAATAACATCGCCTACTGGAGCATGGTGGACCGTTTTTAATCGCTGTTCCCCTCGCTAAATGACAGGATGGGGTGCAGATCGTACCCCTGCGGTACACGCAATTTTGAGGAATTGAGATTTGGCCTGTGGTGCATTTTCTTTTCTTTCTTTTTTCTGTGGGTGTTTATTTTCACTGGAAAGGCCACCCTCCTCGTACACTGTATATTCAGCTGGAATGAGCGTTCATGACGCATTGTTACCTGTTGATCGGGATGCATGTTGAGATGTGTATCTCGATGACGTCGCCCACATCTTACAATGTGAGGAACAGGCGATATATTTGCGGACGATTCTGGTTGTGATATTTTGACGTTCTCCTGAGACGTCATCGTTTACTCCCCTGTTGTCTAGATAACTGCAGTGTGAATGAAGTTAATTCTTGGTGTGCAAATGTATGCATACATTCGTCTTTTGCAATTGATCTATGCGTTTACCAACATTCATTTCCCTTCGTTCTTTTGTACAGGATATCTGACCACCAAATATGCCTGAGCATTTGCACGTATTGGCTACCTGCGCCGCGTAGCCTTTTGGTGTTCTGAAATGCAAATGAGAAGTGTAAGCGATGTTTTCAGTCAACACAGTAGTTTCTGTGGAGGATAATCTATTTACTGATATGTTGACTCCTGTTTCGAGTAGATTTCCGGCTAAAATAACGTAATTTGATTACATTAGCTAGCATAAGTAAATACCATAGAACATACATTATCTGCAAAGTGCTATTGGAGGAAATCCTGTATTGAGACACAATTTGCCACATGTGAACAGGAAGACGTTGAGGGCAGCGGTTCCCAACCATGTTCTCGAAGACCTACAGCTCTTTCGGTTTATTTCAACCCTAATTTGGCACGCCCGATTCTACTAATGTAGCAACTCAGTGATATCTCTAGCTGTTGAATGAGGTGTGCTTCGCTTGGGTTGGAATGAGAACCTACTTGGACAATCGATCTCCAGGAACAGGGTTGGGAACTGCAGCTTTAGGACCTCAACCGTCCCAATTCACGTTTTAAGCGGTGGGTGTGATTTGTGTGTGAGCACTCTGGGGCAACAACAGCATTCTTGTTTTGGGGCACCAAAACCCCGTGGCTGGCTCTGCATGTTAATGTAAAAAGCATTCATTCGCGGTCCGACTGCTGTTGGTATTGTGCGGCTGTGCCTTTTTGTAGCCGCAAATACTTATATTGTATTCGTTTTAAGCGATGCTCTTTTCTCAAGCGACATTCAACATGATGTGCGGACTCGCATTAACCTATCATTATTTGGCCTACGGCGAAACGGTCAAGTCTGGAGGGAGATGATTTGCGAACGTGGCCTGCAGGTGTTGGAGGGAAAAGTTGTTCTGTTTTTTAGTGTTTTGTGTTTTGGCTAATCACAAACTCAAGAATATGTACTCTGGCTGAGGTCCACTTTCAGAGAAAGGTTTCATAACAATCGTGCAAATGCCTATCACTGGGCTCAGGGTGCCATATAGATGCAACAAATTGTACCCCTTGCCAAAAAGACATCATTTTTATTGAACATTTTTGCCTTGTTAAAGGTGTTTGAGTACCCAAATGGAACATGGGGAAATTTGTTCCTTAAAGGACAAAAATGGACCTCCACTTTTTCTTCGGTGTGTGTTTAATCCTGGTCCTCGAATTCATGTGTACATTTCCTTTGGCAACCTTAATGTGCTGGTTCCTGGAGTGCAAGAATTGTGTTTGTGTTACAATGGATGGCCATTCTGTATCCATTTAAGGACTTTAAATTGGTCTGTTCAGTTGACAACCCGTTTGTTTTATTTTTTTGTAAGGCAGTAATCGATTCAATGGAGTTACAGCTGAAGCCATTCAAGTCCTAAATGGTGAAAGCAAGGCCCCCTGGGAAATGAAGTTCCCAGATACAGGGGAAATCGCAACAGGCTGAACCTGCATCACCTTAAAATGTTTGAACACATAGTTGCAGAACTCGTCTTGACTAATCTTTGGTTGGAACGAAAAACAACAAGATGCAGCGGCTCTCCTGGTCCAGAGGTTGGGAAACGCTGTTCCATGGAGTTGAGTATTCTGGGAAATTTACACATTACATTACATTTCATTAATGGCATTTGGCAGACGCTCTTATCTAGAACGACATACAGTTCACTAGACTAAGCGGGAGACAATCCTCCCCTGGAAGAATGCAGGGTTAAGGGCCTTGCTCAAGGGCCCAACGGCTGTGCGGATCTTATTGTGGCTACACTGGGGATCGAACCGCCGACCTTGCATGTCCCAGTCATGTACCTTAACCACTAGGCTACAGGCCGCCCCCCACACAAAACTAGTTTGCCCGAATGGTTTATCAACATTAAAAATTTTTTTCCAGAACTTTCCAAACCAATGGACACTGGCATGGCTAGGATTTATGGGCCCTCCTGAAAGGATTTTGCTCTTGCAATCTTTTTGGAGTTTTTGTGGGCCCCTAAAGTCATCACCCTGTTTCACCCCACTTGTGACGGCTCTGCACATTAAACTTTTGTTTACATGTCTCCATATCTTCTACCGAATAGTTAACGTATGGCCGTTTAGGCCAGGGTAGTAGTCCTGGGCCCTCTTGTTGGCATCTTACAGGAAACCGCTCTGTCAAGCTGCGACATAATGCATAGGGCAGCCTCTAGCATAGTGGTTAAGGTAAAGGACTGGGACACGCGAGGTCGGGGGTTCGATCCCCGGTGTAGCCACAATGAGATCCGCACAGCCGTTGGGCCCGTGAGCAAGGCCCTTAACCCTGCATTGCTCCAGGGGAGGATCGTCTCCTGCTTAGTCTAATCAACTGTGCGTCACTCTGGATAAGAGCGTCTGCCAAATGCCGCTAATGTAATGTAGTAATGTAGTAATGTTAAATGTAATGTTAAAATTCTCTGCTTCATATTTTTTCGTCGCGTTCGCAAATCCCTTTCCCGGAATGTGAGTGACATTCCTGCGTCTGGCGCATGCTTGGGAACGTGTTGGGTCATGTCGATCGAGCCGGCGCGTTTCTTCCCCGGTCCCGTCTGTTTACGCGCGCGGCGGCTTCTTAATTTTCCCGGTTCGGGCTTCTTAAAATTCCGAACCACTCGAACAATGGAAAGGGGCCGCGTCGGACGCGGTTTTCGTTTATGTTCCTCTTATCTGCGAGGTGCACTTTGACCCCCGGGCCGGCGGTCTCCTCTCCCCTTCCGCGGCCGTGACGTTTGAGCGTGAGCCGTTGCCGGGCAACACGGATATCCCGCTGGAAGAGCCTGTTGGGAGGGGAGGCGCAGTCCGGAGGAAATGGAGGCTGCTCCGAGGAGCCTGGCCACATTAAATATTGAGCCGCGGCGGGTTTGTTACCGCTGGAGCGCGGCCGACGTGCCCGGCGCTCCGGTGTCGTACCGCACGCGGCTGTGGGCCAATCGGCACGCTCGCCCGCTGCTCGTACCGCGCGCCGTGCGGGTTTCAGCTGACAAAACTGAGGCTGCTGTTTTGTAACCAGCTTGCGGTTTTGAACGTCACGTTGCTGTCCGCTCTGATGGCTGCTCCGTGCTGCTGCTCTGACGGCTGCTCCACACAGCTGCTCTGACCACTGCTCCACACTGCTGCTGCTGACCGCTGCTCCACAGAGAGACAGAGAGACACAGAGAGAGACACAGAGAGAGACACAGAGAGAGACACAGAGAGAGACACAGAGACAGAGACAGAGACAGAGACAGAGACAGAGAGAGAGACAGAGAGAGAGACAGAGAGAGAGACAGAGAGAGACGCAGAGAGAGACAATAATGTAAGAAGGCATCTCCAGACAGCAGCACTGATGCAGATCACAGTGCTAATTCCTGTGTAGCGTTTATGCTTAACGAAGCACAAGAGGCTCCCTCTCGCTAACCGAGCGCGCCGTTCAGGGACCGACCGTTTGTCTGCGCGCCAAGCTTAATTACTGAACCCGTTTTTCATCATTCTGAGCACACACACACGCACACGCGCGCACACGCGCGCCCCGACAGGCCGCTCACACGCGGGGCCGCTCCTTGGTCCTTGGCCAACCGATACGACGAGCCTGTTCCGCGGAGAGACAGACGAGGGGAATGCCAAGTAGGTCTGCCGTAGTCTGAACGTATCCGTCACGTGATCGCGGCGCTTTCAGCCGTAGAGGAGCCTGTTTGTCCCCCGAAAGACGCAACACGCGAATACAGAGCGGCGTGGCGTAAGAAATCCAGTTTTTTCTTCTTCTTTTTTTTTTGCCCATTGCTCGGCAGACCACCCCTCCCGGAGTTGCCGGAATGGACTCATCCGCGGCAGCCGGAGTCTCCCATTGGTCCAGTCCACACGCCGGGTCGTCACGCACTGCGTTTGATTGGAGCACGGAATGCCAGTCACAGGGAACGGGCCATCCTTTCTAAGGCCCTACAGGCACATTTAGTTAAACTTCCCTTTCTATCCTGAACTATGAGCGTTTGTCATTATATCATGTTTGACTCAGGAGTTGTGTATAAAGCATTAGGCTTATGTCCAATCCTTATTCTTAAAGTCAGACCGTGGGAGAGAATATGTTTTGTGTTTATTTATCCATTCATGCATAAGCTAGATTTATCTGTGAAACCCCCTTCGGTGATTTTGGGTTAGCTCAGACAAGCATGTGCTTTCTTCTGGACGACGTTCTGCTGATTGTTTTCAGATTAGAAATTATTTCTCTGTTGTACCCAGAGGACAGCCCCTCCCCCTCCCTCTATAGTCGGGTTCCTCCTGAGATTTCTTCTTTTCAGGGACTCTGTTTTGTTGCTTCCGCATCACGCATTTTCTCCCCACTGAGGAGTTTTATATACATTTTATTATTATTATTAGTGTTATTTTGGGCTTCATGGCTGGTGTTGTACCCTTTTTTCTTCCCTTCTGGTACTCTGTGAAGCGTCTGTGACTGTAAAGCGCTGTGAAAATGTAACCCTCACCCGCGCTCCACCGCCCACCAGAAGGGGGCGCTGGCGAGCATCAACGCACCGCCCACGGCATCGGCATGTCCCTCCCACGGGGGCCCGTTAGCAGTCCGCGTTTAGCGCCCGTTAGCAGCCCGCGTTTAGCGCCCGTCATCCCCCACCGCGGGGACTCGAGAGGCGCGAGTGGCTTAATTAAAATCGGGCGTTCTCCGCGGACGCCTCTTTAGGAAACGCGCGGTCCCTAACGGCGTGTCCGCGTTCCCCCCTGGGGACCTCGCTGCGTGTGCTGCTGTTTCTTACTGCCAATCACTGGGTCCCTTCCTGGTGTTGCAAAAGTTTACCGTTATACCTGTACGCCACTTGCTAGGCTGTCTTTTAACAAATGGTTGTGCGCCAGCTTTCGTTTCGGGTTGGGGTCAGTTTCGGGTTGGCAACAGTCGACAAACCGCACGTGTGTCAACCTCACCTGTAGTAGAGATCTGGCCTTGTTAAGACTCATCTCCCGGAAACGTATGAAATCTGTTCGATATGCCCATAAATCTTCCTGCCCCAATCTTAAGTTTATCATCACACAAGACCTGCCTTAACTACGCAGTTGTTTTGGGCGACATACACACCCTTTGCTATGCTTTAATGAGTTTTCAGGCGTATTGGAACCTATGTAAAACGAAAAGTGCGAACCCTGCCGTCTGGTGGTCGTCTCTGTCTGTCGATTCTCCCTTCACTCACTCGATCTTTCTCTCCCTCTCTCCCTCTCTTTTCTCTCTCAGGTGCTGGAGAGTCGGGGAAAAGCACGATCGTGAAACAGATGAAGTAAGTGTCCCTCCTCCTGTGTTCGAATGCGTTCCATCCACCCTCTGATTCACTCTGGCTACTTTCTAAAATGGATTCCATGGTTGTAATGATGGGGTGGGCTCCCATTATCACCTGAAACTTTGATAAACCTGGATTTTTTGCGTGTCAAGGGTTTCAAAAACACATTTTCTAAGATAAATCTACAGAGCGGACCTTGCTGATCCTTGCTCGTGGCGTTGGAAGCGTCCTCTCCATTTCATTTGGGATCAAAGCCCAGGTTATAAAAAGCTGAAGGCGATTTTTTGAAGAGTTTTTGAAGTCCTCCCAGGAAACTCCCAGGAGTGTGTTTGAGGGGGCTGGGGCTGCTCGTCTTCCTGGCTGTATTGGCTTTGGAGGAACAGAGTGTGTTGCTTTCGCTTTTTGTTTTATTGGCTAACCAGTTAGCTTGGTGTACGTTGGAATGCACTTGTGTCTTTGTGTGTCGTCATGCAGGCGTGTCTGTGTGCGTGTCTGTGTGCGTGTCTGTGTGCGTGTCTGTGTGCGTGTCTGTGTGCGTGTCTGTGTGCGTGTCTGTCTGTGTGTGTGTGTGGTTTGTCCTGTTTGATCTCTCTTTCACGATTGTCCATGAGGCAGGGTACTCGGAGGAGGTGTGTGTAATGTGTGTGTAATGTGTGTGTGGGTGCGTGTGGGTGCGTGCGTGCGTGTGTATCGGTGTGTATGTGTATGTAACGTGTGTGTGTGTATCGGTGTGTATGTGTATGTAACGTGTGTGTGTGTATCGGCGTGTATGTGTATGTAACGTGTGTGTGTGTGTATCGGTGTGTACGTGTATGTAACGTGTGTGTGTGTGTATCGGTGTGTACGTGTATGTAACGTGTGTGTGTGTGTTCTCTCTCTCAGGATTATCCACGAGGCGGGGTACTCAGAGGAGGAGTGTAAGCAGTACAAGGCGGTGGTCTACAGCAACACCATCCAGTCCATCATCGCCATCATCCGCGCCATGGGCCGCCTCAAGATCGACTTCAACGACGCGGCAAGAGCGGTGAGTGTGCTCGTGGGACCACCCCATTCTACACACGCACGCTCTAAAGGTGACGATGATGATGATGATGATGGTGATAGGCCTCGCTGTGGGCCTTCAGGAGAGGTTAGGCAGTGCGTGGTGTTGTCATGGGGATGATGCTAATGCTGATGGTGATGATGGTGAACGTTGTCTTCGGTGGGACAATGCTAGGCATCCATTTGCGTCGCCGCGGTTACGGCGACGGCCGTGGCGCCCGCTCGAGATGTGACGCGGAGAGCTCTCGTCGTCACGGCGATGTGCGTTTGTCGCCTGGGCGACGAGTGGTCGCTGCGGTGTTGTGCTGCTATGCTGAGGACTGAGATGATGATGATGATTTGGCGTCTCTTCCTCCCCAGGACGACGCCAGGCAGCTGTTTGTCCTGGCGGGCTCGGCGGAGGAGGGCTTCATGACGGCGGAGTTGGCGGGGGTCATCAAGCGGCTGTGGAAGGACGCCGGCGTGCAGGCCTGCTTCGCCCGCTCACGAGAGTACCAGCTCAACGACTCGGCTGCGTAGTGAGTGACCGCCTGACCAGCACTTACCGTTTCTACAGCCTGACCAGCACTTACCGTTTCTACAGCCTGACCAGCACTTACCGTTTCTACAGCCTGACCAGCACTTACCGTTTCTACAGCCTGACCAGCACTTACCGTTTCTACAGCCTGACCTGAACTTACCGTTTCTACAGTCTGACCAGCACTTACCGTTTCTACAGCCTGACCAGCACTTACCGTTTCTACAGCCTGACCAGCACTCACCGTTTCTACAGCCTGACCAGCACTTACCGTTTCTACAGCCTGACCAGCACTTACCGTTTCTACAGCCTGACCAGCACTTACCGGTTCTACAGCCTGACCAGCACTTACCGTTTCTACAGCCTGACCAGAACTTACCGTTTCTACAGCCTGACCAGCACTTACCGTTTCTACAGCCTGACCAGCACTTACCGTTTCTACAGCCTGACCAGCACTTACCGTTTCTACAGCCTGACCAGCACTTACCGTTTCTACAGTCTGACCAGCACTTACCGTTTCTACAGTCTGACCAGCACTTACCGTTTCTACAGCCTGACCAGGACTTACCGTTTCTACAGCCTGACCAGCACTTACCGTTTCTACAGCCTGACCAGCACTTACCGTTTCTACAGTCTGACCAGCACTTACCGTTTCTACAGCCTGACCAGCACTTACCGTTTCTACAGCCTGACCAGCACTTACCGTTTCTACAGCCTGACCAGCACTTACCGTTTCTACAGCCTGACCAGCACTTACCGTTTCTACAGCCTGACCAGCACTTACCGTTTCTACAGCCTGACCAGCACTTACCGTTTCTACAACCAGCTACAGTCTGACGAACCCCAGTCCTGGGTCAGATACGTAATTGTTTTGGACTCAAATACTTTTCTGCGCTTTACTGAGCTTGTCCGATGTATTGGGACTGATTTAAATGCACTCAAAAAGTGCAAACCCCACCTTCTGGTCGGCTAAATTGCACCAGGTAAGATCAATTGAGCACCGAAAAGTATAGAATGCAAAACAGTTGCATTAGTTCAGCCAGGTCTGATCGACACTGTTCGTTTCTACCAACTGCTTCAGTCACAAACACTGATCGTCTATAAACTCTATGCCAATCACACAAACACTGATCATCTATACAGCCTGCTGCAGTCTCTTAAACGCTACTCGAAGAAAGGAGGAAAGTCCCAAAGTCTTTTGTGGCTGATTGAGTAACCACTACAGAAAACAAACACGCGCAAAACAGAGCAGGGATACTTCAATCTGGTCAATCATACTTCCCCTTCTGATTTCGGCTTATGTCACCGATTGGCCACAGCTGCCACGCACCTAATGTTTCAGGTTTAAACCGGTCCCTGATTGGTTGAGATGAATGGAAACCGGCAGCGCTAGTGGTCTTCAGGGCCAGATTTGTAGCCAGTTACGAAATAAATCCCCCCCCCCCCCCCCCAAAAAAAATCTAAGTATCCATGCGTGCAATTTGGGACCTGTAGGACCTGATGTTGGATACGACTCGTTGTGACATATGAGACCCTTCTCATCCTGCTGCCTTGCGCGCACTGTCCACACTTCCTGCTGAACGGGGGTTGCGACATCGGTGAAATGTGCACGGTGTGATCACGCCTCGCAGAAGGGGAAGCTTGTTGCAGAGAGAGAGGGAGAGAGAGAGAGAGCGTGAGAGAGAGAGAGCGGGGGGGGGGGGATGGTCTGTGTGTTTGTTTGTTTGTTTGTCTCTGTATTTGTGTGTTTGTGTCTCTGTCTCTCTCTCTCTCTCTCTGTGTCTCTCTCTGTCTCTCTCTCTGTGTCTCTCTCTGTGTCTCTCTCTGTGTCTCTCTCTGTGTCTCTCTCTGTGTCTCTCTCTGTGTCTCTCTCTCTGTGCCTCTCTCTCTGTGCCTCTCTCTCTGTGTATGCGTATGTGTCTGTGTCTGTATGTGTGTTTGTGTCTGTGTGTCTGTGTGTCTGTGTGTCTGTGTGTCTGTGTCTGTGTACGTCTGTGTGTGTGTGTCTCTGTGTGTCTCTCTCTGTGTGTCTCTCTCTGTGTGTCTCTCTCTGTGTGTCTCTCTCTCTGTGTGTGTGTGTGTGTGTGTGTGTGTGTGTGTCTCTCTCTCTCTGTGTGTGTGTCTCTCTGTGTGTCTCTCTGTGTGTCTCTCTGTGTGTCTCTCTGTGTGTCTCTCTGTGTGTCTCTCTGTGTGTCTCTCTGTGTGTCTGTGTCTCTGTGTGTGTCTGTATGTGTGTGTGTGTGTGTGTGTGTGTGTGTTTGTGTCTCTGTGTCTGTATGTGTGTGTGTCTCTGTGTGTCTCTGTGTGTCTCTCTCTGTCTCTGTGTGTCTCTCTCTGTCTCTCTCTGTCTCTCTCTGTCTCTCTCTGTCTCTCTCTGTCTCTCTCTGTCTCTCTGCGTGTCTCTCTGCGTGTCTCTGCGTGTCTCCATGCCTCCTGCTCTGTCGCTGACACCCCCGTTCCTCTCACAGCTACCTGAACGACCTGGACAGGATATCCCACGCCGCCTACATCCCCACGCAGCAGGACGTCCTGAGGACCCGGGTCAAGACCACCGGCATCGTGGAGACGCACTTCACCTTCAAGGACCTGCACTTCAAGTGCGTCTGTCCGTCTTTTATAATCCACGTACACCCCCGCGGTCTAACAGTTTGAGAGCTGTATGTTTGCTAGAGCCTTTTAAAACGTACTTGCACCCCGCAGTCTTAACAGCGTGAGAGCAGAACCATAAATCGTCTCTCTCTATCTGAGGCAGCAGTGGTTTATTTTTAGCTTTCAATTTAATTTTTTTAAATGAATAAAAAAAAGAAATCTATTTTTAAATATTACTCATTTGGCAGACGGCCGTCTCCAAAGCAACGCGCCGTGACATTGCGATGATGTATTGAGCGAATATCGTGACGGGAATGCAAAAATGAGGCCATCGCTGCTGAGCGACAAGTGAAAGATGCAATTAAAATTCCTTTTGTAAAAGTAAAAGAAAAAAATACAAGCCTCATTTGAATCGCGATGCAAATGTTGCTAATGCTAACGCAGGGAGATGGTTGTTCCTCAAATAATGGTTTCGGGCCCTGAAAGTCTGAGGCGAGAGAACTTCAGAACCTCTCAATGTCCAAGGCTATCCTCTGTGGCGATTGCTTTAATGCTCCAGTTATGAAGCCAAACACTGCGGGCCCCATATTTGGGGTCTGGAAAAGGGGCGCACCTCTAGCCCAGTGGTACCCAACCCTGTCCCTGGAGATCTACAGTCCTGGAGGTTTTCATGTCAACCAAGACTTGGCAAGATCTGACTCAACTAATAAACTGCTCAACATCATCTCTAGCTGTTTGAATGTGGTGTGGCTTTGTTAGGGTTGGAGTGAAAACCTACAGGACGGTAGATCTCCAGGAACAGGGTTGGGCAGCCCTGCTCTAGCTGTTGAATGAGGTGTGGCTTTGTTAGGGTTGGAGTGAAACCTACAGGACGGTAGATCTCCAGGAACAGGGTTGGGCAGCCCTGCTCTAGCTGTTTGACTGAGGTGTGCTTTGTTAGGGTTGGAGTGAAAACCTACAGGACGGTAGATCTCCAGGAACAGGGTTGGGCAGCCCTGCTCTAGCTGTTTGAATGAGGTGTGCTTTGTTAGGGTTGGTGTGAACCTATCGGACAGGTAGATCCTCAGGAACAAGGGTTGGCTCTATCCTTGCCCTCGCCTTGGGAGGTAGACTCTAGTTCACAGCTTCTTTGTCTGGCTAAACGGTTCTCCGTCCGGGAGCTTCACACCTACGATTGAGGTGGAAAGAACTAAAAACGGTTACTCTACGGTGATGAGCCAAGGAGCCATTTTTTTCCTGAGAGTTGTACTGACACGGTCTGAAAAATTGTGTGGAATCGGGGAAACCCTTCGCGCACTGAATCGCGTCTGCGCGAACATGACAGTTTCTAAGCATTCGGGTGTGGCGCTCCTCCTCCAGGATGTTCGACGTGGGAGGCCAGAGGTCGGAGAGGAAGAAGTGGATCCACTGCTTCGAGGGCGTGACGGCCATCATCTTCTGCGTGGCGCTGAGCGACTACGACCTGGTGCTGGCTGAGGACGAGGAGATGGTGAGCCCCGTTTTCCCCCATGATGCACCTCTTTAGAAAACCCCACGGGCCCACAGCCTGATCCTGAACTAAATCTTGAATTCGAGGCAAACCGAAACTTGTTTTCGGTTTTTTTGCGGGGCTCTGGCTTGGTCTGAGCCAATTTTCCCCTGTCCCATTTCCTTACAATGCAGCTGTGTCTGTGTGAAAGGCACTGCACAATTGAAGCTGAAAGCAATTGAATTAAATGTTTGTAAATGTACAGGCTAACCAGCCCGATGATTGACATAATCTTTCCTTGCGCTGGCCGATAGTCTAAGATGACAAACTTCATTTGGTGGAACAAAATATCTTGTGCTTGCCCATATAGGACTGTAGACCAGGGCTAGGCAACCCTGGTCTAGGAGTGTCAGAGATGTTCCTGTTTTTTTTACTCCAACCTAAAACCTTGGGGTGAAACTCACCTGCCCTTGGGCCGTTTCTCCACCCAGAACCGAATGCACGAGAGCATGAAGCTCTTCGACAGCATTTGCAACAACAAGTGGTTCACCGACACCTCCATCATCCTGTTCCTCAACAAGAAGGACCTTTTCGAGGAGAAGATCAAGAGAAGCCCGCTGACCATCTGCTACCCAGAGTACACGGGTAAGAAGCGCTCCCCAACACCCCCTCCCTCCACCGAAATGAAGCAAACGGCTGGGATTAGAAACTTTCCTTTTTTTTTTTGAAATTAATGTAGCAAATTTATATCATATCATATATTATATATTTATATATAATATTATACATATATTTATATTATATCATTTAAACCCCTTTTGAGTTGGTTGAATGAGTTGAGCTGGTTGAGTGAGTTTGTTCTTTGAGCGGACACGCTAGTTGGCTAGTTGAGGGAGCTGGTTGGTTGGTTGAGCAAATGTGCAAGTTGCTTGGTTGGGTTGAGCAAGTTTGGTTGGTTGGTTGGTTGAGCGAGTTGCTTGGTTGGTTGAGCGAGTTGCTTGGTTGGTTGAGCGAGTTGTTTGGTTGGTTGAGTGAGTTGCTTGGTTGGTTGAGTGAGTTGCTTGGTTGGTTGGTTGGTTGAGCGAGTTGCTTGGTTGGTTGAGTGAGTTGCTTGATTGCTTGGTTGGTTGAGCGAGTTGGTTGGTTGGTTGAGTGAGTTGCTTGATTGCTTGGTTGGTTGAGTGAGTTGCTTGATTGCTTGGTTGGTTGAGTGAGTTGCTTGATTGGTTGAGCGAGTTGGTTGGTTGGTTGAGTGAGTTGCTTGATTGCTTGGTTGGTTGAGTGAGTTGCTTGATTGCTTGGTTGGTTGAGTGAGTTGCTTGATTGCTTGGTTGGTTGAGTGAGTTGCTTGATTGCTTGGTTGGTTGAGCGAGTTGGTTGGTGTGCTCAGTGAGTTCGCTGGTTGGTTGAGCGAGTTGGTTGGTAGGTTGATTGAGCATGCAAGTTGGTTGGTAAGTTGAGCGAGCCAGTTAGCTTAGTGAGTGAATGAGCGAGGTGTCCCATTAAACATCACGACCGGACTCTCTCGGCTCAGGGTCCAACACGTACGAGGAGGCCGCGGCCTACATCCAGTGTCAGTTCGAGGACCTGAACAAGAGGAAAGACACCAAGGAGATATACACCCACTTCACCTGCGCCACCGACACCAAGAACGTGCAGTTCGTCTTCGACGCCGTCACCGACGTCATCATCAAGAACAACCTGAAGGACTGCGGCCTGTTCTAGAGCCTTTTTACGGTAAGACGCGTCGCGATGCAGTTGCCTCATCAACTTTTTTGATAGAGCTGGCGACTTTTCAAGCCCCGCCCAGTAACTTATTTTCCCCTAAAAGCGATACAATTACATATTGGCAACTTCCACAAACCTGCTCTGGCCATATGTTTTTTATTTAATGTCATCCAGTATGTTTTTTTGTTTTTTTAAGAACATTATTCTGATACATCTAATATCTTGGTTCTTAACTGATATATAATTTACATAATGTGTTGCAGGGCGGCACGGATGGTGCAGTGGGTAGCACTGCCGCCTCACAGCAAGGAGGTCCTGGGTTCGAATCCCCGTCGGCCGGGGCCTCTCTGTGCGGAGTTTGCATGTTCTCCCCGTGTCTGCGTGGGTTTCCTCCGGGTACTCCGGTTTCCTCCCACAGTCCAAAGACATGCACGTTAGGCTGATTGGAGAGTCTAAATTGCCCGTAGGTATGAGTGTGTGAGTGAATGGTGTGTGTGCCCTGCGATAGACTGGCGACCTGTCCAGGGTGTATTCCTGCCTTTCGCCCAATGTATGCTGGGATAGGCTCCAGCCCCCTGCGACCCTGATCAGGATAAGCGGGTTCAGATAATGGATGGATAATGTGTTGCACATAATACCCACCGCCCGAAACAATGATGTCACTGTGAAGTTCACCTACTTTTCCCCAGACATCCGTGGAGGCCATTTCAGGAAGTGAAAACCTTCAGTTCTGGCATGCAAATTGTGATTGTGACAGAACCCAATGACATCGTCGTTGTTGATGAAAGATGTGGCTTTGAGCACATGAAGTACCAGTCATACCAATCATTGCGAGACGGAACATGCCCCATTACAAGTGATGTTCCTCTCGCTGTAATTTCACTAGAAACATCCGATTGACACGAGTGTTAATGAGTAACTGTTACTGTTTTTTCTATCTTATTTTTTATTTTATTTTTACACAGGAGCTGAAGAAACCAACCCGATGTGCGTTTCCCGGGGGGGATCGACTTGCATAAGGAAAATCGACCAATCATGGACCAGTACTGTACTATATACCGGTTTTATAGGTTTATTTATGTGTTTTTCTTTTTTTCTTTTCTTTTTTTTCTTTTGGTTTTGTTTGTTTTTGGTCTTTGGACATTTTAAGATGAAGCTTAGAGAACTTTTGTATAGGATGTTGTATAGTAACTCTTGTAATTGTTGTTGGCTTCTCCCCCCCCCCCCCCCACCCCACACACAATTTTTTTTTTTTTTTTTTTTTAAGAAATTTTAATTTGTTCTGTTTTTTTTCCTGCCTTTTAAAAATGTTTTCCCCAAAAGTCGCCATGGTGGAAATATTTCCGTGACCGGAGTTGGCAGGGAGAGAGCGGATTTGGCCTGAGTCTAGTTTTTAGGTATTTGTGCCTTTTCGCATGGTCTTTCACAGTACTTGTTAATGCATCGTTTTGCCTGCTAATTGTCTCAACAAAGCGTAAACGTGTAAAGTTGAATATTTAATACCCCCCCAAAAAAAAAAATCTCCCAGAGCTATTCCAGCATGTGGTTTAATACGACTTCCACACCAACTGTCCATTTTCGTCTGGATGAGAGAAAGGTTACGGTAACACGAGTTTTTATTTACCGTTTGCTGGTCGACCGACAATCGTCCACGCGGCCGTTCTCATCCCGTCTTGCGCGAGAGTCCACGTTTCGAGATGGTTACGCGCACAGACACGCAACGTTCGGGAACGGACTGTCGCGACCGAACGTTGGCTCCGGGGCCGCCTGAGCGGTTTTGCCCGTTAGTCACGTGACCTAAAATGAGCCGAACGGTTCAAGAAATTTTTTTCCGGTCGTTTTTATTTCACTCGACGTCTTTTACTGGGGGGTTTTAACAGGGCAAAAGCGGCTATTTTCGGAGGGGCCGGAAAGCTTCTGGAAGCTTTTGAATTGCTGGCCCGACGGTATAATCGGGAATTTTAATGCAGGAAAAAAAAAAAAATCCTTCGTTTTCTGGAAGAGGGTGGCTGTGTGAATTTTGTTTTCGACACGCTGCAAAATGACGCGATGGACAGACTGAGGAGAGAAGGGAGAGAAAGGCAAGCCAACATCTGTAATAGAGGTGTCCTCTCTGTGGCCCTGTTCTGTGTGGAAGAGGAACATTTGTACACTCATCTCCCTTATTTTGCTAATAAAAACATAAACTTGGCTTGTGCTGCTGTGTTGCTTTTCTTTAAGGTAAATTTGGGATAGGATGTTTTTTTTGTTGCTGCCCAAGTCCTCCAGTATTACATTACGTTACATTGCAAGGCATTTAGCAGACATTCTTATGCAACGGAGGCATTATAAAATGGGAAGCGTTTTAATTTGACAAATATTTCATAACCAGTCTGATGCACACATGTTACGTGCCATAGACTTGCATTCAGATGGAATGCACAGGTGTGAGTGTGTCTGTGTCTGTGTCCACACTTGTGCTGTGCTCCTACTAGACGGTGACAATATGTCATTGTCATATGTCATTGTTTTGGATTCAAATACTTTTCGGTGCTTCACTGAGCTTTTCTGGTGTATCGAAACCAATCAAATGCTCTCAGAGTGCAAACTTGCGCCAGGCAAGATCAATCGAGCACAGAAAAGTATTTTATTCCAAAACGATGATGACTTGCCCTTGTGTCCAATCTGACACACAATTACATTCCATTTTTATCTTATCCAGAGCGAGGTACAGTTGATTAGACTAAGCAGGAGACGATCCTCCCCTGGAGCGATGGGTTAAGGGCCTTGCTCGAGGGGCCCGACGGCTGTGCGGATCTTATTGTGGCTACACCGGGATTAGAACCGGCGACCTTGTGTGTCCCAGTCATTTACCTTAACCACTACGCTACAGGCTGCCGTTCAATGACAACATGCGCACGGAAAGTTCACCGCCGTGCATACCTGTACAGTCATGCGCGGAGGCAGAATGCGGGCACACGTGCTGGCATTAAATGCGTTTGAACATACGTGTGCAGACGCCAGCATGCCCCAGCACACACACACACACACACACACAATGCATGTGAAAACCTCAGCAAGCCCTCTTCTGCCTGCCTTGTACTCTAGGGCTCCCCCTCAGAGCACCGTTTTTCAGTACAACTTCGACAGAGAACAAGAGACCTTTGTGCGACCTTTGTGTCCTGTCAAGTGCTGCAATTGATTTGTTTCTGCCCGCGAACGAATTTCATTCACGCGCCCGCTTGTTCGCCCGAACAACACTTGCAGCCGACAGCCTACGTCCGCGTATGAAGAGTTGCCATTCATCGCCTGCCAACGCCGTTTTTATTATTTTTTTAATATATAAGCCTCTGTTCCGTTGGGACAACTGTGATGGAATTCGTCCCCGAGCGCTGCCAAGAAAGGCAGGCGGCCTAAACGGTTGCGGATTCGACACAAAACGGGGAGGTAGAAATGAATTTAATAAAACTTTCGGATGGTGAATGGAGGGAAAAAACAAAGTGAGCAATGTTTGGATAAACTAGAAGCGTTTGTCAATTTTTATTTGGTGTGAAAGCTGCCTGCTGCCTGGATGTTTGTTTTGAAGAGGGGGAGGGGGGTGTGTAACAAACCAATCCTCTCCTCCCTCTTCTCTTTTATTCTCTTGCTGTCTCTTCCTCTCCGTGCCTGGGTTGGAGTGATGAGAGCGAGGGAGAGATGACCGTGACAGAAAGCACTCGATAAGCGCACACAATTTCCCATGCAGACATCGCGCTGCTGCACCTCCCGCAAGAGCGAGCCGAGCAGAGCGAGACCGGGTCAGGTGTTGCCGCGAGCTCCGTCTGAACGCTGGAACAGCGCGAGCAGGTTCCAACAGGTGGGGTTTGCTGCTCTGTTCGCGACCTAACATACTCTTGATCCCCGCCCCCGCAAAACGTTTCGCTAAGGTCCATAAACTCAAATGCTGCCTTCCCGCTAGATATGTCGCAATGTTGTGCAACAATCTTTGACATACGTTTGCTCCGTATTTGCTAAGTGGCGGGGATGGTGTATCTAGGAGCAGCGAGTGACGCATTTAAAAATGGTGTTATAATCGTGGTTTATCACCCTGTCAACAGCAATGATAAAGACTCTATGAAACCGGACTTTTAACACATGGCCTTTTCGGATTGAGAATCTAAAGCTGTCGTTGCGCAGCCCTGCTCTGCGTTTGATCTCCGCTCGAGTTCTGCTTCCCGAGTCGCCCTCGTCTTATCCTCCTTATGATGTCACTGGCACCGGGTTCCATGGCAACAGGGTGATATTTCTGCAGGCTGGCTGCCTGGCTGGCAGGCGTGTTGCGCGGTGAAGAGTTTTATAAATAGCCCTTGATATTTCCCGGCTCAGGACAACGGCTGGACACCACGCATACATTCTTTACCGACGGTACACGCTCTCTTGTTGTTTGTGTGTGCTCGGTGAATATAAACAAGCCAAAGAATAACATCTAGTATTTTCAGGAATTAATAAACATACATCGTGGATGTATTAAAATTCTGTATATGTACGCTCACTGACTAATTTATTAGGTACACCTAATCTGGCCCAGGGAATGATCCCGAGTTGCCTTCGGAACAGCCGGAATTCTTTAAGCCCATGAATTGAACTTGATCCGTTCCTTCGGGATTTTGGTGTATGCATTCATGGTGCTCGCCTCCCGTTCCACCTGACCCCAAAAGTGCCCTGTTGGATTGAGAGAGTGAACTGAAGGCACCGTCATGTTTGTGGAACCGGCTTGAGAAGATTGTGTGCGCTTGTGTGCATTATGGGATAGGCTGGCCATGAGGCGATGCCCGTGGACAGCAACAATGCCGGGGTGTTCAGATGATACTAATTTGATATTAAGGGTTTTAATAGGGGACGGCACGGATGGTGCAGTGGGTAGCACTGCCGCCTCACAGCAAGGAGGTCCTGGGTTCGAATCCCCGTCGGCCGGGGCCTCTCTGTGCGGAGTTGGCATGTTCTCCCCGTGTCTGCGTGCGTTTCCTCCGGGTACTCCGGTTTCCTCCCACAGTCCAAAGACATGCATGTTAGGCTGATTGGAGAGTCTAAATTGCCCGTAGGTATGAGTGTGTGAGTGAATGGTGTGTGTGCCTTGCGATGGACTGGTGACCTGTCCAGGGTGTATTCCTGCCTTTCGCCCAATGTATGCTGGGATAGGCTCCAGCCCCCCTGTGACCCTGTTCAGGATAAGATGATGGATGGATGGATGGATGGGTGGGTTTTAATAGGGTCTCGCATTCCTCGCATCTTTAAACCAGCAACACACTTCGACACAAGGCAGGATGCATCCATGGAAGACTTCGCTCCGAATTCTGGCCCTATCCTTGGCTTATCGCGGCAGAAATCAAGATTTGCCAGACCGGGCAACATCTGTCCAGTTCTGGTGATCCCTGCAGCCTCATCTTCCTGTTCTTAGCTGAGTGGGCCGAGGCATGGCGTGCTGCCCACTGCTGCCCATCTGGACCAAGGTCTGACGCGCTGTGAGGTCAGACACGCCCTCCTGCCCACCGCTGTTAAACCACTGTTATGTCTGTAGCCTTTCATTAGTTTTACTTCAATGAGTATTGCCCATTCTCCTCTGGCCTCTCATGAACACGGTGTTTTTGTTCATCACACTGTTCTCCGTACACTCAGGAGACCCCAGTGCGGGAAAAAAATCCCAGGAGGGCGGCCTGTTTCTGAGATCCTGGAGCCGCCCGCGTCTGACGCAAACGGTCAGGCCACGGTCAAAGACGCTCGGATCGCACGTCTCGCCCATCCTGATGTCTGGACGCACAAAACGTGAGGAGACGTCGGGAGAAGTATCGGCCACTTGCACTAACGAGCGAGTGTACCTAATAAAGTGGCCTGCGTACGTGGTCGTACGGCACGCATGAGTCACTGTTCTAAAAAAAAGTAAACGGTAAATAGGTCAGAGACTCACGACACGGCACGACGCTGTGCTGTGCGCTTATCGGCAGCCATTGGTTTTCAGTTCAGCGTTGCTGCCCGAAGTTCACTTTGTCTGCGTTCATATTTTTAAATGTGAAGATCCGTAGAACCGTTGTTCTCAAAGGGGGTAGATCAATTTCTAAATGTCACGGCAGCTGCTGCGCTGAAGTATCCAGTTCGCCTAATTTTTTTATCCGATGTGACATTATCGCCAACATGGCCGCCAACTGCACATCCATCCTGAGTGAAATGTTGTACTGCGGTTCGATGTAGCCTACAGGTGAAGCAGATTTGGTGTGTAGAGCACTTTAGACGACTACACTCTCAGGAAAAAAAAAAAGCGTATTTGTCTCCGAGGTAAACGCTTTTTGGTTCTTTCCGGAACCCGCCATCTTGGGTGTAAAGTGTGAAAGCTCCCGGGCAAAGAACCGTTAACCTTTAAAATGTACAAGAGGTAATTTCGGACTTCTAACGGTCAAGAGAGGAATTGCAGCAACAAATACCCTCAAACCACAACACTCTTCATCCCACTGTTTATCCCCTCTCTGTGAATGTGCTGACATTGGCTGTGGCAATGAGAACCAATTTTCAACTAATGAGTTTGATTTATTGTACAGCTATACAATGTTTTGGTAGTGTCAGTTCCTCAACTGTATATATTTGAAACCCGAATTTAAGGACTATAACCACAGGCAGAGGGTGAGTCAACATGTCAGTGAGCCTTTTTCAATGATAAGAAGGGATTTACAATGGCCTTGTAGCAATATTTTAACACAAAAATCGTACCTATTGTACCTTTAACTAGAGAGGGTTCTTCTATGGAATCCCATGGTTAATTTTGGAACCATGTTTTCTTAGAGTCCACAATAGGCTAATTGGTTGAAACAAAAACGTCCAGTGCACACCAGCCCACCGGAAAAAAGGGTTTGATCCCCTTCCAACCCAACGTTATAGATTATATACTTTACTCTAAAAATGCTTGGTTGTTTCTGGAAACACTGTTGGGTTGCGCATGCTGGGTTGTTTAGTTTTGTTTGCTGGGGAACGTCATGTTGATTTCCCCCCCAAATTCCACTTGCTCTGCGGCTGGGTTGTCCGGAACCCAGCTGCTGGGTCGTTCCAGTGGCATCTCGTACCAGAGACTGACTAATGGGTGTTTTTAAAAGTATTTCTGTTAAATTCATATAATCTGTATAATTTAATCTTTACCTAATAATGTTATTCGCCTACGATAACTTATATTTTTTATATTTTTTTATGGGAGTCATTGACACAACTGAATGTTTCTCATCTATCTATAGTCTATGTGACGATGTTCACGCGCTCACATTAGGCAACTTGAACGGAGGATAAGAAGAATGAATTCGTTTTTTGAAAACCAAATCAAAATTGCAGTTACTATGCATTTAAGAAATGTTGGGCGAATACTAGATCCGCGCAGCCGTTGGGCCCTTGAGCAAGGCCCTTAACCCCGCATTGCTCCAGGGGAGGACTGTCTCCTGCTTAGACTAATCAACTGTACGTCGCTCTGGATAAGAGCGTCTGCCAAATGCCAATAACGTAATGTAATTGCAGAAAGAACAGCTTTATTGCGTATTTTACAACCGCATTCGCCTTGAGCGGTAATAATAACCATGAATTGTTTATATGCTATTTTGTTTTAAAAACACACACAGGCTCGACCCATTGTTTATTAAACATTCCAGCAGTGGGCTCAATGCTATTGCTATTGCATGTGCGTATGACTATTCATATGACTGTCAATTTAACTTGCTCTCTGTTGTAAAACTGATGGATGTGCTATAAACTTCCTCTGTCAATCGATCCATACATTTGCAAGGAGCCCGATGAAACGGCCGGAGGTCGGTGCTCATTTATATTTAATGTGTTAATTGTCCGTTTAAGTGCATAGGAGGGAAGTCAAAAGGCTTCCCGTTTATGCCGAATCGATAGAGGACTATCATTACTGGTTCCTGGCTGTCTGAAGTGGGTTATTTTGCCATCCACATTCCCAGTGCGAGGTAGTAAAATATTTCCATTGTGTATTCACGTAGCTGTCCCTTGGATGTAGATAAACCAGCCGGTGTAAAACAGAAAGACGTGTGCGTTTCAGAGTGGTCAGACCACTTGACTTGAGGGGCACAGGTTTGGCGTAAGTATTGGGTCACTACCTTAGGCAATGCATTATCTGAGAAATAATCTTTACAATTTTGTAGTGCTATCAGATTGGCCAATTGCCTGCAAAAGAACAGCAGGCCTATCGGAATGTATGTTTCAGTTTCAATCAATCAATACACGCGCGTCATAGTTGAATAGTTTGAGAGTTTTGGTAAACAAGTGGCGCACGCGGCAGTTTTACTATCGACAAGATTTTACGGACTAACAAAAGCTTTTATGTACAAGTCAATGGAATACATGACTTTGTGCGCCCTCCACTGGTCTCATTCGGAACTGAAGGGCAGGAATATAACTCAAACCAGTCTTGCATTTACTCCCAGAAAATGTTTGTCAACACTGAACAACAGCAAGCGTTCCAAATTGATATAAAACAATACGAAGCACAATTGATACTTTTATTTAGTTTTAAACATAAAAATAAAAAAAATAGCTTACATATATTTCAACAAAGCTATTTTTAAAAATTTCAGTTCGTGGGGAACTTTTAACGCCAAGGTAAGAACCACCTGTTCAAGCAATCATTCGTCTCAGATCTCTGCTTCAACGTTTATCCTGACACCCAGTTCAAACACCCGGCCCAGGTAAAATAACCACACACACTTAACAGTAATTCACACAATTATCGTTATTTGAAATATCTGGATAAATGTATGGATTCAAGATCAGCACAGCGCTCCTGCGCGATGACGTCAGGATGACTCAGGACCGTGCAATTAGCGTTGACTATTTACAGGCAAACGAACAGGTGTTAGTTGTCAACATTGTGACCTGTTGTTAATGGTTGTATGGATGGAAACGTCTTCTATCAAGAGGACTACTGGGTTGAGGAAACGGAGTTTAATTATCAGTTTTGTGATGTGTTTGTGGGCCTGTCGGTTGGCTTATTTTAGAAATCCAGTGCGTGGATGGGCCACACAGTCTGAAATGGCATCCGGACTGTGCCAATGACTGGCAGTGCTCCTCGTAATTGGCTCTCGGCTCTCACGCAGGGAGGGAGGATTTCATCCAGACGGGGTGATGGTGATATTTCACGGTGCGCATACGAGCTTCACCCGAAGCGTCTTCCTGCACGAGATACGCGTCTGCACGCGTCTGCACGAGACTGCTGTAAGAAGAGCGGCAACGGTGACATCACGTGCGCTGTCCCGAAATCGAAGTTCAACAATGTCAGTTGCGACCGGCGTTTCGGCGTTAACGTAATTGGGACGTCGCACATTTGGGAGAAAACGGGAAGAGGCAACTGAAGGAACTGTCAGAAGTCTGGATAAAAGGAAAGGTGAGACGAACACCCGCCGACTGTTCCCTTGGCCAACCTGTCAAAACATAGGCTAACCACCAGTACGCTGACTGGGATACTCGCGGAGAGTTCCGAGAATACGAGCCCACGATTGTTTAGCACTATCAATACGGTTAGTAATTGAGGTCAAGAGAGGAGCAGGTGTTTACTTTGTGTCTGCACAATGTGTACGTATGAAACAATGCCTGGTGGAATTTCGACATAATGCATATTGGTTGTCTCATATGATAATTGTAATCGATATAATGTGGAGAGAGCTAAAGTAATTGTTGAGGCAACTTCCAGTTGATGATGTCATAACAATGAGTTGTAGAGAGGGAACTGCAACATTCCAAGAACTGTGACTTTATTTTGCCGTTTGTGTGTGTGTGTGTGTGTGTGTGTGTGTGTGTGTGTGTGTGTGTGTGTGTGTGTGTGTGTTGCCTCTAGACAACTCATAGGCCTGCTGTCCGAACAAAGCCCGACTGATTTTTGGCTCAAATCTGATTTATATGTATTAGACGGACTTCCTATTAATTTTTAAAGGGACCCAGCAGTACTGTCAGTGCAGTATTATGGTGACATCCACCTGTCTCACGGGGACTGATGTCAAAATCACTTTGCCAGTGTACCTCCGGCATGCCGGGACGGAAGAATTCTGATTTTCATTCAGAGTGTTATGCAGACCTGATTTATTTACGCGGCATACATTATAAGTGGAAAAGCTGCGACTCCCAGTGGATTCTGCGACTCGTTTTGTTTGAAAAACATTCAAACTGTGTCACCGGAGGAGAAAAGTGGGACTGGGCCACTTTAGCTGCAATCTGAGAGTTACCTAGCACGACATTTCTACACTTCGTTTTTTTGCAATGTACTTTATTTATTTTTTTTACCCTGGAAGAACAGGAGCCATGCGTATTGGATATGTCATTATTTCCCGGTTTGAAATACGATTGAAAGTTGGAATTGATTTCACACGTCGGTCTTTTATTTCTGTCGCCATCGCGTTATCCGACCTGTTAATATCACACCGCATTTTCTTAAGCATATCGTGCGGCCTTATTTTGCATGGAAACGGAACGGGCGCTGTGTTTTTAATTAAAGCTCGTCGGGAGCGGATTGAGGTTGCGGATTTTTAAAGGTGACTATTTCCCTTTATCTATTTATACACCGCTCGCATTTGCATTACCGCTTTTTCTTAAACCTGTGAAATGTCACTGCTTTTATTTAGAGAAAAAAAAAAAAAAAAGGCCTCTTCTTGTCTCTATCGAGGAACCCTTTCATAGGTATGTGAAAGCATTGAGGCAAAGAACCATTTTCCCTGAAGAGCCAACTCAACTAGATGGGCCTCTTCATTGGAATCACAGGGTTCCTCTTGCTGCCACTGATTTTATAAAACGACACACTGAGAGTGTACTGGAATAAGCAGAACGAAATGGATAAACTTGCTTATCTGACCACTGCCCGAACGAGTCTGTTTTCCGCCCCTTGCCAATACAAATTGTCTCCAATGCAAATTTGAACCCAACGGTCACCTTGTCTTCCTCTTAAAGACAGAGCGGAAAGTTCCGACTGTACTTCAGGGACCAGTTATTTAAATTTCCTTGGAAAACAAAAGCAGAGAAGGAGCTCTTGTTCGGAATTGGGAACAAAGGATGCCGGGTCTCTCTCTCTCTCTCTCTCTCTCTCTCTCTCTCTGCTGCTCTCTTACTCTGTCTCTCTCTCTCTCTCTCTCTCTCTCTCATTCTCAAGGGCTTTCTCTGTTTGAAGACCGCTGTGCTTTCAATCAGCCAACCTTTCTAATTACCTCCATTCACATGTTTATCTTTATATCTGGCGGGACACAGACCTTTTAGCAAGGGGCCTCCAAGTTGAAATCAGTGGCCACTTTAGCATGAATGGCACACCGGAATTGTGTGTTAATTCATGGACAAACTAACACGCACTTCCTGTTTGCATCTGCCGCGCTTGACCGAAAGAAGGTTTCGCAAGAGCCCGCAGCGCACATCCAGTGACCCAGAAACGAAAAACCACTATAAAAACAATGCGAGTGCCGAGCTGTATTTTGTTTCTGAAACACGGATAGCGATTCGATGGAATTGACCATCTTAACGCGACTCAAGTTATGACTTTTTAATGAAAACTGTACGGCGCGTATTCAAACATCGGGGGATGTTTTGCCAGTACTTCGTGTTAGTGTTAAATCAAATACTTGTGGTTCCTACTGCACTGAGATGTACCACACTCTGTTGAATTAACTCTGGACATTTCTCTGTGCTTGCCATCATTAAGGATTCTGTTGACCTTTACAAGAGCTCGCTGGCCAGTAGGTGCTAAACAACCCCGAAATATCAAAGATACACCATCGTATTTCACTGGAGGTATGACTTTTCAACATTGGTATCATTTCAACAAGTTTTTTTTTTTTCATCCATAGCCTTTGAGTGTGTGTGTGTGTGAGAGTGTGAGAGTGTGAGAGTGTGAGAGTGTGAGAGTGTGTGAGTGTGTGAGTGTGTGAGTGTGTGAGTGTGTGAGTGTGAGAGTGTGAGAGTGTGAGAGTGTGTGAGTGTGAGAGTGTGAGAGTGTGAGAGTGTGAGAGTGTGAGAGTGTGAGAGTGTGAGAGTGTGAGAGTGTGAGAGTGTGTGAGTGTGTGAGTGTGTGAGTGTGTGAGTGTGAGAGTGTGAGAGTGTGAGAGTGTGAGAGTGTGAGAGTGTGAGAGTGTGAGAGTGTGAGAGTGTGAGAGTGTGAGAGTGTGAGAGTGTGAGAGTGTGAGAGTGTGAGAGTGTGAGAGTGTGAGAGTGAGTGTGTGAGAGTGACAGTGTCAGTGTGAGTGTGAGTGTGAGTGTTTGTCAGTGTGTGTGAGAGTGAGAGTGACAGTGTGAGTGTGAGTGTGTGTCAGTGTGTGTGAGAGTGAGAGTGACAGTGTGAGTGTGAGTGTGTGAGAGTGTGTGAGAGTGTGTGAGAGTGTGTGAGAGTGTGTGAGAGTGTGTGAGAGTGTGTGAGAGTCTCATCCGATCATAACATCCAGCTCCGAGGCCCCAGTGCGTTTGATTGTCGATTGCTCCCATTAGGGCCTTATTTTTCCGGAAAACGGCTTCAAAAACTCTGTTGGCACGGAGTTGCCGTGCGATTATGGATTTGGCATTTGCGTATCCACAGCGGAGCAGAACTGTAAATTAAACGGCTTTGGTTTCGCCCGTTCTTCACCCCCTTCACAGGAGCTGTGAGGAGTCGTCCCAATCTGGCAACCCTGGCCCAATCTGGCAACCCTGGCCCAATCTGGCAACCCTGGCCCCTTACGGCAGTGGTCTCCTTTGAGGCTTTTCCGCAGAGGCGAGCATCACAGAAACTCGGCTCAAAAATGGCTTAAACGAAGGAAGACAATCATACCATTTACAAAACTAACTGGTATTTTCATCCTTTAGATATAAAGTGCCGCTACACACCCAACTGTTTCGACTCGTGAAACTCCGGACCATTTCAAAGTGGGAATTACTTTGTTTTCATCAACTTAAAATATCTAGGGGGTCCGAAAACCTTACGGTGGTTTGAGATGAAACGTTGATATCGCATTGAGAAATAATGTCAAAGAAATGTGACGCGTCGTGGTGCACACACCTAAATGTGTTCACTCACTCCTGTAAGTTCTCTTTACTCTAAAGTATGTAATCTTTTACGGATTTAGAAAAGGCTAAGAACTGCTTTCTGTGGCCAGTGCAAAGCAGACCCCTGATGGTGGTATGGCTCCTGCAGAACGGCTGAAGCCAAGCAGGAGTGGGTTTGGTTCGTGCTTGTGTAGCATGGTTGGCTCAGCTAGTTCGCTAGTAAGCACGGACGGTGCAGTGAAAAGCGAAGGCTGGTAGCGGGTTACCTCGACAACGCTCCCCGATGAAGTAACCGTCAAATTCAAAAAGAACGTTGTCGCCCTCGGCTACGGGCGAGTTCGTCTTTAGCTGACCGGTAACGCGTTCGTTCAACAAACAATTCGGACAAGTGAGAAGGCCGGGGTTCAAATCCCACCTCGGACTCAGGCAAATTTCTCACCTGTTACACTTGTCTGTACGCCGTCTGTAGAAGACGCCGTGTTTCGGGTGAGATGTTAAACTGAGCGCCTGACTCACGGAGGGCATTAAAGATCCCGTGCCCTCCCGCCAACTGCGGCTGGGTGCCCCACCAGAACATTTAGTTCTCTTAAAGGCTCGGTACGGCCGAAACGTCAACGCTGCCGTCGCGATGCGTTGCGGAGCGTAATATTGAGTGTGCGAGTCGTATTCTTTCATAGCTCCTGTTCTTTTTGTGTGTGCACCTGGAGCCTGGCGTCAACACATCTCTGAGGACAAAACGAAAAGAAATTACCGAGGCTGAAATGTGCTTGTTTTACGCCGTAAACGTTGAAGGTTTCACCCGAAATGACAGCTCGACTTCGGGAGAAATAATTTAATTGATATCATCTTTTTCGCTTTTTACCTGTACTTTTGAGCGGGTCGATGGAGAGAAGAGCTTGCGTTATCGTTTTTTGGGGAGAGGACCATCGATTCCTTCTGTATTTATTTTACACAAAGCCCCATTGATCCGATCGCGACTGACAGTCCGCCGTTTGCAGTGTGTCGCACATGTCCGTTTGTCTTCCGTGTAAACGCTTGATTAAACTCTCGAGTTCATAAAGGCGGCCTGTAGCGTAGTGGTTAAGGTGCACGAAAAAATAAAAAATAAAAGGGTAGCGGCCGTTAGTAATACCAAGGCGGCCTGTAGCGTAGTGGTTGACTGGGACTGGGACCCGCAAGTTCAGTGGTTCGATCCCCGGTGTAGCCACAATAAGATACGCACAGCCGTTGGGCCCTTGAGCGAGGCCTTTAACCCTGTGTTGCTCCAGGGGAGGATTGTCTCCTGCTTAGTCTAATCAACTGTACATCGCTTTGGATGAGAGCGTCTGCCAAATGCCATCAATGTAATGTACTGTAATGTATTAAAAAGGCAGCCCAATACATAATACATTTCAATTAATGATGCAATCCGTAATTAAAATGTGTTATTTAAATTATGTTGGCTGATTTATTGAAGCAGCCATCTTGGGGAGATTAGTAGAATTTAGCCATGCGGGACACGTCCAGAAAGAAATTGTATTTCTAAATCATTCCTATTCCAGTGCAGTAATTGATAGGAAAGCGATTTTTATAAAACGACCGACCATTCTGTATTAATACGAGATTTAATACAAATTTACTGCACGGTAACCCTCGGATTGAGGAGAATAATTTTGAGTGGGGGAAGAAAAATCAATGGCGAGACATTAAACTGTGAGATTAGATAGCTGCAGCCGATGCCGTCCTGGATCAATGCGCACTTGACGAGTCGGGGCGGGGGGAAGTATCGACACGAGCCTCTTGCCGCGTTCTTAGTTTCTCTGCAGAAACATGCAAATGTTTACGACTCCTAGCGCAGCTCCCTTTTCAGTCACTAGATGGCAGTGTTGCTCCCTTGAGCGCCCGGCTGATTATGCGCTTCTGTTGTGGCGAATGTGAGGTGTTCGGTCGGGACCCGTTTCGAGTCGCCGTAACGACGTGACTGTTTTTATGATTGTTTAGAGCAGGTGTGTCAAACTCCAGTCCTGGACGGCCGCAGTGTCTGCTGGTATTTGTGGTTTCCTTTCAATCAGCAGCCAATCGAGGCCTTGAGAACAAGGTGTGTGGACTCTTTAGCCAATTAAAGACTTTGTAATGTATCTCCAGAAACCAGCAGACACTGCGGCCCTCCAGGACTGGAGTTTGACGCCCCTGGTTTAGGGGGTCACGTCAGAGAGAGGCCTGAGGCAAGGGAAGCCCAGCTGGGCTTTAACCCCAAACTGCTGCCCACTCTGCTCGGTGGGGAAAACACAAACTTGTGTACACATCCCTGATTCAACAGCGGCAAGCCAGGGGCTGAGAAGAGTCAGCAAGAGCTTTGTCAATAAGGTCAATCAGCCCTGATTCCAATTGAGCCCAGCTTCTGTGTGTGGTTGTGTGTGTGTGGGGGGGGGGTTGTGTCTGTGTGGTTTGATTATTCCGGCACAGTTGGTAGTGCAGGTTTGCGTGTGAGAGAGAGATGAGGAGAGAGGGAGGGAGAGAAGGGCAGGTGAGGTAAAAGAGAGGGGAACAGGAGAGAGGGAGGCAGAGGGGGGGGGGAGAAGGTCTTTAATCACACAAAGGAAAAGGCGGCTGCTCGACTTCCATTACGAGAGGGGAGCTGTTCATGTGCCGGAGGGGCTGTGTGTTGGGTAATTCAGGTGTGTGTGTGTGTATGCGCTTATGTGTGTGCATATGTGTGTGCACAGGCATGCGTGTGTGTGTGTGTGTGTGTGTGTGTGTGTGTGTGTGTGTGTGTGTGTGTGTGTGTGTGTGTGCGCACAGGTCATGAATTTTCTGCTATTGTCCCTTTGCTCCCTGAGTGCATCCATGCGCATGTGAGTGAGTGTGTGTGTGTGTGTGTGTGTGTGTGTTCTACATACACGCACGTGTGTGTGTTATGCATACGTTTGTGTGTGTGTGTGTGTGTATGTGTGTGTGTGCAAGTGTGAGTGTACGTGTGTGTGTGTTATGCATACGTGCGTGCATGTGTGTTATGCATATATGTGTGTGTGTGTGTGTGTGTTTGTGTGTGTGTGTGTTCGGAACAGAGTGCACGCATGCCCGTGTCTGCGTGTGTGTGTTAGGAACAGAGTGTTCTCACTGCAGCTTGTGCCCTGTATCTGGGACACACACACACACACACACACACACACATCCTACAGAGGAGCTCTGCACAGAGCCACCAGTGAGCACTTTATACAGTAATACTGAGAGCTGCCACACTGTACCCCTCACACAGAGCACACTGGCTGCATTGCATGGGCCCTGTTTTAACCAGGTCTCAATGGCAGCCTGTAGCGTAGTGGTTAAGGTAAATGACTGGGACACGCAAGGTCGGCGGTTCGATCCCCGGTGTAGCCACAATAAGATCCGCACAGCCGTTGGGCCCTTGAGCAAGGCCCTTAACCCTGCATTGTTCCAGGGGAGGATTGTCTCCTGCTTAGCCTAATCAACTGTACGTTGCTCTAGATAAGAGCATCTGCCAAATTACATGTAATGTAATATTCAAAAATACACGTAATGTCGTATTGAAAATCGGATAATATGATATTACGGGTATTATATGTAATTGCTATTGCGTTAAGACGATATAATAAATCAGTGTGTATTTCTTCCACTTTGAACGGCACAGTTAATGGTATTCCTATTAATTATATTTGACATGTAAAACGTGAATAGTAAATCAGATAATGATGCATTTTTGTTTCGGTGTCCCTCACTCTCCCAGCTGTGGCTGGCAGATATCTCTCTCTCTCTCTCCCCCCTCTTCCTCTCTCTCTCCTCCCTCCCTCTCTCTTCCTCTCTCCCTCCCTCCCTCTCTCTCTCTCTCTCTCTCTCTCTCTCCCCTCTCACTCTCTCTTCCTCCCTCTCCCTCCCTCTCTCTCTCTCTCTCTCTCTCTCTCTCTCTCATTCTCTCACAGTCAGATGAAGACATGCAGGTCAGAGGTCAGTCTTTAATCACCATTGATCTTTCTGCAGCCTCCAGTGAGCTGAATCCAGCCTGACCCCCGACCGTTCAGACCTGTGAACAGTTAAAAGATTTCACGCCGTCTACCGGCAAAACATCGATTTCAATTAAAACGGGAAGCGCGTTGAACATCCTCGTGAACTGACCGAGGTCGGTACGGTTTGCTCCAACGGCGTCTGAGAAAGGCGTTCCTCCGGGCTTGAAAGCGAAGGCCTACGTCATTATCAATTATCGATTCGGGCTACACCCCCTGACACACAAGCAAACGGGAGCAAACATCACAAGACCTGTTGTGAAAGGTGTGATGCTTTAACTTGTGGAAGAACCTATGCGCTTGTAAGTCGCTTTGGATTAAAAGCGTCTGCCGAATGACTAAAATGTAAAATGTAAAGGTAAAGGTTGCACACCGCTGGGAAAAGACTGAGGGTTTAACCCGCAAAAACGGGAACAAAACGTAGCGTTTTCTGATTGGACGTGCCCCTGGGGTGGGAGGTCAAAAGTCAGGTCTGTTTATTCACACGCACGTCTTTATGAAGGGCTGGCTTCTAAGATGGCGGCTCAGAGCCGGCTCAATTAGAGAGTGCTTCTGTCACCCGGGTCGTTCCCCTTCCCGTTTTCACGCTCCTAACGGAACGGCGTCTCTGTCAGAGCTCTGCGGTCCTGAATGGGGCGGCCTGTAGCGTAGTGGTTAAGGTAAATGACTGGGACACGCAAGGTCGGTGGCTCTAATCCCGGTGTAGCCACAATAAGATCCGCACAGCCGTTGGGCCCTTGAGCGAGGCCCTTAACCCTGCATTGCTCCAGGGGAGGATCGTCTCCTGCTTAGTCTAATCAACTGTACGTCGCTCTGGATAAGAGCGTCAGCCAAATGCCAATAATGTATTGTAATGTAATTCATGAGTCAAGTTACAGAAAATGAACAGGCTCTCTCCCTCAGCTCAAAATGACCTCCGAACGGCGTCGAATAAATCAACATTATGAAGTACGCGGTAATTGACAAATTATGTTTGTTATTGACATAATCGGAAGACATTTGTTCTTATTTACTTTGTTACAAAAATGTACAAATGAAAAGATGGAACCTAAGCATGATGGATTTTAGGGGACGTTTCACAAACAAAATGCTTCTGGGTTTTTTTTCTGGTTATTCCCTCAAACCAGGAATTTTCTTAGACTGCAGTAGGAAAGCTCACGTCGGTACAGTGCACCAGTCCAATTTCGATTTTCGGCGTATCGACCCCGCTGAAGGCCTTGAACAAACTCTACCCCGTGTCAGTCCCACCGGTTTCCATCCGTAGCCCCGCTCTGCGTTCCTCTCCTGGTTTAAATGAACACACTCTGGTTTCCCCATCAGCCCCGCTGATTCTCAACAACAGACGGTTGTCAATGTATTGATCCCGCCAGAACCTACCCACATACCGTAGCTGATGTGTTAATCTCCCGAGGAACAACAGTGGAGCCATTATCGAAATATCTACATATCCATTTCGTGCTGATTATTATTTGCACTTAAAAGAGACATCTAAAGTCCAGGGGTCTGATGGTAGAAGTCCTGCTATGTGTTTCTCCCACCCGTGAATTCAGCCAGCTGATTTTACTCATTAGTTCTATCTCCTGGCTGAAGAATCGTCTTAATCAGCAAATCCAGTTGATGGGAACAAAATATTGGGGAGGACTTGTACTTTCTGAACTTGGGATTTCTACCTCTGCACTGAAGAAAAACCAGCGGGATCAATGCATTTCCATGAACACGCTGTTGCGGGTGACTGTTTCCATGGACGAGAGAGGGGGGGCCTTGCTTCTGGGAAGAAAGTTTGAACCTGCTGAACCCTTCAACACTTCATGCTGTGAGGTCACAAACATGTGATTCTAATGCTGATGTCACAATCGCAACAAACCTTCAACACTTCACGCTGTGAGGTCACAAACATGTGATTCTAATGCTGATGTCACATTCACAACAAAAGTTCTAGAACACTTACTTAGAATCCTGGGGGAAGAAGAAGGAAAAAAAACAACAACAACCTGCTCTTCAAAGGTTGAGCCGAGCAGATGATTGGCTGCTTATCTTGAAGGTCGCGGCGGGCCGTCGACCAATGATCCGCAGGGGTGGGCCCGGCAGCGTCCAGGGGGGCCTGGCTCCCAGCGTACGGGCCAGACGGTGGTGGAGCAGGACGCGGCGGAGCTTTGCTGGGCTTCTGAGTTAATGCGGCCGCAGCACGCGGTCTGAGGACACGGCCCGATGGCGTCAGGGAACCTTATCGTCTCAGTGCAGCGGCACGTCAGCCGCAGAGCCCGGGATTCTGGGTAATCCTGCTCTCTCCACACTTCAGCTGCCTCGTCTGTCTCTCTCTCTCTCTCTTTCTGTCTCCTCTCTCTTCCTCTCTTGCTCTCACACTTTCATCTCTCTCTATCTCTGTCTTTCCCTCTCCGTCTCTCTCCCTCTCTCTCTTTCTCTCTCTCCCTCTCTCTCCCTCTCTCTCCTTCCCTCTCCTTCCCTCTCTCTCCCTCTCTCTCTTTCTCTCTGTCTCTCTGTCTCTCTCTGTCTCTCCCCCTGTCTCTCTCTCTCTCCCTGTCTCCCTCTCCCTCTCCCTCTCCCTCTCTCTCTCTCTCTGTCTCTCTCTCTCTGTCTCTCTCTGTCTCTGTCTCTCTCTCTCTCTCTCTCTCTCTCTCTCTCATACACAAACACCGCTGCATACTGATCACAAGAATACCCGAAGCCCACCAGACAATTATCAGCCCTAATCCGAGCTCCAAATGAGTCTGATATTTTTCGGGGAAGCGGTCAACAGTTATGGAAAAGAGAGAAATTGGCTCATCGGAGGCCCTCACACACGGCTTATCAAAGGGCCCGGGGCCTTCAGAATGCCTGGCACATCCAGGGAGAGACGGCCTGGGATTTTACTCTGAACAGCCAAACCGCGGGAGCTACTTTGAGAGGGGCTCGATAATCAGACCCACAGATCGATCCGCGCGCCTCCCAGCGCTGGCTGCTGATAGGCTCGCCATGTCACGGTCGTAAAGAAGACCTCCGTCTTTGTCACGGAACCAGATGGTTGGCGGTTTGCTTACCCAGATCCGGGTATTTCCGTTGTTCTGGAACGAGGGATGCTTTTGCGGCATGGCGATTTCGGTCGCCGTGTCATTAACCCGTCACAGAGGGCGAATATGAGCGGTTCAACCCAGTGAGTCATTTTAATACTCCGCTCCACCCAGTCCGGGGTTCATAAAGAGACAAGTGGGGAAAATCGGCCTTCGTGTTCAGACTTTCATGCCCATATAAGGGCTTCCTGTATCCCAACTGCACAGTCTACGGTTCAGAAGGCCGTTCAGAGTGCGTGGTCACACATTGAGTTTGCTGCGTTCAGACACGTCGGTCACCTTCTCTTTCGCGACCGTCTGTCGTTTTTAGTTTTTCGCCCCTGTCTCCGTCAACGTTAGAGACTGCCGCGCGCGTGAAAATCCCAGGAGATCGTCGGTTTCTCCGATACCCGAACCCACCCCATCTGGCACCGACGACCGTTCCGCAGTCGAAGTCGCTCGGCTCACGTTCGTTTCCCGTTCCGGCGTTCGGTTCCGAACGACGACCGAAGCTCTCGACCGCGCCTGCCTCCTTTTACGCATTGAGCCGCCGCCGCCCGATTGGCCGACGCTAGATATCCCCGCGAGGGCCCTGGCGTCCGGGCCGACCTAATAAAGCGCTCGCTGAGCGCGCTGTCCGTTCGGCGCGGCAGGTGTTCCAGGATCACTCTGGGAGCTGCAGCACCGCGGACAGCGACCCTCTCGCAGCTGCGCTTCATTTCGGTGCCTTATCTTCGGCCCTTAAAATAGCACCCTGCCCCCAGGCCGAGGGAGTACTTCTTTCTGCATAGCCGCTCTGGAACATCTTGTGTATTTCTGGAGCGTTTTCTGCTACTTTTCTCTTCTCGGACCGACGAGAAGGCTTCAAGCCAACCTCCTGCTCGGAACCTGGGCACTTGGCTCCTGTCCGCACGACGGCTCCATAATGTTTGGGACGAACGTTGTTTTCCTCGTCCCGGCTCCGTGCTTTTCTCGATTTCTTTTCCGAATTGTGAGGAATTGATTTCGGTAAGCTTATCGTTCGGCCCAAGCCTCTGACCGGTCCCGTCTTATTTCCCCGTCTCGGGTTGGCTTCCTCGACTCTCATCGGCGACAGCCCCGCTCCTCCCGTCGACGAATGCCAACGCTTGGATCGACTCCAAAGGCGATCGGAAGCCAAGAACCAAGTCTGAACACGGACTAATCAGAAACGCGAACGCTGAGATTAATGTGAAGCCGTTTGTCCCCGACATCCCGCTGTCCAGAAAAGCGCTGTCATTTCCACTCGGTGAAACCGTAAAATGTACGAAGATAAATAAAAACTGAATGTGCACTTTAACCACGTGCGGCATGTTTGATCGCAAATGTAAAATTGTGCAGTCCAGATCCGAACGAAGAAAAAGGTCCCAAACATTATGGAGCTCATTACGTAACATTATTGGCATTTTGGCAGATGCTCTTATCCAGATTGATGCACAGTTGATGAGACTACGCTGGAGACAATCCTCCCCTGGAGCAATGCAGGGTTAAGGGCCTTGCTCAAGGGCCCAACGGCTGTGCGGATCTTATTGCGGCTACACCGGGATTAGAACCGCCGACCTTGCGTGTCCCAGTCCCAGTCAACCACTACGCTACAGGCCGCCTTGGTATTACTAGCGGCCTCTACCCTTTTATTTTTTTTCCCCTCTCGTTTATTTATTCCCTCCCGCCATCCCCTCTTTGGCAGGTGCTGTTTTCCGGAGTGGCTCGCAAATTTAAAGTGGCGTGCAGCCAAAATTGATTTCTATGAGGAGTAGGGGGAGGGGGTGAGTGCCATGGAAGAGGGACAGGGCCAGGGAGGGATGTTCTGCAGGGAATCTGCCGGGAGGTTTCAGTAAAAATGAGTTTCTTTTCCCCCTTTATTGCTATTTGACTTCTGTAGGTGCCGCGATGGGAAACGTTTTGCGTGACGTGTGGGGGCCCAGGGTGGAATCGGGGAGGCTAGTGGAATGTTCTGGAGACTTTTTGGCTTCATGCAGACTGTTGGTGAGGTTTTGTAAGCAGGGAATAAAGATGCGTAGCCGGCCAATCACGCGACCCGTGTCCCCCCCGCCGAGTGCGCCTGGGATGTTGCCGCCGTCTCCGTGTGTGACGTGAGGTGGTCTCCGTGTGGGACGTGAGGCGGTCTCCGTGTGGGACGTGAGGTGGTCTCTGTATGGGACGTGAGGCGGTCTCCGTGTGGGACGTGAGGCGGTCTCTGTATGGGACGTGAGGCGGTCTCCGTGTGGGACGTGAGGCGGTCTCCGTGTGGGACGTGAGGTCGTCTCTGTGTGGGACGTGAGGCGGTCTCCGTGTGGGACGTGAGGTGGTCTCCGTGTGGGTTGTGAGGTGGTCTCCGTGTGGGTTGTGAGGTGGTCTCCGTGTGGGACGTGAGGTGGTCTCCGTGTGGGATGTGAGGTTGTCTTCGTGTGGGTTGTGAGGTTGTCTCCGTGTGGGTTGTGAGGTTGTCTCCATGTGGGACGTGAGGCGGTCTCCGTGTGGGATGTGAGGTGGTCTCCGTGTGGGACGTGTGGTGGTCTCCGTGTGGGACGTGAGGCGGTCTCCGTGTGGGACGTGAGGTCGTCTCTGTGTGGGACGTGAGGTGGTCTCTGTGTGGGACGCGAGGTGGTCTTCGTGTGGGACGTGAGGTGGTCTCTGTATGGGACGTGAGGCGGTCTCCGTGTGGGACGTGAGGTGGTCTCTGTATGGGACGTGAGGCGGTCTCCGTGTGGGACGTGAGGTGGTCTCCGTGTGGGTTGTGAGGTGGTCTCCGTGTGGGACGTGAGGCGGTCTCTGTGTGGGACGTGAGGCGGTCTCTGTGTGGGACGTGAGGTGGTCTCTGTATGGGACGTGAGGCGGTCTCCGTGTGGGACGTGAGGCGGTCTCTGTATGGGACGTGAGGTGGTCTCTGTGTGGGACGTGAGGCGGTCTCTGTGTGGGACGCGAGGTGGTCTTCGTGTGGGACGTGAGGTGGTCTCTGTGTGGGACGTGAGGCGGTCTCCGTGTGGGACGTGAGGTGGTCTCTGTATGGGACGTGAGGCGGTCTCCGTGTGGGACGTGAGGTGGTCTCCGTGTGGGTTGTGAGGTGGTCTCCGTGTGGGACGTGAGGTGGTCTCCGTGTGGGATGTGAGGTTGTCTTCGTGTGGGTTGTGAGGTTGTCTCCGTGTGGGTTGTGAGGTTGTCTCCATGTGGGACGTGAGGCGGTCTCCGTGTGGGATGTGAGGTGGTCTCCGTGTGGGACGTGTGGTGGTCTCCGTGTGGGACGTGAGGCGGTCTCCGTGTGGGACGTGAGGTCGTCTCTGTGTGGGACGTGAGGTGGTCTCTGTGTGGGACGCGAGGTGGTCTTCGTGTGGGACGTGAGGTGGTCTCTGTATGGGACGTGAGGCGGTCTCCGTGTGGGACGTGAGGTGGTCTCTGTATGGGACGTGAGGCGGTCTCCGTGTGGGACGTGAGGTGGTCTCCGTGTGGGTTGTGAGGTGGTCTCCGTGTGGGACGTGAGGTGGTCTCCGTGTGGGACGTGAGGCGGTCTCTGTGTGGGACGTGAGGTGGTCTCTGTATGGGACGTGAGGCGGTCTCCGTGTGGGACGTGAGGCGGTCTCTGTATGGGACGTGAGGCGGTCTCCGTGTGGGACGTGAGGTGGTCTCTGTATGGGACGTGAGGCGGTCTCCGTGTGGGACGTGAGGCGGTCTCTGTGTGGGACGTGAGGTTGGTCTCCGTGTGGGACGTGAGGCGGTCTCCGTGTGGGACGTGAGGTGGTCTCCGTGTGGGACGTGTGGTGGTCTCCGTGTGGGACGTGAGGTGGTCTCTATATGCGAAGTGAAGTGGTCTCCGTATGGGACGTGAGATGGTCTCCGTGTGGCAGCAGGGCTCTTCACGTTCCCCCTTCCCTTACCACGATGGCTGCCGGTGCTTTAGTCTTTAGCGTGCTCTGACACCACTAATGAGGCTCTCCATCAAAATCTTTCCCTTCCCGCCATTATCTCTCTTGTCTCAGGGCGGCCTGTAGCGTAGTGGTTAAGGTACATGACCAGGACCTGCAAGGTTGGCGGTTCGATCCCCGGCGTAGCAACAATAAGATCCGCACAGCCGTTGGGCCCTTGAGCAAGGCCCTTAACCCTGCATTGCGTTCTGGATAAAAGCGTCTGCCAAATGACATGTAATGTTATAACTTGTCCAGTTTTACGAAGGCAGGTTTTCGTACTTGAACTATGTAACCGCACGGATGTAGTTCATATGTCAGTATGAACTACATCCATGCAGTTGCTTGCCTCAGGTTATGTTGATAATGACGTAAACCTATCTCCTCCTACAAATAAATCTACACCTCCGCAATTGTTTCGTTACAGTTGATAGTTACATGTATATGGGAGAAATTTAGGATATTGTTTTCTGCGTTCCTTCTTAGCACGGGTGTCAGTGCCCCTGAATACCGATGTGGCAGACTCGGCACGAGTCTCCCATGGCAACCGAACGCTCTGATGTAACCGCACGGCGGCTGGGTGATTAAAACAGAACTTGGACCGCTACGACTGCGATGCGTCGACACGGATCTGCCAAACCGGAATCCGAGAAGCTGCTTTTGTTTCATTTGTCACAGTCTGGTTTTATTAACTGTCACAACTAAAAATTGATACTGCGGGAGTTTCAAGATATTCTGTTTTATTTTGTGACAACCGGAGTAAAATTTACTCTTCCCGAGTCGGTTTACAATAGTTTGTCGCTGCCTACTTGCTTACAAATACCACTCCGCCAAATAAGAATATTTAGTATCAAACATTTTGTTGTGCTGCTATGACAACCATGAAACTTTATTACTGCTGTGCATCCTCTGCCCAGAAAGCTGGCACATGAACAAAAGGCAGACCTGACCTTCACAAATCTTCACAAAGCAATGACTGAAGCACTCTGCGGTCTCTTGTGTAATGACCGAGGCGGAGTAAGGTGTTCTGTGGTATTTCGGTAAGTGAAACAATGGCACTGAGGCCTTTATTTCCTTATTTTGTCCCAGACGACATTTCGCCAGGCGACGTTGGCTAAGGAGGTCAGAGCAGGAATCTCATTGGCTCAGGAGGAGAGGGCAGTCGTCTCATTGGCTCAGGAGGTAAGAGCAGTCATTTGGCAGTCGGAGGGTTGCCGGTTCGATCCCCCGCCCTGGGTGTGTCGAAGTGTCCCTGAGCAAGACGCCTAACCCCCAAATCCTCCTGACGAGCTGGTCGGCGCCTCGCGTGGCAGCCAATCGCCGTCAGTGTGCGAGTGTGTGTGTGAATGGGTGAATGGAGAAGCATCGATTGTACAGCGCTTTGGATAAAGGTGCAATATAAATGCCAACCATTTAGCATTGAGTTATTTTTCATGCTCTAGAGTGGCATTGTGTTTTGTTTCTTAGGGATGTAGCTGTAATAGTGAGGCTAAAGGCTAAAATCTCCTTTTTTTCGACACCGCCAGGCCAGCAGACCCACTTCCTGTTCCACTTGTCCCGGGAGTATTTTCGACGACGCTATTCGCGCGCAACCCGTGACATCAGCGATGATGCGTCTGCCGGAGTTTTTTTTTTTCACTCCGGTCGCCCGGGCGCAGAACGGCGGCGTAATTAATATTTACCTCGCCGAAAAAGCCTCGGCGTAATTAATTGGCCGTGCCCGCGTTTTCCGCGGCGTGTCGAGCGGTCCTGACACCGAAGGGGAAAGCGATCCGTCGTCTCGCCGTATCCCTTGGAGACGAAACGACTGGATACGGAGTCTCCACCCCGGTAGTGACTCTGCCGAAACTTTTCCTCTCCGCCAGAGGTGCCAGACCTCCGTGACGGGCCGCGGTGTTTGCCCCGGACCGCCTCACGCCTCGTGCGCGTCCGGTTTGGCGGTTGTGTTCAGAGCCGAATAAATACGCGTGTCCGTCCCGAACGTTATGGGGCTCACTGTAACTCCGTGGCCGCGCGGTGAAGCCCCAGAGGTCATTATTGTGTGCACTTTCCTTTCATTCCTCCTCCTTGTCCTTAATTTTCCTGATTTATATCCTCATATAATCCCCCCCCCTCCCCCAATTAGTGATTCCCCCAGGCGGTCTTTCTTGGCTGTTTCATCCATTCCGTCAATAACAACAGCTGTTCATTGTAGCCAATCACAGGACGCGCAGGTCAGGCCAACTGCTTTGGATGCTGCTTCCAAATATCCGACAAATAAACACGGCTGCCAGCAAGGTGACGAAGAGTGATGGTAGCTGTGTGTGTGTGTGTGTGTGTGTGTGTGTGTAAATACTTGTTGATATACACTCAGTGACCACTTTTTGACATTTTCTGGACTTATTTTTTAGACTTATTGGTCTTCTGCTGCTGCAGCCCGTCCATTTTAAGGTTCGACTTGCGTGTTGTGTGTTCCGAGATGCTCTTCTGCACCCCGCTGTTGTAACGTGCGGTTATTCGAGTTAATGTCGCCTTTGAACCCGTCTGGTCGTTCTCCTCTGACCTCTCTCATTAACAAGGAGTTTTTCGCCCACAGAACTGCTGCTCACTGGATGTTTTTTTTCCATTTTTCACACCATTCTCTGCAAACTCTTTTGTGCGTGAAAATCTGAGGAGATTATGAGAGTCCCAAACCTCCCCGTCTGGCAGCCACAATTATCGCGCGGTCAGTGTAACTTGTCTGGTCTGAACAAAACGTTTCCATCTTCCTTCTGCGCCGCGGAGTGTTCGAGACCTAGCTCGGGTTGGCAACATTAGCAGGCAAAAAAAAAGATTTTTGGCAGCACGCCGTAAACAGGCCGAATGGTCTCCCCTCGCCATAAAGCATTCTTATATCCTTATTTATACTTCTGCTGTTATTACGGGCGGCAAAACAACTGTAAATTTATCACAACGTCTTCCACTTCAACACAGCGTCGTGTCGTGGATCCTGTGTTATTTCAACGCGAACAGAGTACACGTAAGGACCGTATTTACTCTGTAAGAGTTGATCTAACACTGAAAATCACGTGCACGGTAGCTCTGTTTGTTTGAACAGGTGTGAAGAAACACGGGGCGGTGTTTTTGGATTAGCAGCCTACTCGTCTTTGCGAAATGTTTCAGTGTTTTTTTGGCGCACAGATTTTTAGCAAGCCTGTATATCTACAGACACATCCAAAGAATATGCTTTATAAATTATTTGTATCTTTTTTTTTTTTTACCCGGAGTGTTTTTTTCCAGACAAACTCAGGGGAGCTTCAGTAGACGGTTCAGGAACTTAACCAAACCGCTTAAAAAAAAAAAACTAAAAAACTGAACCAGGCGTAAACATCCTCTCCGACATTGTCGGCTGTCTTCTTTCTTCGGTCACGTTTCCGACCTGCGCCGGCCGGAAACCTTCCGTGGCATTTCCCCGCCGTCGTTGCCGAAATTGTTTCCCCGACCCTCTCCGTCTCGGGAATTGAGATGCCTCATCATAAGACCCGTGAAGAAATAATCTTCCCCGAATTTATTTATATTCTATTGTTGTACTCAGGGTATTCTAGCTGCCAACTGTGGTATGCTAGTTCGGCAGTTGATGTATTCTTCAAGGGTTCTGATTATCTGTATGTTTACAGATAATCAGAACTGTTCTGTCCTCTCAGGTCCTCTTCAAACTTGTACTTGTGTTTGATTTGCACTTTGTTGTACGTCGCTCTGGGTAAGAGCGTCTGCTAAATGCCACGTAATGTAATGTAATGTATTGTGAATTCAAAACTGATGGTTATCCCCCCCACCCCCACTGGTGTGGGGATGATCCACTGAGATGGTCTGCGTTGACTTCTCATGTGAAAGGGGGCGCGGCAGTGACCGTTTCGATCCCGTTTGTTTTTCGTCGGTGAACACTTCGTAGGTGCCAGACGGTTTCCTGTGGGCTATTTTAGATTTATACGGCTTCGCCGATTCCCTCCCAAAGATCTGTCTGTCTCTCTCTCTCCCCTTCTCTCTCTCCTTCTATCTGTCTCTCCATCTCTCTCTCCCTCGCTCTCTCTCTCCCCCCCTTCTCCCTCTCTCCCTCTCTCTCTGTCTGCCCTTCTCTCTCTCTCTCCTTCTAAATTAAGTAAATTTGTGTTGCAAAAGCATTGACATACATAAGTGATAAACAACAAATCCCCACACCCAAGAAAGAGGGGGAAAAAAGAATCATGAGTAACACCCCCCCCATACACAAACACACAAATACATATATATATATATATATATATATATATATATATATATATACACACACACACGTATATACACACACACACATGCATATATACACACACACACACACCCATATATATATACATACACACACACACACACACACACCCATATATATATACACACTCTCTCTCTCACACACACACACACTCTCTCTCTCTCTCTCTCTCTCTCTCTCACACACACACACACACACACCCATATATATATACACACTCTCTCTCTCACACACACACACACACTCTCTCTCTCTCTCTCTCTCTCTCACACACACACACACACACACAAACACATATACACACACACACACACACACACATATACACACTCACACACTCTCTCACACACACACAACACACACACACACACATATACACACACACACACATAAAGAAGGCTCTCCCATTCTCTCTCTCTCTCTCTCTCCTTCTCTCTCCCTCCTCTTCTCTCTCTCTCCTTCTCTCTGTCTCTCTCCCCCTCCCCTTCTCTCTGTCTCTCCTCTCTGTCTCTCACTCTCTCCCTCCCCTTCTCTCTCCCTCTCCTTCTCTCTGACTCTCTCTCTGTTCATTACGGTTTTATTATCGTTGAGATTTACTTGAATGTATTCTGGCAGAATTGATTGATCACACATTCCAAAAAATCTACATGCAAGTAAAAAGGCAATACAAATAAATCTACACTCCACGGGCACAAAATAATTTCACGCACATTCATGTGGAAATATATGAATCTCGACCGCTAGCTCTCTCTTTAACTCACTCACGCGCACACACACTCACACATTTCTTGATCCCCGAATCTGTCTCTCCTCCACTCTCTCTCTCTCCATCAACGTCTCCTTCTGTCGAAGCAGCAAAACAGAGATTTAGGGGTGAGTAGGATTGTGTGGATTGTGTGGAAAGAGAGCTGTGAGTCCACCTCAATACACAGACAAACACGGTTCTTGTCAGTGTTCATCATGGCTGCGACTCGCTGTCACGGTTACCTAGCAATAGACATTACAGTATTTTCGGCAAGGGGGGGGGGGGGGGGAATCACTGCAACAGAGACGAGCATTTACGTATGTCAACGCAGCGCTTACGATGGGGTTATGTCACAGAAGATGCATTGCTGTTGAGAGACGGCACGGCTCAGGCGGTAAGAGCGGTCGTCTGGCAGTCGGGGGGTTGCCGGTTCGATCCCCCGCCCGGGCTGTGTCGAAGTGTCCCTGAGCAAGACACCTAACCCCCAAATGCTCCTGACGAGCTGGTCGGCGCCCTGCATGGCAGCCAATCGCCGTCGGTGTGTGAGTGTGTGTATGAACGGGTGAATGAGAAGCATTAATTGTACAGCGCTTTGGATAAAGGCGCTATATAAATGCCAACCATTTACCATTTTTGTCAGAAGAGAAGGGCCAGACCGGTCAAAGCTGACAGGGAGGAGACGGTAACACAAATAACCACACATTACAGTGAAGAGCATCTCTGAACACACAACGCATCGCAGTCTGAGTGGATAAGTCTAAAAAACCGTTGCTCAGAATGCGCCCGACTCGAAGCCGCTCGACTGCACGGGAAATCAATTATGGATGCCGTTTGCTCAAACCCGTTTCTGACGTCTCCGCTGTTTATTCGGCCGCGCTCCCGCTTGGTAGAACTCCAGCCCGGATCCACGTTCAGCGCACAGAGAGGAGAAAACGGGTCCGGGCGGAGCGGGAAGACCTTCTCCGTCCGTCGTCGTCACGCGGACCGGAACCGGGACGGGACCGGGAGATGAACCGTGAGCGTAATTGCCCGGCCTTTATGGAAATTAATATCCACGAGTGGAGCGGAGGGGCTTCGACCGCGTTGTTGAAATGAATAATGGGATCGCGCTCGGACTGTGTTTTTGTCAGGGGCTCTGTCGGCGGGGTGTAAAATGGACGCCCTGTGGGTGTGGACTTGTGTGTCTGTGTCTCTGTCTGTGTCTGTGTCTGTCTGTGTGTCTGTGTCTGTCTGTGTGTCTGTCTGTCTGTCTGTCTGTCTACACGCCATGTTTCCCCTCTCCAGATTTCCTCTATTGTTCCACGAATGGTTTCAGATTTTTTGACAAAATGCAATATTTGACAAACCTGAATGAAAACAAAAGTAAATGCCAATAATAATGTAAATGCCAATAATGTAACTTTTACATTAAATAGATACAATGTTATCCAACACCCCAATTACCCCATTCACTTGAACCCAATAGGGATGCTATGGCAAGACTTGAAATTAGCAGTTAATGTTCAAACACCTACAAATTTGTCCTTAATTAAAGCAGTTCTGCAAATGAGACTGGGCCACAATACCTTTGGCAATGACTTTTTCCACTGGGGTGATTTGAGTGTACATATTTTACAGTGTGTGTCTTCCGGCAGGGACTGTGGAGCTGTTTGGCACAATGTGATGCTGGCTTTTAACTGAAGAGATGAAGTTGGGTCCCAAAGCAGAAAGAAAGAACTGTAGGCCTTTGAGCAAGACCCTTAACCCAAAAACCGCTCCAGAGCCCCCACCCTCTCTCTCTCTCTCTCTCTCTCTCTCTCTCTCTCTCTCTCTCTCTCTCTCTCTCTCTCTCTCTCTCTCTCTCTCTCTCTCTCTCTCTCTCTCTCTCTCTCTCTCTCTCTCTCTCTCTCTCTCTCTCTCTCTCTCTCGCTTCATGAGGGCTTTGTAAGACATTCATTAGCATGACATAAGTGTTCGCAAATGCTTATGTCAATCGCTGTAAATGGGCTGTGTGTGTGTTTTGGTTTCTGCACTCTGTTTATCTTGCCTTGCATTTCATGCTGCGCAGGGTTTACGCTTCTGGGATAATTTCATTTGTTCCAATACACCAGGCAAGCTTCATCAAACACAGAAAATTGCTTGAATCCATCACAAATATTTGAACACAGGCCTGGTCCTAACCACTGAGCGGTCATGTTGTGGTTGTGTGAAAGTCCCGGTGCGTTGGTAACATTGCGTGCGTTGGCTACTGGCAGTTTATGGTCGTGTATGGTCTCAGCGCCTCGACTGTAAACAATCACCTCTGTAGAATATGACCGGTGGGTTTACGGTCGTTTCCTCCGGGTATTCCGGTTTCCTCCCACAGTCCAAAGACATGCACGTTAGCTGAATGGAGAGTCTAAATTGCCCGGTGTATGAGTGTATGAGTGTATGAGTGTGTGAGTGAATGGTGTGTGTGTCCTGCGATGGACTGGCGACCTGTCCAGGGTGTATTCCTGCCTTTCACCCAATGCATGCTGGGATAGGCTCCAGCCCCCCTGCGACCCTGATCAGGATAAGCGGGTTCAGATAATGGATGGGTGGATGGGTGGATGGATGGATGGGTGGATGGATGGATGGATGGGTGGATGGATGGATGGATGGATGGATGGGTGGATGGATGGATGGGTGGATGGATGGATGGTGGATTGATGGATGTACAGATGCACTCGCCAGCCAGGTAACGACTGATCCTCTCCCGTCTGCGAGCTCCTCTCAGGAGCCTACGGCAGCTCCTCTCTGAGAGGAGTATTCATCGCCACATCTCTCCCGCCGGCCCAGAGATTCCGCGGGCGTTTCCATGGCGGCCCCCGAGGGCCCTCGTGCCGGTCGAGTGCCCGTCGCCCGAGACGGGAGACGCTCTTATCCGCCGGGCTCGGAGGCACTCTCGTTCCTCCGAGGATTACGGTAAACACCCCCCCGCGGGTCAGATTGGACACGTAAAGACGGGAGGCATTTTTATTTGAAATGCATGCATTTCAAAGGCTGCCCCAAGCCTGCCTGTTTGACAGCGAGCGCTCGCACGCAACGTTCTCACAACGTCGCTGCAACGTAGCGGCAGTGTTATAACACTGACGGAACGCTCCAGTAACATTGCGAGAACATTTCGTATTCTGGTGTCTTCTTCATAGGCACCTGGGTCGTAGCAATAAGTCTAGTCTCAGCAAAGGCATTTCAGACCAATTAAAAAGTTACTTTGTACTGTCTGTCCAGACAATTTAACATGACACGTTTATATGTTCTCATAAGTTATCTCTAATCACGGTGATACCGCTAATAGTAATAATAAGAATCGTGATAATGATGTTATTAACGGCAACGACAACAGAAATAATAATAATGAATTCAAATCAAAAATAGCTTATTACCCTGACACATAGCGATAACTGTCAACTGAAACGGAACCGTTCCTAAGCAACCACCGGCGTTTTCAACGTCACGTCGCCGCGGCAACGCGGAGAAAAGCGCCTTAACTTTAGGCCCGAGGTCTCCGCCGTTAAAGGCTGCGTTAAGCGGCGTCCGAGGAGCCCGGAAATCAAGTTCACAAAGCGGAGAACATCGTCAAAGGGGCGCGGCCCACTTAAAACGCACTGGACCGGGAATTAGCGGGGTACTAAACTCTCCGAAACTTTGGCGCCGTTTTTTTTTACGCCGCGGGCTAAACACGTTCTGGCTTTCACACGTTCTGGCTCAGTGTGACCTGTCGCCGTGCGCTGACGGGCATCAATTACGCAACAAGCTCATTCGCTCCCAATAATTTCCCCGAAGAGGGTGCTAGCAACGGAATGGAAGGAAGATCATTTCTTTCTCATCATCTCCGAAAAATAAGTGTTCTTTTAAAAAAAAAAAAAAGTTCTTCAAGCTCATCATGCCTGGGGCCAAGGTGCACAGACTGCGTCGTGGCCGTTGTTGAAGGATTAACTCCGGGAAGGTCTTGCTGTGCTCTGCAAGCCCGGATACTCAGAAAGAGCTGCGATTGGCCACAGGGATCGGCCTGTAGCGGAGTGGTTACAGTACATGACTTGGACCCTTAACGATGGTTCAAGCCCCGGCTTGTAGTGGTTAAGGTAAATGACTGGGACTCGGTGGTTCTAATCCCAGTGTAGCCGCAATAAGATCCGCACAGCTGTCGGGCCCTTGAGCAAGGCCCTTAACCCTGCATTGCTCCAGGGGAGGATTGTCTCCTGCTTAGTTTAATCAACTGTAAGTCGCTCTGGATAAAAGGATCAGCAAAATGAAATGAAATGCAATGTAATGGATGTGCCAGCTTTGACATTGGTCTGATTTTCAGATTGCAGTTTGTGGGACCAATTGTGTTCTTGCACAGCATATGAACAGATGCCTTTATAACCTCAGTATAACTCATACGTACAGACTGCCTTTATAATCTCAGTATAACTCATACGTACAGACTGCCTATATAACCTCAGTATAACAGCATACGTACAGACTGACTTTATAACCTCAGTATAACTCATACGTACAGACTGCCTTTATAACCTCAGTATAACAGCATACATACAGACTGACTTTATAACCTCAGTATAACTCATACGTACAGACTGCATTAATAACCTCAGTATAACAGCATACGTACAGACTGACTTTATAACCTCAGTATAACTCATACGTACAGACTGCCTTTATAATCTCAGTATAACTCATACGTACAGACTGCCTTTATAACCTCAGTATAGCTCATACGTACAAACTGCCTTTATAACCTCAGTATAACAGCATACGTACAGACTGACTTTATAACCTCAGTATAACTCATACGTACAGACTGCCTTTATAACCTCAGTATAACAGCATACGTACAGACTGACTTTATAACCTCAGTATAACTCATACGTACAGACTGCCTTTATAATCTCAGTATAACAGCATACATACAGACTGCATGAATAACCTCAGTATAACTCATACGTACAGACTGACTTTATAACCTCAGTATAACTCATATGTACAGACTGCATTAATAACCTCAGTATAACAGCATACGTACAGACTGACTTCATAACCTCAGTATAACTCATACGTACAGACTGGCTGTATACTGTGTTATATAAGCTGCTCTGTGGCTGGGCTGTTTGTGTCACGTTGGCTCAGTATTAAGGCTGACCAGGCCATCGCAGCGTCAGCACAAAGCACGTTCACTCCCCGGCGTTTTTAATGACGGGAGCTCAATCACCGCAGAGCGGGAGATCTGAGGGTCAAACGAAACGGGAGGTCACACGTAGGAGTCGAGGAGACCAGGGGCCACGTTACAGAAACATCCCATCTCATCTGGATAGTAGCCGTGGTAATTAACCGCGAGGACCTGATTTTTTTAGAACAAAAGCCACGCCAGAGGAAAAGTTCTTAAGCGCGTTTGCCGGTCCGAACTCCAGATGGGACAACTCCTCGTCATCCTTTTCCCGAAGTCTACTCGGTCGATGCCGAATTTTCCGGCACGTTCCGGAGACGCATCTCCTTAAACAACGCCCTGGTCAGCTCTAACACTACTACCTCGATCTGGTATCGTGTATCACTTGTGTCTTCTAGCCCTCTCTTGTACTTAGTGTTGCACTGTCCTATTGCATTTGTATTCAGTTTGGCGCTGTGCTTATTCACGATATCTACTTCATCCTGCTGCGCTTCTAGTTTGACACGACATCACTTCCTGATTTGGCCAATATTTACTATGTGAACTAGACTTAATGTTCATGGCTGTGGACAACTGATACTCTGCGAATTGTTCCTTATCTGACCCGTTCTGTAGTTGTTCCAATGATCTTTGGCACGCCCCGATTGAACGCGGCTTTGATAGAAGCGTCAGCTAAATGAATGTAACGTAGACTTTGCGTCTTTTCCCATCCTGACGCGGTTTAGAGTCGTTCATCTTCTTTGAGTTCAGCCTTTTTTTTTTTTGTCGAAGCTCATTCGCCTCATCGGTTTGCATAATGATCGGCTTCGGGGGAAACGTCGCCTCAAACTGTTTAAATGCAGATTTCGCCGTCGGTTTATCACGGTGCGTTTCAGGCACAGCTACCGCAGCGGGTGACGGAATCGCTACACGCAGCGCGCGAACCAAGAGCCGATCGGACTGCCAACAGCCGTCAGGCCACCGGCGTCTCGTTGAACTGGGCACCCTGTTCAATTCCTCTTTCAACCTACCACCTCATCATCCCCTCATTCAAATGGCTATAAAATTGTTCTCTCCCTCTCCACTTCAGCGGGTGTGCGGTGAGCGTTCTGGCACAAAATGGCCGCCGTGCATTGCCCAGGTGGGTGCTGCACATTGGTGGTGTTTGAGGCGAATTTCCCCCTCATCACTGTCAAGCGCTTTTGAGTCAGAACAGCACTATCTACTGTAAATGCAAGGTATTATTATGCTTATTCTTATTATTAGATGGCGATGATTGATTAGGAGGGGACCGCACCTCCGATTCCTTTTCGATATGCCGCGGAGGCGTACGGGGAATTCCGTTCCGCGAGGCCGGAGGGGTGCGGTGCATTGTGGGAAATTCCGCCGGCGTTCCTGAACCGCGACTCCGACCGAGTCGCAGGCCGTTAAGAACGCGAGACTCGGCCCTCCGGTCGCTCCGACGTCGGGCCCAGGGCGGGAGCGGGGGTCGCGTGCGGTTCGCTGTTTTACACCGACCCGCTCGACCGCGCGGTGGGTAGATTCGCCCGAGCAGATGGTTCCGGAGAACGACGGTTGGGGAACAGAAGAGGAGGTCGAAGGTGCCGCCGGCCGCAGCCTCTCGGCCGTGTGCCGCGCTTTCACACCGAGGACGGGAACATTATAAACGCATCATATAATGATATAATATTATGAAGAGGGGTGTGTTGAAGAGATTTGTGTCGGAAGCGATGGCTTTTTGAACAGTTTCAGTGAACGAGGCTTAACGGGAATTCTCCTCACCGCTGTGCTTTGTGGGGAATGAAATACAATTTTAAAATCCTGGAATTGAAAGGCATTACCACCCAGCTAACACTTACCTCCGGGTACTCCCGTTTCCTCCCACAGTCCAAAGACATGCAGGTTAGGCTGATTGGAGAGTCTAAACTGCCTTGAGGTATGAATGGTGTGTGAGTGTGAGTGTGAGTGTGAGTGTGAGTGTGAGTGTGAGTGTGAGTGTGAGTGTGAGTGTGAGTGTGAGTGTGAGTGTGAGTGTGAGTGTGAGTGTGAGTGTGAGAGTCCTTTATTGAACTGTCCATGGTGTATTCCTTCTTCTCGCCCAACGCATGCTGGGATAGGGCAGCCTGTAGCATAATAGCTAATGTACATGACCGGGACCCAGAAGGTTGGTGGTGAAACCTCAATAAGATCCGCACAGCCGTCGGGCCCTTGAGCGAGGCCCTTAACCCCGCATTACTCCCTGCACGCCGCACAGCGGCTACCCACCGCTGCTAAGTAACTCGGATGGACAAATTACCCCACGGGGTTTAATAAAGCGTATCTGACAGGCTCCAGCGACCCCCCCACCACCACCCTGAGCAGGAACGAGCAGGTTAGACGATGAACAGATCAAGGAAAGCAGTGGAGTTTTTTGATCACTGACTAGGAAGTGAGAAAAAAACATTTTTAAAAAAACTTGCCGAGATCTAATTTTGGACCCGAGCAGCCCTTTCCTCCGTCAGCGAGACGGGAGACGTCTCCTGTTTACGCGTAATCACCCGGTACATCAGCAAACCCGTCATTTAACGTCGACCTGGCCGCCGTGGCAACCCCCCCCCTCGCCCGCGAAGGTCGTCGAGGTCCTCCAACCGCGTCGGCCCGGCACTTTATTTTTAATCGGGCGCTTTCGATTCGCCGCATGCGGATTCTGTTTGAAGGCGGCGTACGCACGTCTCTCTCGGAGAAACTCGCGCCCCCCCCCCCGTCTCCAGTCACCCCCGGGCGAGATTAATAACACGGCTCTATTAATGTCGGAGCGAAGATTCGCCGTCACGCTGGGCTCCGGCACATTCCCATCGACCGGCCCGCCTCAGCGCCCCTGAAACGGCGCCTGGGAAACCCCGTGCACCGGGTCTCATTCCACCGCCCCCTCCCCTCAATTAAAACACGCCGTTAATGAATTGTTCTTAATTATGAAATTTTAATGTCTATAAAGGGCCGATTCGTCCCGCGAAGGCCGCGTTATGTCAGGAGCGGTTCTGATTGCCGTGAACGTAAAACGCTCCACTTTCGAATCCCGGGACTTTCGATCAGTCAGACGAACGGCCCGATTTAATTTTCCGTAATGCGTTTCGCGGCAAATGATTGCTTTAGAAAGAGGCGAATGGTTTTAAATGATTACATTGAGATTGGCAGGTGAAATCAGCGGGGGTCTTAATACACCATCTGAAGACTCGTTGAAATGTTTTTTCTAGAACTCCATTGCTTTCAGGTACAATGGAGATTGTTACGTTAGCATTAGAATGTTCAGTTAAGCCTATATGGATTATAAAGGAGTTGTTGGTAAAAATGTGTTTTTGGTACTTAAAACCACACAAGCGCTGTTGTATGGATTTCAGGACCTGAAATAAAACCCTGGAAAGGTGTAGAATACGGGACCTTTAGCCGGGTGAGCCACCCAGCAGTCAGAGAACATGTGATGCAAAGCCGATGCAGTGCATTGTGGGAGCGCTCAGGCCGAGGTTCCCCGGTTCAGACGCCCGAGGAGCGTTTCGCAAGCATCTGTCGAAAACGCGTGCGAATATTAGCTCCGACTAATTCCTCAAAAGCCCCTCAGCGCTACCCAAACCGCCCCCCCCCCCCCCCCTTCCTTCTGCCCGATTACCCACAAGCTCGCCAAATTGTTACCCGGAGAGGCATAACTCTGGAATTGTCCGTGAAGAGAAAATAACGCTCCGTTCAAAATTGTGCATTTTTACTTTGAGAGCAGAGACACAATAGTGCTGCTTTATCCCGGCTCAGAATACAGGTGACATCATTTCTTGTCTCCTCTGAAGGTAGACATTTTTACTTACACTTAAGATTTTATGCAGAGACATAGTGTACATAGTGTACGCAATCACACCACGAACTGAGAAGATGTCAGGCCGTCAGCATTGAAACTGACGGCGGCCATCGGTACGTAAACCCACGGCGTGAAGATAAATGTCATAGTACACTCAGGGAGCACTTTATTAGGTATTTATTAGACTTGTTCTTTTGATTTCTCGGTCTTCTGCTGCTGTAGCCTATCCACTTGGAGGTCTGAACCTCTTGACCATATCTGCATGCTTTCATGCGTGCATGTTTCATGCGTGCATGTTCTAGCTGCTGCCACGTGATCGGCTGATTAAATATTGGCATTAAAAAGCTGGTGTACAGGTCTACCTAATAAAGTGCTCGGTGAGAGGAGATGCAAGATGGAGACTGAGGGTGAGGTGCTTCAAGCCGCCAACGGGTTTGAAGGTGGAACGTTAGCTGTAGTGCAGGTGGGGCTTGTGAACTTGTTATAAACATTCAGTGTGCAGTGTTAGTTGTGTTTAGACTAAGCAGGAGACAATCCTCCCCTGGAGCAATGCAGGGTTAAGGGCCTCGCTCAAGGGCCCGACGGCTGTGCGGATCTTATTGCGGCTACACCGGGATTAGAACCGCCGACCTTGCGGGTCCCAGTCCTTTACCTTAACCACTACGCTACAGGCCGCCAGTGCCACTGCTCTGATTCACGCTGACTTCGCTTGGAGCGTTCCCAGTTCCGGTCCCCGTGTGACACGAGCCCCACGCGAGCAGCCAATCAGCACTGCCCCTCCTCCCCCGACCCAAAAACACTTCAGTCAGGGAATTCTCCTCCTTGCTAAAACACTCGACTCAGGGAGTTCTCTCCTCTCGCCTAAACCCTCCTTAAGCGAATTCCAGCCTTTGTTGAGACACTCCTCTGTTGACGTCATCGGCGGCCCCCCCACATCTCAACCCCCCGGACCTCCTCTCCAGGACCTCTCTTCACCGAAAACGCCCGCTTTCTGTTTCAGCCCAGCACTACGGTAAATGGTTGGCATTTATATAGCGCCTTTATCCAAAGCGCTGTACAATTGATGCTTCTCATTCACCCATTCATACACACACTCACACACCGACGGCGATTGGCTGCCATGCGAGGCTCCAGCCGACCAGCTCGTCAGGAGCATTTGGGGGTTAGGTGTCTTGCTCAGGGACACTTCAACACAGCCCGGGCGGGGGATCGAACCGGCAACCCCCCGACTGCCAGACGACTGCTCCTACCGCCTGAGCCATGTCGCACTATGAAACTAGATTCACCTGATTGACCCAGCGTTCCACGGAGACCTTGTTGAGGAGAGTCAGGTGGCGTAGCGCGGGGCTAAAACAACCTGCACATCGGCTCAGGAGGTAAGAGCAGTCATCTCATTGGCTCAGGTAGTAAGAGCAGTCGTCCCATTGGCTCAGGCAGTAAGAGCAGTCGTCCCATTGGCTCAGGCAGTAAGAGCAGTCGTCTCATTGGCTCAGGCGGTAAGAGCAGTCGTCTGGCAGTCGGAGGGTTGCCGGTTCGATCCCACCCTGGGCAAGACACCTAACCCCCAAATGCTCCTGACGAGCTGGTCGGCGCCTCGCATGGCAGCCGATCGCCGTCGGTGTGCGAGTGCGTGTGTGAACGGGTCAACGAGTAGCATCGGTTGTACAGCGCTATATAAAAATGGCAGCCATTTACTGGATGACTGGACACCGCGGGCATGAAGGGCTAGCTCTGCGGACGCTGCATTTCTGAGCTTGCGTTAGCCGCCGCCGTTAGTCACCGGCTCCTGGAACCCTGGCCAGCAAGCGCCGTAATCTCATAATCCCCCTCCGGATTATCCCTCCCGGGATTAAACGCTATCCGATTCCCCACCGCGTCCGCGTGCGTTATCCGCCCGTAATCCGAGTTATTTCATTAGAGTTAATCTGATTGGAAGCCGGCGAGCGGTGAAGCCGCTATCTCCGTCTCCGATCGCCCGCGAGTCGTTTTACAGACAGGACATGCAGTGCAGACCTGAATCGGAAACACATAATTGTTTTGGATTCAAATACTTTTCTGTGCTCGATTGATCTTGCCTGGTGCAATTGAACCAACCAAGAGGACTAGGTGGCATTTGCACTTCTTGAGAGTATTTCAGAACTGTAGAGTCCCACCATATTTCGACACACACTGAAAAAACTGCACTACAAGTGTGTTTTTCTATTCAGGGATTTGATACTTTTCACTTGTTGAGGAACTGCGAAATGACGAAAATGTCAATGTAGTTTCATAGGTTCAAATACACCAGACCAGCTCAGCGTAGAAAGGCATTTGACCCAGGTCTGATGAAATGCAGACGTTCACAAAAAAAAAAACGTAAGTTTGCATTGCTTTGCACTTGTAAAATTGTGCAACCCTATCAGATGTTTTATTTCGACATTAGTTAGCTACCTCTGCTATGCTACTGAGAGAGGTACTGTAGCAGGCTATTTGGCAAAGCCTGGCTAAGGTTTAAACCCAGCATGCCTTCCCGCTAGGAGAGGAATTATAGGCTAATGGACATCGGTGGGGTGTCAAAGAGGTGCGTGCGTGTGTGTGTGTGTGTGTGTGTGTGTGTATGGAAGGAACGTATTGTGTGTTAAATCACTGTTGCGCATTTGAATTCATGTTGCACAATTTCAGAAAGAGAGTACGATTGTTTTTTTTATTTTATTTATTTATTTATTTATTAATATCTCGTAAACCCAAAGTGTTTTGAGTAAGTCGATCAAAGACCATAGCAGTCAAACCGAGGCTACGACCCGCTGTCCGCCAACCGTAAACAGCATTTACAATGCGGGGGAAACGAAAACGGCCTAAATTATGCATGCATTGATTTTATCATGTCCTGACAATGGGACCGTGGGAAACATTAATGAGTGTCTCATCCCGTGTGTGTGTGTGTGTGTGTGTGTGTGTGTGTGTGTGTGTGAGAGAGAGAGAGAGAGAGAGAGAGAGAGAGAGAGAGAGAGAGAGAGGCGTTATTAGATGTTTTTAAACATCTAATTTCTAACCTGTTTAATAATGAACGACCGGTCGCCACTGGGCGTAACTGCATTCCGATTAATAAGTAATGACAGCAAAAAGGCTCTCTTATAGCACGCGTCAGATTTTATGTGATGACAATCACGTTAATCGTGTGCTTATATATTTTTAATCGCCCATTACAATGATAAATTATCCATAATAAAAGGTTGTGAAGGCTTTTGACACCGACGAGCCCAATTAAATTCCACCGTGCAGTTCGCACATTCGGCGCAGACTTGACTGCACTCTCATCTTTCGCCGCTGTTCTTACACATTACAGGGAAGACGTCCGTGGTTCTCTGTACGTTCACGAGACGACCAGAACTGCACGACGAGGCAGTTTATTGCGGCGAAATTATTTTCCGCGCGCCGTGCATGTCACGGCGTCACAGCGGAGTGCTCGCTCTGCTAGGCTGACAAGCCGCGGTTTAAATACTCCCCCTTCATCTCTCCTGTTTCTCCCCCCCCCCCCCCCCCCCCACTTCTGCGGTGGGATGGGATTCGAAAAAGCCCTTCTGCCTCTTCTCTCCTCCTCCAGACATCACATCCGGGTCACTTTCCTGCAACTGCGAGTAAAAGCAGCTCCTTCACACTGGAAACGCCAGCGCCCGGCAGCAGCAGGAGCGAGCTGACATGGATACCGTCGGCGTCCAGCCGTGATTTAACAACCCAAGCGTCTCCTGTCGGCCGAAACCAGCAAACGCGGGGCACACCTGAGAACTTAACGCGCGGCCCCCCCCCCTCCCCTCCTCATGTAACGCTCGGTGTTTTTTGGTTTTGTTTCTTTCTTTTTTTTATTTTTTTTTAGCAATGTCCAAGACTCTGAAAAAGAAAAACCACTGGACCAACAAAATCCACGAGACTGTCCTTAGCAGGAACGCAGAATGCGAGTTGGGGTTCGAGTTGAAAGGGGGAGCCGAGAACGGGCAGTTCCCCCACCTGGGAGAGGTGAAGCAGGGCACGCTCGCCTGTCAGACCGGCAGGTTGGTCCAAGACGAGCTCCTCCTGGAGGTTAATGACACGCCGGTTGCCGGACTGACCATTAGGGATGTGTTGGCTGTCATCAAGCACAGCAAGGATCCCGTACGACTTAAGTGTGTCAAGCAAGGTGAGTTTCTGTGACAACTTAAAGAAAGAGCCGGTCTGCTTGTCCGTTAATGAATATGAATGAGCGCGATCCCCTCTTGCACCTGTGTGGTCAGGTGTTGCCGAGTGTCACTATAATGAGAAGTACAATTTTTACAGTCAGTGCTTAATGGGGAAAGGTCTGCAAAGTTGACAGCGTGAAAGTCCTACAGCCCGTACAGGTTTGCATGAACTCGCTCTGTCGTTTCTTGACATTTTAGTTCCACAGGGGGTCCAGCAAAGTTTGATTCCGTTGTGTAAAACTCGAAGTTGCTAGCGAATTGTTGCCAAGTAGCGGAATCCACGCGACCACCGAAGTGGGTGTGTTCCTCGTGACGGCGTGCAGTCAGCTGCTTTTCAGTTTTTAGCGTTTAGGGTATTTTAGTGGATTTCGCAAATCGTGCTGGCAATACAAATTTTATTTTTCATATTTTGGCATGCGTGATATAGGATTCACCCCCTCGGCTCTTCAGAAAAGCGGTTAACCTGCTACTGTTAACTCGGAAGAGAGTGAGGATCAGCTAGGCTGTTTGTGTGGGTTTGCTATTAAAGCCTTCTTTTCTTGTTTATTTGTTTTCATTTGTATTTTACGCGTACGCATATAACCTAGCGCGCGTACGGGCCTAGTGTCTGATTTGCTAAATCAAATGTCGGCCATATATTCCTGATGCTAGAATATTCCACTGTACTTGCAACAGTTTCAACTGTGTAGCTTATAGAATGCAATTATCTTTTGCTCAACTATTAGGCTACGCCACAGCGTTGTATCCAAAATAATAATAATATGTTTTTAAAATCTTCGCTTATTTATTTAACACTTATTTATATAAACAAGCTAAACGCATCAATTTCAAGAGGGCACCGGCGATCCTGGTGTAACCTCGCATGGATTTTAAAGACGAGGAAGTGACTTATTGCAGCGCAAAGCGATGAGTTACGGTTGATATGATGAGCCGAGAAGGTGACCCACTTATGTCGTGCCCTCTGTGTTTTTTTTTGTTGTTGATATTGCTACGGATTATTTTCTGTGCTTCTTATTTATTTGTTTGCTGTTGGTATGGTGACGTCTTAACCGTGTATCTCACGTCATACGAACTGTAATTCTGCCAAGGCCAAGGTTTTTCATTTCTACACCTTAACGTTGGAAATTGATTGCAAGGTAAGTGAGTCACTACACCTCGTCTGGTTGAATATAAAATATTTTTGTTGGCCTGCGGGAAAAAAATCTCATGACTCACAAATGGGAAAAAATAAAAAATGGAATCGTTGAGTCATTGCCGTTGTGGCTTGATAATTGCGTCGATCGATTAGTTATTGCTAGTTATTGGTCTGGCGGTGTCAGTCTTCTATGGTGTGAACAGTTTGGTTGTGCGGTATGAGAAGCACACAAACCCCCACCAGGGCCGACAATGACATTCACTGAGTGTGGCCTACCTGACACTTTGCATTGGAAAGGAGTTCTGTCCCGTGTCTGCGTTTGTGCTTGCTGATAGTTGTGTGGAAGCCATACGTTACTTACTCTAAATCTGGATACCGACATTACTCTGCCTTTCTGAGACCCTGCATAAAAGTTTCAAGTATTTTAGCTTTTTCACATAACACAATATACGCGTGGCAGTGAAAAAATTTTTTGGGGAAATTGTTGCCATGCCATTTATACAGCGCCTTTGTCCAAAGCGCTGTACAATTGATCCTTCTCATTCATACACGCACTCATACACACACCGACAGCGATTGGCTGCCATGCAAGGCACCAGTCAGGAGCATTTGGGGGTTAGGTGTCTTGCTCAGGGACACTGACACACCCAGGGCGGGATCGAACCGGCAACCCCCCGACCGCCAGACGACCACTCTTACCGCCTGAGCCAATGAGACGACCGCTCTCACCTCCTGAGCCAATGAGACGACCGCTCTCACCTCCTGAGCCAATGAGACGACCGCTCTCGCCTCCTGAGCCAATGAGACGACCGCTCTCACCTCCTGAGCCAATGAGACGACCGCTCTAACCTCCTGACCCGACATCGCCTGCACTTTCTAATGCGGGTTTGTGCTTCATAGAGTGTGTAGTTCTCCAGGTTCCGATGCGAAACCCATGTCCTCTCCGGGGGACAGAAATGAGGACGGTACAGCGGAGGAGTTTCCTGTGCTCACGCGTGCTGCGTGCTGCGTGCTGTGTGCTGTGTGCTGTGTGCTGTGTACTGTGTGCTGTGTGCTGTGTGCTGCGTGCTGCGTGCTGTGTGCTGTGTGCTGTGTGCTGTGTGCTGCGTACTGTGTGCTGGTCTGAGCTGCAGCTTGAGATGCGCTCCAGCCACAGATCATTTTCAGCCATTTGCATATTATGATTGCTTTCTGAGAGGGGGAAGTGTAAATCTGGGCTCTGTAAAATGAGCTGTGTGCACTCGGAGAGAGGATCGTATTTTGCGTGAGGAGAAGGGGGGGGGGGGGGATCTCCGCATGTAGCATGATGGGCCTCTCCATCTCTCTGTCTCATCTCTCTCTCCATCTCTCTCTCTCTCTCTCTCTCTCTCTCACTCTCAACTGGTTCTGTGAATATTTGGTGTTGCTCATGTTGATGCACTGAACATGAGTATCAACGGTCAAGTTCTCTCTCTCGCTCTCTCACTCTCTCGTTCTCTTGTTCTCTCTCTCTCTGTCTCTCTCTCGCTTGGTCTCTCTCGCTCTCATGGCTGCTTATATGTAGTAATAATAATAATAATAATAATACTAATAATAATAATAATCATGATCATGATCTTATTAAAATGCCTAGTTTAGGTACAGGCTCTTTAACCACAAGGCCCTGGACCCAGCGCTGACTTGCGGAGTCACAACCTGTAGAGCAGGGATCAGGGACTCACGGCCCTCCAGGGCTGAAAACTGGTAGTTTTCCACCCTCCCTTTACCTGGGAGTCAGGTGTGTTCACCCTCCCTTTACCTGGGAGTCAGGTGTGTTCACCCTCCCTTTACCTGGGAGTCAGGTGTGTTCACCCTCCCTTTACCTGGGAGTCAGGTGTGTTCACCCTCCCTTTACCTGAGAGTCAGGTGTGAAGACAGTCGCACTGAGGCCAGATTTGGATTCAAGGGCCAGATTTGACGGCCGATCGACCAGCAGGGGTCACCGGTGCCGGATCCATCCCCTCAAATGTATCTGAGTTCTACCCTGTTCAGAGTAGAGCAAGTTAGTCGAGCGTATGATAAGTGAGCCTCCTGTGCACATAACGGTTGTAGGGCACATGCATAATGTGTTACAGCACTGCTTTTTAAGAAAAAAAAATTCCTGCTCCAGAACCACAACTTTCCAGCTACGTTGCAATCGGATCCAGATGACGCCTGCACTTTCTCCTCTGGAAAAGTTAACTCGTTTTATATATTTTTTTCTGAGGTTGCGGCAAGTTGGGGGGAAAAAAACGCTGCAAAAGCGTCTTTAAAATGTTTTCCGGTGGTTCCCTCGTTGCTGATGCAAGCTGGTTACTCGTGGCTGAAGCCCACTTGCGCGTTACCGTATAAATGTGTTCGTGTGGGGTCGGCATTAGCATTGTATCCGCAGTGTGCTCTGCTCCCCCTGCGATAAATCATTCTGCCGGTTTGTCCCGTTCCCTTGCCTCTTCCCCCTCGTGCTGGTCTTATAATTTTTATTGCCGGAAACCCGCAGTGACAAAATGGCTGAAAATTCCGAATTGGCCCCGGACTGTTTCTCCCACAATGCTTAACTGTGAACAGTAGGCTTTTTGGAATGTTTTTTTGTGTTCTAGAACTCCCATTGTCTTCGATGACCTGTCGTGATTGTGACATCAGCATTACAATATTCTGTTAAGAACATTCTCATCACGTATTTGTGACCTCACAGCTGACTGTAGAGAAATAGAATGTAGATTTTCTACATAGACTGTAGAGATATGGGCCAAATGCCTGTTACATCACCCACTGACTGTCCATGGGCTCGTGAAAAGCGTTTTGAAGCACAGGAAGTAAAGTTTACCGGCACCACTGTCTTGTACAATTTAGAGCTAGGGACTGCACAGTAGGGAAGCCGATGTGCCTCCTCCGTTGAGCTTTTGTGTGTGAGAGAGATATCTGTCCCTGATTCGTTCACAAAGTATTTCTGTATTGTCAAATAACACAATAACTTAAGGGAAATTGGGACATGGGGAGGCATTAGATGAAGAAAAGACTCTGAATGCGACCAACATTTTCTCATGAGGAAATATTATTGACCACAATTGTACCATTGACCTGACTTTGACAATGGGTCTGGCAATAACCTATACTGGAGCCAACCACAGTGGCACTACTGAGCACTGTCTGAGCACGACCAGGGAATGAGCTTCAGAAAAGAAGCCCGGTTTGGCATTTATATAGCGCCTTTATCCAAAGCGTTGTACAATTGATGCTTCTCATTCACCCATTCGTACACACACTCACACACCGACGGCGATTGGCTGCCATGCAAGGTGCCGACCAGCTCGTCAGGAGCGTTCGGGGGTTAGGCGTCTTGCTCAGGGACACTTCAACACACACAGGACGGGGTCGAACCGGCAACCTTACCTCTTACGGCCTTTCACAAACCCGCTTAGCCTGTAACTACTACAATGCTTAATACAGGAGCCTTAATCCCCGGGACCCGGTGGGTATTCTGTGTTTTACAGCCCTTTATCAGTTAAGGTTTTTTCGAAAAACTCGTTCAAGTTATGCCAGAGCCGGCTCCTCTCTATTAAAAGTAATTGATGTCAGTTGAGGTCTGGCTGGCGCGTTGCCATTAGCTTTGTCTGCGAGATCTCTGTTGCCCACAGAGGGCTGAGTATCAGTGAACAGGCATTCACGCTTCGAGCGCTTTCTCCCGTCAGGCTCAAACGCGGCCCGATTCAAAGGGAGGCGTCTCTCGGGGAAACGGGCGTCGCCGCGCCCTGCGGTGCATGATGGGATACCGGAGGACCTCCGCCGCCTTTCTCCTCCTCGGAATGCGCCCTCCGCCGTAAATAACGTACGATACTTTTATTGAAACCCCCCGCGGGGTCATTTGTCCCCTGCATTTGACCCATCCGAGTCATTGGGAGCAGCGGGCAGCTACAGCGCAGCGCCCGGGGAGCAGTGCGGGGTTAAGGGCCTCGCTCGAGGGCCCGGCGGCTGTGCGGATCTTATTGTGGCTACGCCGGGGAATCGAACCGTCGACCTTGCGGCTCCCGGTCATGTATCGTGTTTTTATTTATTTGTTTTTCCCTCAGGGTTTTTAAAGGCCAGGGAACGTGAGGTCATCCGGTGGTGCACCTGATGGATCATGAGTTTACCCTGAGGTGCTGAGCCCGGCGCTGAAGGCTGTTTCTAGCCACTCGCCGGCTGGAATTTGAAGTGCCTGTGCAGCGATGGGAGGTCTGCTGCTTCTATTGATCACACTGGACCCCCCCTCCCAAAGTCCCCCTCTCCCTCTCTCCCTCTCTCCGTCTCTCTCTGTCTCTCCCTCTCTCTCTCTCTCTCCGTCTCTCCCTCTCCCTCTCCCTCTCTCTCCCTCTCCCTCTCTCTGTCTCTGTCTCTCTGTCTCTCTCTAACCGCTAGCCTCTGCTCTGTAGCTGATAAACAGTGGAGTGCTCAGTTAGTCAGTCAGTCACTCACTCACTCACTCACTCACTCACTCACTCACTTAGTCAGTTAGTCAGTCATTCAGTCATTCAGTTAGTCAGTTAGTCAGTCAGTCAGTCACTCACTTAGTCAGTCAGTCAGTGACTCGCTCATTCAGTCAGTCAGTCAGTCACTTCGTCAGTCACTCACTCACTCATTCAGTCAGTCAGTCACTCATTCAGTCAGTCAGTCAGACAGTCACTCATTCAGTCAGTCAGTCACTCAGTCAGTCAGTCACTCACTCATTCAGTCAGTCAGTCAGTGAGTCACTCACTCCCTCACTCACTCAGTCAGTCAGTCACTCACTCACTCACTCAGTCAGTCACTCACTCACTCACTCACTCATTCAGTCAGTCAGTCAGACAGTCACTCATTCAGTCAGTCAGTCAGTCAGTCAGTCAGTCAGTCACTCACTCATTCAGTCAGTCAGTCAGTCAGTCAGTCAGTCAGTCAGTGGGACAGTGGCCCACGTCCCCAGCCTCCCTGCTGTAAATCTCTCCTCTGAGACCTGTCCACCAGGCTGGGCTCCGTCCCACCCCCCCCCCACCCCCCACAGCCCGTTTCTGACATATTCGGGAGACCCCTTCCACGACCTCCGGGGCGAGGAGGGGCGCGGAGAACGTAGAGCCCTTCATGAACCCAGGGGCCGGGTCGGGCAGCCAGAGCCTGAGAAAGTGTCTGGACTTCACCTCGATTGACCCGAGACCTCCAGCGTGTCTGTGCGCTGGCCACGGCGGAACCGCCCTGCTTGACAGGAGAAGGCACTGCCTGTTTTGGGAAATGGCCCCTGGTGATGCGGGCGAGACAATCCGCCCCCATTGTGCTTCCAACCCCGCATTCACGCTGCCTTTGTGCGATTGTGTTTACTATTCCGGTATTGCTGAAGTATTCAGTATTGTTGTGATGTCCCTCTGTTTACGACTGGTCTCGTACGGAGGTGTGAGTTTGTGCCTGTGTCGGAGTTCATACGTTTGTGTGTGCGTGTGTGCTTGTGTGAGTTCACACGTGTTTGTCTGTGCATATGCGTGTGCTTGTGTGAGTTCATACGTTTGTGTGTATGCGTGTGCCTGTGTGAGTTCATACGTGTGTCTGTACGTATGCGTATGCGTGTGCCTGTGTGAGTTCATACGTGTGTCTGTACGTATGCGTATGCGTGTGCCTGTGTGAGTTCATACGTGTGTGTCTGTGCGTATGCGTGTTCCTATGTGAGTTCATACGTGTGTGTCTGTGTGTATGCGTGTGCCTGTGTGAGTTCATACGTGTGTGTCTGTGCGTATGCGTGTTCCTATGTCAGTTCATACATGTGTCTGGGTGTATGCGTGTGTGAGTTGAGTGGAGTTGCACACACACACACACACACACACACACACACGCACTTTAACTGCAGTCTGAAGGACGTTCAATTGGCTGACATTGAGCGAGGGGTGTGTCCCATTCTCCAGTTTATGGCCTCCCTCTCTGAAGCTCCCGCTGACCCAGACAGCGTATATCACAGGGGGTTATGTCCTGAAGCAGGATTACTGATTTACCTGGGTAAGGTCACAGAGTGAAAACCCGGAACCCTTTCCCCAAACTGGAACATGGACTGAAATAAAAACAGCTCCAGGTTTTAAATTGGCGAACTTACCCAGCTCACTCAGGAACACTGCTGTGTGATACACCCCATCCTGGTCATCACTGCTTCTGTCTCACAAACACTCACTCACACACACATACACATATACACACACATTCTCAAACACATATACACACAGACGCACACTCTCACACACTCACACACACACACATACACATACTCACACACTCGCACACACATTCTCAAATACACACACACACACACACACACTCTCTCACACACATACACACACGCCCTCAAACGCACACACCACCGCTGAGACCGGAGGTTGTGTCATCCCAAATGATTCCTCGCAAAATTGATCGCTGTTTACTTTTTCATTAAGGCTGTTTTCCTGACCACCAAGCGTATATCTTCTGACATCACGGCTCTCCCTTCGCGTACGGAAGACCTCTGTCGCAGGAAGCGTACGACAGCGAGCCGACTGCTCCTCAATCTGAAGGCCTGTATTTCATCACGCCGCCATTACGGCTCGAACACACCCATCCGACAGGCAAGCGTCTCCGCCATTACGGCTCAAACACACCCATCCGACAGGCAAGCGTCTCCGCCATTACGGCTCAAACACACCCATCCGACAGGCAAGCGTCTCCGCCATTACGGCTCAAACACACCCATCCGACAGGCAAGCGTCTCCGCCATTACGGCTCAAACACACCCATCCGACAGGCAAGCGTCTCCGCCATTACGGCTCAAACACACCCATCCGACAGGCAAACATCTCCGACATTACGGCTCAAACACACCCATCCGACAGGCAAGCGTCTCCGCCATTACGGCTCAAACACACCCATCCGACAGGCAAACATCTCCGCCATTACGGCTCAAACACACCCATCTGACAGGCAAACATCTCCGCCATTACGGCTCAAACACACCCATCCGACAGGCAAGCGTCTCCACCATTACGGCTCAAACACACCCATCCGACAGGCAAGCGTCTCCGCCATTCCGGCTCAAACACACCCATCCGACAGGCAAACATCTCCGCCACGTCCTTATCTCACCTCCGCTCGGCTGCGTCTCCCGCCTCCTCACGGACGGAATCTCAATGTCCTCGCGACGCGCGTTTTCACTTCCTGTGCCGTCTTTTTACCCGGTCCGGGAATACTGCAGCGGGAATCCGGCAGCGCTGTTTATTTTAATCAGCGGGGGGGGGCGCGCTGATGTTTCTCCTGTGTCCCGCGTGGCTCCGTGTTTGAGCCTCCGCTTACATTCATTTAATGCAGTCAGAGAGTCTGTGAAATTGAAAAGCAGTGCCAGGCAGAGAGAGAGGACTTACTGGAATGGAAATGAGCGGGTAGTGTCGAGCTTAGGGAAGCGGTTAGGTGCTGGTTATCCAGACTCTGCTGACCCAACACTAAAGAGCCCCTGAGTTCAGTTCAGTTCAGTTCAGTTCAGTTTATTCTTTGTCCCAAATGGGCAATTTGTTTGCAGCAGGACCACACAACAATAGGCATAACACAATACAGACAGACAGACAGATTCTGCACAAGAAGCATAATAGATAGTTCAGTTGTGATGGCAGTGCATTAAAAACTGAGTCATTTAAAATCAAGATACAGTTTCAGTAAATATAAGGTAGATATAAAAAGAGGTAGTGGATGGCGGTAGGGGGTCACTAAATGGCCAAGGCTATCTTCTGTTGTGTGCATTCAGTGCTTGGATAGAAAGAGGGATAAAGGGATACTCCTTAGGACTGGAGTAGTGTGTTCAGACGTCAGAGTGTATAGCATTTAAATAAATGGTAAACGGTTGGCATTTATATATAATATTTGCATGGTGTCGTGTAATGGATGTGCGTTTAGACGGCTATATACAACGACCACAGTCTATGTTGGGTGACAATAGAGCGTCCTTGAACTTTCTGCGATTTAATTCCGGTGACACTTGTGATAGCTCAGGCAGTAAGAGCAGTTGTCTGGCAGTCGGAGGGTTGCCGGTTCGATCCCCCGCCCGGGCTGTGTCGGAGTGTCCCTGAGCAAGACGCCAAACCCCCAAATGCTCCTGACGAGCTGGTCGGCGCCTTGCATGGCAGCCAATCGCCATCTGTGTTTGAGTGTGTGTTTGAACGGGTGAACGAGAAGCATCGATTGTACAGCGCTTTGGATAAAGGCGCTATATAAATGCCAACCATTTACCATGTCACAATTCTCTCGCTCTCGTGTTCCGTAATGCCAAAGATTGTGTAGGAAGCCAACAAGATTCACATTTCAATGGAAGTCAATGGAAGCCAGCGTCGGTCACTTTCCATTCACACGGCACACAGTCGCATTGCAGTCCGCCTGAGTCCAGACGATCTCAATATGGGAATATTCGCATGAATATTCAGGCGGTGATTGGAGGGCCAGCTCAGAAACATGCCGGCTACCTAACTGCCCAATCCGTTTGTCGGGGGGCGTAAGCGTATGTGACAGCGAAAACAAATTCATTAAGTTATTCAATCTGGCGAGGGCCCCTCGCAAACAAGTGTCAGAGAAATTAAAGACCGGAGCACCGCTGAGACCGGAGGTTGTGTCACCCCGAATTATTCCTCGCAAAATTGATTACTGTTTTCATTTTCATTACGGCTGTTTTCCTGACCACCAAGCCAACGCCGATGCCTCGTCCCGAAAGGCCCCCCCGTATCGGCGATTTCATTTCTGAGTGAAATCGCTCATTCGTCGGATAAAATCTTATTGATTCCCGTTCAGACCGCCGAACTTTGTGCTCTTCGTAACGTTCTTCGGACAGAAAATCCAGCGAGTTGCCTCTCCCTGAGATCGCTCCTCTTCCCTTATCTTTTCCTGTGACATCAGCGCCATGAAAAGAGAAGCACCGATTACAACCCGTTCCTCCTGTGTGTTTGTACTTCACTTGACCTTGTGTGTGTGTGTGTGTGTGTGTGTGTGTGCGCGTGTGTCTGCGCCTGTGTGTGTTTGTGTGTGTGTATGTATGTATATATGTGTGTATGTATGTATGTATGTGAGTGTGTGTGTATGTATGTGTGTATATATGTGTGTGTGTGTATGTATGTATGTATGCATGTATGTATGTATGTAGAGTGTGTGTGTGCATGAGTGTGTGTGTGTGTGTGTGTGTGTGTGTGCGTGCATGCATGTGCATGATAGAAATGTATGCAAATCTGGTTTCATGTTTTTCCACCGCGGTAGTCAAACGCAGGCATCCCGAGTTTGAATAGCCCTGCCACAACACATTTAGATTGGGTAGAGACGGAAAGCAAATTATCAGGTAATGGGGCTGTATTTCACTTAGAATGCCTCTGAATGCACCAACAGATCACACTTAAGTGTAATTTGACGAGGGCGTCCGGTTCTTGGCTCAGAGATGCAAAGTCAGCCTCTGCCATTTCCTGATTGTTCTGTCACTGAAGGTCACGGTTAGCCATAAGTCAGTGTTCTGGAACCCCATTGCTTTCAATCACCAGCGGCGATTGTTACATCAGCATTAGAATGTTCTAGAACCCCATTGCTTTCAATCACCAGCGGCGATTGTTACATCAGCATTAGAATGTTCGAAAACCCCATTGCTTTCAATCACCAGCAGCGATTGTTACATCAGCATTAGAATGTTCTAAAACCCCATTGCTTTCAATCACCACGTTTGTGACCTCACGCCTTCAAGGGTTAAGGAACGAAACCCAGCGGCAGGTGACCTCCAGACAGGGTTGAAGAGAGGGGTTAACCTGCCTAGTTTCCCGGGGCAACAGGGCAATCTCTCCAACGTCCTTCAAGGGGTGGGGAGCAAAAACGGTTTGCTGGAGAGACGCGGTGAAAAATTGATTCGGCGTTTGGCGCTAATAGGCTTAGGCCATTCTCTTAGCGCGCGGGGAAAGAGGCTCGGATATGCGATGGGATTTTCTCCCGTTTGGCCACTTTTGCATTTCTTCACCGCCCGCTCCAGACGCCTCCCGAATAAATGGGTTTTCTTTTTATATCCTCCGGATTACGAGTTTGCTGGGGGATTCTTCAGTCGGTGTCGAGACCAGGCCACCCCCATCCGCTTTATTTAGGAAATGAGTTTCTCCCCCTCTCCCACCCCCCCCAGATTTAAATTCAAATTCAAATAGAGGAACATGCTTCATTTGCATGGTAGCAGGACTTTTAGCCGAGAGGAAGCAGACGGCTCGTTTCAGTTTGAATTGTGTCTGTTCGGCTTTTGTGACACGACCGCGACTGGCGCTATGTGATCCCTCTGCCGAATACTGTGTGGATACTGTGTGTGGATACTGTGTGTGGACACTGTGTGAATACTGTGTGGATACTGTGTGAATACTGTGTGGATACTGTGTGGATACTGTGTGGACACTGTGTGTGGACACTGTGTGTGGATACTGTGTGGATACTGTGTGAATACTGTGTGTGGACACTGTGTGAATACGGTGTGAATACTGTGTGAATACTGTGTGGATACTGTGTGAATACTGTGTGTGGACACTGTGTGAATACTGTGTGTGAATACTGTGTGTGAATACTGTGTGTGGATACTGTGTGGATACTGTGTGAATACTGTGCTGTTACTGTGCTGTTACTGTGTGGATACTGCGTAATGATGTTTCATTTTTAATCGGGATGATTCAAGTTAGTCTGGTTCAGCACCAGCCTGTGCCTGGTGGATGTTTTGCAGGGGATATATATGCGGAGTCAGAGTTTGACCTTCTTCTGATTTCTGTTTGCTTCAGTCCCCCGCACAGTGAATGTCTGATGCTTCACGGTTTCCATCACATCTGACCTGGAGAATATGGTAAATGGTTGGCATTTATATAGCGCCTTTATCCAAAGTGCTGTACAATTGATGCTTCTCATTCACCCATTCATACACACACTCACACACCAACGGCGATTGGCTGCCATGCAAGGCCCCGACCAGCTCGTCAGGAGCATTTGGGGGTTAAGCGTCTTGCTCAGGGACACTTTGACACAGCCCGGGCGGGGGATCGAACCGGCAACCCTCCGTCTGCCAAATGACTGCTCTTACCTCCTGAGCCAATGAGACGACTGCTCTCTCCTCGTGAGCCAATGAGATTCCTGCTCTTACCTCCTGAGCCAATGAGATGACTGCTCTGACCTCCTGAGCCAATGAGATGACTGCTCTCTCCTCCTGAGCCAGTGAGATGACTGCTCTCTCCTCCTGAGCCAATGAGACTACTGCTCTCTCCTCCTGAGCCAATGAGACGACTGCTCTCTCCTCCTGAGCCAATGAGATTCCTGCTCTTACCTCCTGAGCCAATGAGATGACTGCTCTTACCCCCTGAGCCAATGAGATGACTGCTCTTACCTCCTGTATATTTACATATGTCGCCCCATACATATGTATATATACCCGTGTACATATTCTTATGTACAATCAGTGAGTACAGTGTTGGGTATTAAAAATGTATTGTTTCATTGTGCCGGGGTACAGAGCCAAAAGCACAGGAATTGTACCGCTGTCCAAATACTTATGGACTGCCCCGTATTCGACCGCAGTCTGGATGTGAGCAGTCCCGGGTCAGACGCGTAATTGGGTTGGATTCAAATGCTTTTTCTGTGCTCGATTGATCTCGCCCGGTGCAGGTGAGCCAACCAAGAGGACCAGAAGGTGCAGTTTGCAGTATTTCCATCGGTTCCAATACACCAGACCAGCTCAGTGAAGCGTAGAAAAGTATCCAAATCCAAAGCAATTACGTATTTGACCAAGGTCCATTACATTACATTACATTACATTACATGTCGTTTAGCTGACGCTCTTATCCAAAGCGACGTACAGTTGCTCCAGGAGACAATCCTCCCCTGGAGCAATGCAGGGTTAAGGGCCTCGCTCAAGGGCCCGACGGCTGTGCGGATCTTATTGCGGCCACACCGGGGATCGAACCACCGACCTCGCGGGTCCCGGTCGTGTACCTTAACCAGAACAACGGGCCCAATCCGAGCTCTACGCGAGGGGGGGAGGGGGAGAGAAAGAGGGATAGAGAAGAGTAGAATGGAGCAGCTTTGATAGCCAAAATCATCTGTTCCAACAAAAGCCTTTTGTGTAAATCTCCCGACAACTTCCTGTCGCTTAATTTTCAAAGGAAAGGTCCCTTGCCTTGACACTGACGGGTTCCAAAAACCAACAGTTGTCATTTTCTTTCAGTGCTTTTTTTTTTTGCATTTGGACATTTTTTGGAAAGAACTTATTCACTGTGTCCTTGGGCATATTGAAAGGCACACAGTAACTGAAATATTGCATAGCTTTTTATTCTTTCTCATGGTTTGATAGCCCCTTTGCTCTCGCTCTGATTGGTGGAAACGTCTGGCTGCTCTTCTGAGATGCCTGTGGGAGCGACCAGGAAGTGGCCAAAAAGTGTCGGCCAATCACCATCGGCGTTGTTGCTGTGGATGTTGCCCACGTGCGCTGTGATTGGTGGAGCTGTATTATCCCTGGCTGCTGAGTGGTCCTCCATAAAACGGGAGGAGGCGGGGTGTGCTTCGAATCCGTACCGCACTGCCTGTTTTATTGGCCGTCATATCTGCACTCATTTCGGCCTTTTGTATTTTGTAACGAGATGTGTGTGTGTTTCCATTCCCCGCTGAAACATTGGCCCTTTCTCTCCTTCTCGTTCTTACCATCAATCCCTCCCTTTTTATGTCCTTCCTCTTTTTGTCTCTCTCTCAGATAAAAGCTCTGAACCTGTCCTCCCCCTCTCCTCTCTCCCACCCCTCCCTCAGTCTTTCACCCCTGTCTCTCTCTGTTGCTTTTCCCCTTTCCGTTTCACTCCTTTCACTCCTGTTCTCCCTCTCACTTACTCCCCCCCTCTCTCACCGCCCTCTCTCTCTCCCTCTCCCTCCCTCTCTCTCCCTCTCCCCCCTCTCTCTCTGTCTCTCTCTCTCACTATCTGCCCTCCCTCTCCCTCTCTCTCTCCCCCCTCTCCCCCCCGTCTCTCTCTCTCTCTCTCTCTGCCCCCCCTCTCCCTCTCTCTCTCCCCCCTCTCTCCCTCTCTCCCTCTCTCTCTCTCCCTCTCCCCCTCTCTCCCTCTCCCGCTCTCCCTCTCTCTCTCTCTCTCTCCCCCCTCTCCCTCTCTCTCTCTCTCTCTCCCCCCCTCTCCCCCCCTCTCTCTCCCTCTCTCTCAGATGCAGTCTGCTGTGTCCTGATAACTCAGCAGTGCTCGCCCCCCTGTCTGTCTGGTGTGAATGGGATCGCTCATAATTAGGCGTATCTCTCATTTCACACGCGGCTCCCTCAAGTGGCCCTTATCGCATCTATCGAGCCGACAGAACACCGTCCGCCCTGCATCGCTCTCAAACATTCGGGAATCTGCGAGCGAACATTCGGTCTTTTCCCCCAGCGCGGCTCTCAGCGCTCGGTCTCTGAGTTTTTCCGGTCGTCCGGAACGTCGGCCGAGGCGGGAACGTCGGCCTCGCCGCCCTCTCTGGAGTCGGCGCTCGATCACGACTTTTTCCGTGCCAGTCTTCGCGGTCGCGGGCCCCGCTCCGGGTTTGCCCGAGGAACTGCCCTCCTCCCGAGCCCAATCCGATCCGGGAATCCTCACGGTCGGCCTTCCTGCCAGGGCTTTCCGGAGCCTTGGCCCGGGGCCCAGCCGGATCCACCAGGGCCTCCCGTTTCGCCCGTGAATCGGGGAAAAATCACTCCAATGCTAAGCCCTATTAGCCTCATGAAAAAAAATATCTTTTATGTAGAGGTTTTGCAGATTATTTCTTCAAGCAACAGCCGCATATAAAGTCAGTTTATGTCCCGACTCCACACTCTCAGAAGAAAAGGTACAAAAAGTGCTTAAAAAGGTACGAAAGCTTCTCACTGAGGTGTGATATGCAATAGGTACACAAAATTGCTCCCCTAGCCTTCGGTTTAATCATTCATTCGTACCTTTTTTTTTTTTTTTTTTGTAAAGGAACATTATGGCACCTTTTCAGGGTACATTTGGGAAATTTGTTCCTTCAAGAACGAAAATGTATCTCCACTGTTGACTGAACAGCATCTCAATACGCCGGTATTCTGCGTTCTCTGAAGCCTTGTTCACCGAAACATACCTTGTAACGCAAGGCCGCGTCGTCGTGTGATATGACCATTAAAACGTACACTTCATTGCAAAAATGATAAGCTTGTCTTTGCGGCTGGTCATCTGACTCTTGTGGCTGACGGGTCAGTGTAGGGGTTCTGAATCGGCCCGCTAACGTTCGGACGAGCCTGGTTTAGACGAAACCGATCGACGGACGCTCTCGGCCGTGTTCGTTTTGGGAGACGCGGCCATGTTGTAGCCGAATTAAGACCCCCCAAGTCCACTGCCCTGCCTTGCGCTTGGTCTGTCTCAGAGAACATTGTGCCCACCACATGGGCCTCCATTTTGCAGACCAGAGAAGCGTAGATATGAGGCGGCCTGTAGCGTAGTGGTTAAGGTGCGTGACTGGGACCAGCAAGGTCGGCGGTTCGATCCTCAGTGTAGCCACAATCCACACAGCCGTTGGGTCCTTGAGCAAGGCCCTTAACCCTGCATTGCTCCAGGGGAGGATTGTCTCCTGCTTAGTCCAATCAACTGTACGTCGCTCTGGATAAGAGCGTCTGCCGAATGCCGTTAATGTAATGTAATGTAATGTTCTAATGAGGCCAGAGATCTCCAGCTTCTCACAGACCGCGTTCCCAACAGACGTCTATGGTGCTTCTGATACCACTACAGCCAGAGAAGGCTGGAGGACTCCTTTATCCCAGAATGCCCTGTTTGCCACACAATGCAATACAATAATCCGCTCAATTAAATATTGTTTGGAAGGTTGAACTTTTCTCAAGACAGGTAGTCATTTTTTCACGTTTACCTTGCCTCAAGCTCCCACAGTTCATAGCAAAGCCTTCCTCTGCGACGTCTATGAGGTGTTGGTGAAGTGCTTGATGGGATTCGTAGTGAGCTGCCAAATTGGAAGAAGGCTTTCGAAGCAAGACGTTTGACAGATGTTTTTAAAATATCGTTCATGACTTGAAAATCAAACCGAGTGACATTTAATACAAGTGAAATGCACCGCAACGACAAATCGTCAACATTCATATTTTAATAAGCGTTCTGTTTCTTTTTCCTTTAATTGCCTGTGGATGTAATTTCCCTGAAGCTTGATAAATACCCATTTGTAGATTCATTACAGTCACCTAATGGCTTATCTTGATAAAGTGCGGCAGGCTCGGGAGTCAGCTTCAATTATCCGCTCAAAAACAAATCCCCTGACTGCTTTAAGGTGACGGGGTCCTCGTCAATCAAATTTGAATTCAAATTCAAATTCGGAGACCTTTAATTTTCCTGACGAATGTGACATTTTCTTGCCAAATCAGGAGGAAGCGCAAGCAAACACATGATCTCACATAATATTGATCAGGCCTTCATATACAATCAACAGTCGTCATACATTTTTAGTACTAATTGTAAAAATGATGAGGATCAATTTAATATTAACTGGGAATGCAAAATAATACCACGGTTGTATCAGTATTGGCCTATATAGCTTAAGGTACAATAGGTAAGATGTTTGTGTTAAAACATTGGTAAAAGACCATTGTAAATCCCTTCCTAGCTCAGGCTCACTGACATGTTGACTCACCCTCTGCCTGTGTTTATAGTTCGTAAATTCGGGTTTCAAAATATGCAGCAGACGGGCCGGCACTCTGCACAGAAACATCGTTTAGCAGTACAATAATTAAAGCTCATTGGTTGAAAATGGGTTCTAACTGCCACAGCCAATGGCGTTTCAACGTCAGCCCGTTCACAGAGAAGGGGGAGGGATAAACAGTGTTGCCGTTTGAGCGTGTTTGTAAATGGTAAATGGCAGGCATTTATATAGCGCCTTTATCCAAAGCACTGTACAATTTATGCTTCTCATTCACCCATTCGCACACACACTGACGGCGATTGGCTGCCATGCAAGGCCCCAACCAGCTCGTCAGGAGCATTTGGGGGTAGGTGTCTTGCTCAGGGACACTTCAACACAGGGGGGGGGGGATCGAACCGGCAACCCTCCGACTGCCAGACGACTGCTCTTACTGCCTGAGCCATGTTTGTTGCTGCAAGTCCTCTCTTGACCGTTAGAAATCAGAAATGACGTGTTGTACCTTTAAATTGCAGATGCGGTTTAATAGGTTAAAATGTCGGAGGGCGTCGAGGGCTATATCTGTTCCTGCTTTCCGTGCCTTAAAGACTAAATTCCCTAATGTTTGCTGCTGCCGCCATTGTGGCCACATTTCTTCATAAGCGCGTTAATGACAGCCGAATACGCCTCGCATCCCCATGGGAAAATAACGGGCCACCGTTGGATTAAAATGACTTATTTGTATTGCCCTGATGCTGTGATTATGGGCAATATGAATGACGTTACGATGATGTATCGCGCAAATGGAGACGAGGCAAAGTTTTGAGGTACTGCTGTCAGAAAGTGAAAACATCATCTCCGAATCCTCTTGTTTATTTATAGATAACGCATCACTCTTAACAGCTGAGCTCGCATGCAGCGTACAGAGACTGAGTGAGTCCCGAGGCACCTGCCTGGCTCCTCCTTAACCCTTGTGTAGTCTTAATATTCTGCATACTCCTCTTGTCCTCAGAGTAAAAAATGACCCGCCTTCGCTAAACCCCTAAAATGAAGCAGCTTCATTGAATTTTAAACCCCAAATCTATTTTGCATGAAGAAACAACCCGTCACTCATCGCAAACTTTCTCATCAAATTTCAAGTTAGAAAATGATCATTTGGGGGTGTTTTAAACATAGCATTTTGACCCTGAAGACAACGCGAGTGTTAATAAGGCTGGCCAGTTTAAATATTTTGCCATGCAAACACAATGTGAAAATGACAGCTGCGCTTCCACCAACGGGGAAACTCGTTTTACGGGTTTACATCCGCGCTTAAATGTAAAACGGGGCAAATGCGGTCTTGCAAATACGGGTTATTACATCCGCCTCAGAGTAACCGCACGCGGGACGGTGATGAAGACGAAGACCGGTGAGGAAGACAACGGATGTGCAGCATTACGACGTCTCTCGAATTTGCCTCGCGTCATTGGCCGTCTCTCGGGGCGAGGCGGGGAGCCGCGTCTTCTCCAGCCAATCGGCGCTCTCTTCCCTGTTCTTCTCTCGGGGGCTTAATGATCTCCGCCTCTTCGTCTCGGGGGTGGATCTGTCATTTTCAAATTCTGCTAATAACCGTACGGAGGAGTTTGAGTTGAGTGAAATGTGTGAGAAGTGTTGAGTGTTGCGTCACAAAACTCCATCCAGGGTCTGCCTAGTGTTAAGGGCGGCCCGTAGCGTAGTGGTTAAGGTAAAGGACTGGGACACGCAAGGTCGGCGGTTCTAATCCCGGTGCGGCCACAATAAGATCCGCACAGCCGTCGGGCCCTTGAGCGAGGCCCTTAACCCCGCATTGCTCCAGGGGAGGATCGTCTCCTGCTTAGCCTGCCAAATGCCAATAACGTAATGAAATGTCATGTATTTTTGTGAGACGGTTAAGGGCTATATCTAGATCTATCTCCGTCTCTTTTACGCAACAGCATAGAAGAACTGCCAGACTTAACTAGCTCACCTGAACTTCTGGTTCTATCCCGTACTCCATTTAACGGCGGGTTACTAAGAGTCCGAGCCTAACTCTCTAGGAATGGATGAAACGCTAAGAACCCGCAGGAAGACGCCCGACTAACGTGCAGCCCAGTCGTGTAATTGGAGGAAAGATGAGAAAAAGATCGACTCTTTTTTAAAATGGCGGGAGGTGCGGTGTCGGGTCTCCCTCAGGGTTAAACGCGAGACAGCCGAAGTTCAGCCTCGTTTGTAAAGTAAGCTCGTAAGCTCTCCCCCTCCCGTTTCTCTTCCTCCCGTTCGCTCGGAGCAATTACGCGTCGGCCGATAAGCTCTTTCGCGATGCCGAAGTGAACAGAGGTCGACTCCCTGCCTCCTTAATGCCGGCGGATTAACTGCCGCCCCCCACCCCTTCGCAAGCGGAGAGTGCGCCGGGGGTTTAGAGCGAAGTTTGTTTTTCTCCTTCTCCTTCCTGAACCCGACAGATGGCGGGGAAAACCGGAACGGCTGTCTGTTGCCCTGGTGGCGGTTAGCGGTACTGCGAGTGGGAGGGGGGGGGTCGGATGAGGGGGGGGGTTAGGAGACCGTCGCG